>NW_027507748.1:209704842-210092342 GCF_037356315.1 Lithobates pipiens
TTTATATTTTTAGCAGAGAGCTACAGAATAAAATAGTGGTTGTTGCAATATTTTATGTCACATTGTATTTTGCGCAGCAGTCTTTTAAATGTATTTTTTTAGGGAAAAATACACTTCAATAAATAGTAAAATTGGCACATTTTTTTTGTATAATGTGAAAGATGATGTTACGCCACGAGAATTGTGATCTTTATTCTAAGCAAAAAAATTGTGATTCTCACTTTAGCCAAAATTGTGCAGCACTACAAGATATATTAGCGCTTCAGAAGTTTCATAACATTTTGTTTCCTGTAAGCATTTTCACAGTTGACTGCTCTGTGCTCAGCAATAGAACTCCACAGGTCTATCCTATCGTAAGGCTCGGCTCGTTTACACCATATGTGCAAGAAAACTGATGGGAAAACCGCACAGATTTCACGTTGACCTCCGTTTTCATGTGCATTACTTATGTCAGTGGTTATCAACCCTGTCCTCAGGGCCCACTAACAGGCCAGGTTTATTTTATTACCTTGGGGAGATGCAGACTAGAATCCGGCAATCGCTGAGCAGAAATGACATCACCTGTGATGTATTTCAGTTATCTTGCAAAACTGACCTGTTATGCCCCGTACACACGAGCGGACTTTTCGACATCCAAACTCCGACGGACTGAGTCCGGCGGACTATCCGATCGTGTGTGGGCTGCAACGGACTTTAGCGAAGCTAAAGTCTGACGGACTTTAGAAATGAAGCATGCTTTAAATTTTCCCGACGGAACTCCGCCGGACCCGGTCCCCTTTGAAAAATCCGCTCGTGTGGTGTGCTACTCCGACGGACTAAAACCGACGCTAGGGCAGCTATTGGCTACTGTCTATGAACTTCCTACGTCGAATCCAGTCGTACGTCATCACGTTCGACTCCGTCGGAGTTTGGTGTGATGGTGTGTGGTCAAGTCCGTTCGGTCGAAAAGTCCGTCGGAACTCCAGCGGAACTAACTCCTTTGGAGGTCTGTCAGACTTAATCCCTCTCGTGTGTACGGGCATAAGTGGGCCCTGAGGACAGGGTTGATGACCACTGACTTACGTGCCCTGCAATGTTGTTTGCAGAAAAAATCTGCACGTTGTGATGTGAACAGGGGCATATGAACAACCACCGTTTTTTCTTTGAGTCCTTGCAGAACGCGTGCAGAAAAAATGGATGTGTCTGCACCATGGTGTGAACGAGGCCTTTGTGCTGCATTATATGGCATTGCAGGAAACATTAGTAAGATTCATGCATGTTTGTATCTGCCAGGAGTTCAGCTTTCAATATTGTCAAACCTGGCTTTTAAACACACATTTTAAAACTGGTGTAGTTTTTTTTAATTTTTTTATTGGGTCTCTGTAGATTTAGAAAAAATGGGAAATTGGACTATACTGTATAATTCTTCTGTATGGGATGTCTGCGCTGCCGAAAGGACAATTTGGCAATCCCATTAAGATAGTTTCTTTTTCTTTTTGTGTCCGATTTTATTAATTCTGTTCATCTCTTCCACACAGTGTGGTATTATTTTGGCATGGTTGGTGGTTTCCTGTTCTTCTTGGTCCAGCTCATACTCATTATTGATCTTGCCCACTCTTGGAGTCAGTCTTGGCTACAGCGGGCTGAGGATGGCAATACTAAGTGTTGGTATGCAGGTAAGTAGACTGAATTTTTTTTTTTTTTAGTTCAAGTTCAAAGCTATTAGCATGGTAAAAATACAATTTCTTAGTAAATGTTTTGGTTTGGCACTGTTTTAACACTCAAATTTTCATGTCAACAGCTCTTCTCATATTTACTTTGCTGATCTACGCTGGTGCAATTGCAGGCATCGTGTGTCTGTATGTTTACTACACCGGATCTGGAGATTGTGTTCTCAACAAAGTGCTCATCAGTCTCAACCTTATATTCTGTGTTATTGTTTCTGTAGTGTCTATTCTTCCCAAAATACAGGTAAAAAAAATTTTGAACAAAAGAAAATATGTTCTATGCAGTTATGTGTTTTCATGGAATTTATACTGTCCTCCTAAATTATTTGTTAAAGTCATCAGGAACAGAGTTTCTTCATGACCGCTGGATGTCTTCCATGAACCTGCCCATACACAAAATGTATCTTACCTATTGCTTCTCAGTCCTGTATAAACAACACATTTGGAGAATATGATCTATATTACCTCTAAATATCCTTCCCTAATTTTTTATTAATATATATATATTTTTTTTTTATTAATCTTTAATCACTGGACCTCTAGAAGTTTTATCCCCTCCATGACCAGGACCACTTTTTGTGATACAGCACTTTACTTTAGTTACTTTGAGTTAATTTAACTGACAATTGCGCGGTTGTATGAAGCTGCCCAAATTTTGTCCCCACAAATAGAGCTTTCTTTTGGTGGTTGAGTGATCACCACTGCGTTTTTTTTTGCGCTATCAATCAAAAAAAAAAAACAATTTACTTTCTGAAAAATCTAATTTCTTTATCAATTTAGGCCAAAATGTATACTGCTATATGTATACCAATAAGCACATATTGATTGGTTTACGCAAATGTTTTAGTGTCTACAAACTATGGGCTATGTTTATGGAATTTTTATTATTATTAATAATAATTTTTTTTATACTAGTAATGGTGGCGATTGGAGACTTCTAGTGGGACTGCAATATTGCGGTGACACTTTTGGGAACCAGTGATACTAATACAGTGATCAGTGCTAAAAAATGCACTGTCACTCTACTAATAACACTGGATGGGAAGGGGTTAAAAAATTCTAGGGCGATCAAAGGGTTAACTGTGTACCTACATGGTGTTTTTTGTGTTTACTGTCAGAATGGTCCCTGCTGTCTCTGGGACCCGTGTGTGTCCCAGCAGACAGCGGGACGGGAAGAGGCATAGACTCCTGTGCGAGTCTATTCCCGGAAGTGTGTGCAAATACCTGTCTTACACAGGTATCTGAACTCCCCCCTCCCCCCTGAAAGGTGCCAAAATGTAACACCGGAGGGGGGGAGGGTTCTGGAAAGCGCAGGTTCAATTTTTGTATGAACCTTCCGCAAAAACGCCTGTCGCTCAGTAGTACATGAGCTACTATTCAGCCAGATTTTGAGTGTTTTTGTCCCCATAGACTCCAATGGAAAATGCCTGAACAGTTAGAAATGAGGCTTAACTCATAGGTGATCCCACCCATGAAACCCGGGCGTGTTTGCAATGCCATTATTGCTTAGCGGTGTAATTTTGCCATGACAAATCACACTGAAATTGCTCAATTAAAATCATGAAACGTGTGTCGCCCAAAGGACGTTCCAGGTGCCATTAAGAAATAATGGCATCGCAAATGCATCCTGCGTTTTGCCTTGCTTCTGAAATCACAGGCAGAATCATGGTGATTCCACCCGCGGTTCAAATCGCCTATGTGTGAATGGAGCCTTAGCGTTTTTTCAGGCATTTTCACCTCAAACAGCAGCTCCTCTCCCCTTTTCTAGCATCACTCAACAGCTTGCACAGGTTTGCATTGGCCACAGCAAAAACGCCTAAATGAAAAATGCCTGAAAAATACCTATAATATTTAAAAATCTGCTCAAAAATACCTGAAAAAATACGTGAACGCTCAAGTGTGAATGTAGCATAACACTCTGAAATATCCAGTACTTTGAAAGTTCTTAGGACTTCATATTTTCATTTTTTTTTTTCTTGTTTGCAGGATGCTCAGCCTCATTCAGGATTATTACAATCATCTGTTATTACGTTGTATACGGTTTTTGTCACATGGTCCGCTATAGCAAATTTTTCCAGGTAACAAGTCAAAAAAGCTCACAGAGACTAAGAAGCTGCTATTGGATTCATTGTTACTGCTAAGCTGCAATCACAGGCTTCCTACATAAAATTCTGTCACCATTTTCTATTCCAGATAAGACTTGCAATCCTACATTGCTTGCTATCGTGAATAATGGAACCAGTTCTTCCACCTCTACGGTGGTTCAGTGGTGGGATGCTCCCAGCATTGTAGGACTTGTGATCTTTATTTTGTGCACTCTCTTCATCAGGTGAGTTGGTATGTGTTTTTGCTTTCTTTGAATATGATGGAAAGACTCTGTTTTTGGTTCTGACTACACTGGATCCCAATCGGGGGCTGGACATAAACCTCCCTCCTATTGCTATGTAATGGGACCACTTCTTGCTGTGTTAGTTATGAGGCTACATTATATAATTTGTTCATGCAGTTACCGCTGGAGTGCTTCAATATACATATCATGTACACTTTTATGGAAAGAAAAGCTGTCCGTACAACAAAATAAAAATGTGGTAGTTGTGCGCTGCCATCTAGTGGTGAATAAATGTCATACAATTTCATTGACACAAATCAAGTGCTAATGTATGGTAGCTGCTACTATCACCTGGATGTTTTCGCAGAACACGAAGGGATGAGATGGCGCTGCTGTAAATGAAGTACTGACCAAGTAAATACAACAACCATGCAAAGAAACAAGGTGCTGAATGAAAAGTCCAAATTAATAAAAAGTAAAAAAAAAAAAAAGTAGATGATAATCTTATGAGAATAGTGCTTCTAATTTCACTGTTAAAAAATGTGCTTTGCTAACAAAACGTCAGTCTGTGACTAGTGCTCCCTCCCCCAAGTGTAATGGAAGCTCACCTCCTTCATAGACCCTATAGGGTCAACCATGCACAGGACTGAGAATGGTTCTCATCAGCAGATGGATTCTATAGTGTTTTCTGATGGTTCCTATAAAGACCCTGCAGGGATCTAACATGCTCTGTACACTGTATACTCCTTCTTTAATATTGCCTCCGTGATGTTAACCAGCAACCTCAAAGGGTAGAGCCTGGCGATAACACGCGTGAGACCTGTTTGGCTTTTACTGTGCTGGATTTATTGTGCTTTTTTTTATATAAATAATTTTTGTTTTTTGTATGAAGCTGGGGGGGGGGTGAGGTTTCATTCCACTTGACACCTGGTACTGCACTATTGGAAGCACTTTTAAGTATTTATATGTAGATTTTTGGATTTGCTGGTGAACATCACAGAGGCAATATTAACCACTTGCCACCCGCCATATAGCTATATGATGGTGGCAAAGTGGTTTAGTTATCCTGATCGTGCTTGATCAGAGTAACAGGCCAGTGTGCCCGCGCGGGCACGCAGAGCAGTGATCGGTGGTGCTGTGTGTCAGTCTTACACACCGCAACTCCAATTGTAGTTTGGAGCCTGTGACCGAGGCTTCTTACCTCGTGATCAGCTGTGACCAATCACAGCTGATCATCGCATGAACCAGGTAGTGCTGGTAAACAGCTTTCCTTGGATCACACTGACAGGGAGAGCCGATCAGCGACTCTCCCTGTCAGGGGGGTCTGCGCTGGTAATCGGCACATGTGTACTTCAGCTGCCTGCCAGTGCCCATAAAAGTGGCAATCAGTGCCCCATTAGTAATACCTGTCAGTGCTCTTCAGATGACACTCATTAATGCCTGTCAACTCCTCATCAGTGCTGCCTATCCAGAGCCACCTATCTGTGCCCATCAGTGCCGCCTATTGGTGCCATCAGTGGCCATCAGTTTTTTTTTTTCAAAATTGTCGTTTTTTGTTTTTTTTTATAGTGCAAAAAATAAAAACTGCAGAGGCAATCAAATACCACCAAAATAAAACTCTATTTGTGGGAAGAAAACAATAAAAATTTAAAGGGGTTGTAAAGGTAAATGTTTTTTCACCTTAATGCATTCTATGCATTAAGGTGAAAAAACATCTGACAGTCCCGGCGCCCCCAGCCCCCCCGTTTTACTTACCTCACCCCTCGAAAGTCCCGCACTCGTCCCCCGACGTCCTTTCCACCATTCAGCCTGCCGCTGATTTGCTGGAGTGGATGGATGGAAAGCAGCGCAGCCATTGGTTCGCGCTGCTGTCAATCACATCCACTGACGCGGAGCGCCGGGGGGCGGGGCCGTGTGATACAGCGAGTGGCTATAGCCGCCGGCTGTATCACGGGAGCGCACCCGCAGATGCTTCTCACCATGCGAGGGAGCTCGCATGAACATGAGAAGCACCTGTGGGAGGAAGCAGAGACAGCCGTCGAGGGACCCCAGAAGAGCAGGTTCGGGGCCACTCTGTGCAAAACGAGCTGCACAGTGGAGGTAAGTATAACATGTTTGTTATTTATTTTTTAAATCACTTTACAGTCCCTTTAATTTGGGTACAGTGTTGCTTGACCGTGCAATTGTCATTCAAAGTGCAACAGTACTGAAAGCTGAAAATTGTCCTGGGCAGGAAGGGGGGAAAGTGCCTGGTATTGAAGTGGTTAAAGGAGAAG
Organism: Lithobates pipiens; assembly: GCF_037356315.1. Classification (NCBI taxonomy): domain Eukaryota; kingdom Metazoa; phylum Chordata; class Amphibia; order Anura; family Ranidae; genus Lithobates; species Lithobates pipiens. Next base: position 209,711,154 of record NW_027507748.1, read on the forward strand.
TATACGGTGTGCGGAACGTGTTAGATCCCGGCAGGATCTTTATAGGAACCGTCAAAGGGCTATCTGCTGATGAGAACCATTCTCAGTCCTGAGCGTGATTGACCCTATAGGGTCTGTGAAGGAGGTGAGCTTCCGTTAACATTTTTTTACTTTTTTTTTTTTTTTTTTCTTTTAGATTGGCCATAATACAATACAATCTGGCCATACAATCTCTTTATAATAAAGTTTATATCTAGCAAAACTATTAAACTTGTTTCCAGTCAGACCCTCGTGCTACATACTTGCATAGTTAGTCTAGTTTACTTTTATTTCAGTTACTTGTATAGCGTCGTCAATTTACGCAGCGATTTTATATATACATTATACATTCACATCAGTCCCTGCCATCAAGGAGCTTACTAGTTGAAAAAAGTCCATCCAGCCCAACCAATAGAAGGGGAAAAAATACAATCCTATATACACAATCCTACACAAAATACAAAATTCCTTCCTGATCCCCTAAGAGGCAATCGTGTACTCCCTGGATTAACGTTATACATAATATAACTGGGTACTCATATTTATAGGTATCTAGCAAAGAATCCAGGCCTTTTTTTAAATCTACAGAGCTAGCCAAAACCAGCTCTCGAGGGAGTCTATTCCACATTTTCACAGCTCTTACTGTGAAGAAGTCTTTCCATATTTGGAGATGAAATCTTTTTTCCTCTAGACTTAGAGTGTCCCCCTGTCCTCTGTGATGACCCTTTAAAGTGGAGTTGTGCCCGTTTTTTCATTTATTAAAGTCAGCAGATACAAAGAGTGTAGCTGCTGACTTTTATCAAACAGACACTCACCTGTCAGATGGTCCAGCAATGCAGCCACCAGGAGCCTCGCTTCTTTCTTGGCCAGGCACGCACTGCGCGTGCGTGAGTCACGCTGCGCTCTGCTGTTGGCCAGGCAATCTTCTGAGACCTGTGACGTGTCCCAGAACATTGCAGGGAGGGAGGGGCCATCTAAAGGGGGAGGAGGAGTTGCCTGAGTGGCCAAGAAGCAGGAGGAGTAAGTGAAACAGTAAGTCCCTCTAAAAAAGTACCCCAAAAAAAAAGACGTGCCATTTGTGGCATGTAAGGGGTGGAACTCTGCTTTAACCACTTCAGCCCCGTAGGATTTTACCCCCTTCCTTACCAGAGCACTTTTTGCGATTCAGTACTGCGTAGTTTTTACTGACAATTGCAATGTTGCACCCAAACAAAATTGACGTCCTTTTTTTCCCACAAATAGAGCTTTATTTTGGTGGTATTTGATCACTGATCATTGGTTTTTATTTTTTACGCTATAAACAAAAGAAGAGCAACAATTTTGAAAAAAACACAAGTTTTTTTTTACTTTTTGAAAACAAATTTTTCAGTTTAGGCCGATACGTATTCTTCAACATATTTTTGGTAAAAAAATCGCAATAAGCGTATATTGATTGGTTTGTACAAAAGTTATAGCATCTACAAAATAGGGGATAGATTTATGGCATTTTTTTATTTTTTACTAGTAATGGCGGTGATCTGAGATTTTATTAAATTTTTTTGGACCATTCACATTTACATATTGATCGTGCTATAAAATTGCACTGATTACTGTGTAAATGTGACTGGCAGGGAAGGGGTTAACACTAGGGGGTGCTGCAGGGGTTAATTATGTTCCCTGGGAGTGATTCTAACTGTGGGGGGAGGGGACTCACAAGGGGAGGAGACCGATCGGTGTTCCTCTGTACTGGGAACACACCATCGGTCTCCTCTCCTCTGACAGCATGTGGATCTGTGTGTTTACATACACAGATCCATGGTCCTGCTGTGTTCCCGAACAATCGAGGGTGCCTGGTGGACATCACAGCTGCCGGGCACACGCACTAGGTCCCGAGCGACTCTACGCACGCGATGCCCCCAAGACAGCCCAGGAATGAGAGGACGTCATATGACGTCTGCCCAGGATGAGAGATCCCATCTGCGGGTGTCATATTACAATACGCCGGTGCTGAAGTGGTTAAAGTGAATAAATCAACACCAAGTTCGCTATATGGACCCCTTATATATTTATACATATTGATTATATCCCCCTTAATCTCCTCTTCTCGAGAGAATAATTTCAGTTCCTCTAATCTTTCCTCATAGCTGAGCTCCTCCATGCATCTTATCAGTTTCGTTGCCCTTCTCTGCACTTTCTCCACTTCCCCGATATCCTTTTTGTGAACTGGATCTCAAAACTGAACTGCATATTCCAGATGAGGTCTTACTAATGATTTGTACAGGGGCAAAATGGTATCTCTCTCTGCAGTCCATACCTCTCAATACAAGAAAAGATTTTGCTCGCTTTTGAAACCACTGCTTGGCATTGCATGCTGTTATTAAGCTTATGATCTACCAAAACGGCCAGATCCTTCTCCACCATTAACTCCCCAAGCTGTTCTCCGACCTAGTATGTAAGATACATGCATGTTGGTACTTGTTGGTAGATGTCAGGGAGATTGTACAAGAAGATCAGATTGTAACGTGTGGTGAGCTTAAAACAGGGCCTCAATTTTTTCCACAATAAAGTGAATATAATTTGTCACTGCTAAAAAAAAGTTTAACGCCTTATACAGTGGTGGTAATACATTGTTTTGCGCTAATTTTGTTGTGTCTCATGTATACAGCATCCGTAACTCCAGCAACCAGCAAGTGAACCAGCTGATGCTAACAGAAGAGAGTTCTGGGGATGGGGCAGTTCACAGTGCGGAAGATGGAGTACATAAAGCATATGATAATGAAGAGGATGGTGTCTGCTATAGCTACAGCTTTTTCCATTTTTGTCTTTTTCTTGCCTCACTGTACATCATGATGACACTGACAAACTGGTATCTGTAAGTGAAGTTTTCTGGTTTATCGAATATGTTTTAGTTTAGGAACCATATAGGGGAAATGCTGCTTGTCCATTAAAGCTTGTTTTGCATGAAAGTGGAATGTCCCATTTACTGACAGTCACCCAAATACAAATGGCTTAAAAATCGCATTAAATAATTTTTTACTAAAAAATAAAAATAATCTTGCCTTGGCCCCCACTTCCAGAAGGTGGGGATGACTTCATCCACATTTCTTGTAAACTGGGATCGATACAAGTATTTTTTTACATTTTCTTTGTAAAAAAACATAGTTATTCAGTGACTTTTTAAGCTTTTGGTATTTGTGGGCTGGAAGGTTGGCAACTTTCATGGAAGGTTTGCTTTAATGTATACACAATACATACCTCTGGACATATATAAATAAATACTCTGATTGCCACGTGTCTTCTTTTTTATTGAAACTGTAGCACAGGGATCAATGTTGGCCACTGCAATAACGTGCACTACATTCTTGCAAATTATAGTGAACTTCTCAGTTTGTCTTGCTCCAGTGACGGCAGTGCAGTCTTTGTGAAAGTTTAAATACAGTGCCTTGCGAAAGTTTTCGGCCCCCTTGAACTTTTCAACCTTTTGCCACATTTCAGGCTTCAAACATAAAGATATAAAATTTTTATTTTTTTGTGAAGAATCACCAACAAGTGGGACACAATTGTGAAGTGGAACGAAATCTATTGGATTTTTGAAACTTTTTTTAACTAATAAAAAAATGAAAAGTGGGGCGTGCAAAATTATTCGGCCCCCTTGCGTTAATACTTTGTAGAGCCACCTTTTGCTGCGATTACAGCTGCAAGTCGCTTTGGGTATGTCTCTATCAGTTTTGCACATCGAGAGACTGAAATTCTTGCCCATTCTTCCTTGCAAAACAGCTCGAGCTCAGTGAGGTTGGATGGAGATCGTTTGTGAACAGCAGTTTTCAGCTCTTTCCACAGATTCTCAATTGGATTCAGGTCTGGACTTTGACTTGGCCATTCTAACACCTGGATACGTTTATTTGTGAACCATTCCTTTGTAGATTTTGCTGTATGTTTGGGATCATTGTCTTGTTGGAAGATAAATCTCCGTCCCAGTTTCAGGTCTTTTGCAGACTCCAACAGGTTTCCATCCAGAATGGTCCTGTATTTGGCTGCATCCATCTTCCCCTCAATTTTAACCATCTTCCCTGTCCCTGCTGAAGAAAAGCAGGCCCAAACCATGATGCTGCCACCACCATGTTTGACAGTGGGGATGGTGTGTTGAGGGTGATGAGCTGTGTTGCTTTTAAGCCAAACATATTGTTTTGCATTGTGAGCAAAAAGTTCGATTTTAGTTTCATCTGACCAGAGCACCTTCTTCCACATGTTTGGTGTGTCTCCCAGGTGGCTTGTGGCAAACTTTAGACAAGACTTTTTATGGATATCTTTGAGAAATGGCTTTCTTCTTGCCACTCTTCCATAAAGGCCAGATGTGTGCAGTGTACGACTGATTGTTGTCCTATGGACAGACTCTCCCACCTCAGCTGTAGTTCTCTGCAGTTCATCCAGAGTGATCATGGGCCTCTTGGCTGCATCTCTGATCAGTCTTCTCCTTGTCTGAGCTGAAAGTTTAGAGGGACGGCCAGGTCTTGGTAGATTTGCAGTGGTCTGATACTCCTTCCATTTCAAAATGATCGCTTGCACAGTGCTCCTTGGGATGTTTAAAGCTTGGGAAATCTTTTTGTATCCAAATCCGGCTTCAAACTTCTCCACAACAGTATTACGGGCCTGCCTGGCGTGTTCCTTGGTCTTCATGATGCTCTCTGCGCTTTCAACAGAACCCTGAGACTATCACAGAGCAGGTGCATTTATACAGAGACTTGATTACACACAGGTGGATTCTATTTATCACCATCAGTCATTTAGGACAACATTGGATCATTCAGAGATCCTCGCTGAACTTCTGGAGTGAGTTTGCTGCACTGAAAGTAAAGGGGCCGAATAATTTTGCACGCACCACTTTTCAGTTTTTTATTTGCTAAAAAAGTTTAAAATATCCAATAGATTTCGTTCCACTTCACAATTGTGTCCCACTTGTTGGTGATTCTTCACAAAAAATTAAAATTTTATATCTTTATGTTTGAAGCCTGAAATGTGGCAAAAGGTTGAAAAGTTCAAGGGGCCGAATACTTTCGCAAGGAACTGTATATACTTAATACATGCACACTATACTGAATATAACAGTAAAAACAGTTCTCTATCTGCTCTAAAAATGCATGTCCATTGTAGGTTTATGTAAGTGTGTTAAAGCGGGAGTCCGCCGAGAGTCCGCGTTTTTTTTTTTTTTTTTTTTTAAAGCCAGCAGCTACAAATACTGCAGCTGCTGACTTTTAAAATAGTGACACTTACCTGTCCAGCGCGCCCGCGATGTCGGCACCCGAAGCCGATCTCTCGATCGTCTCTCGGGTGCTGCCGCCGCCATCTTGGGTATGGGAATCAGGAAGTGGAGCCTTTCGGCTTCATTTCCCGGTTCCCTACTGCGCATGCGCGAGTCGCGCTGCGCAATAAGGATGGACCCGCTGCCTCTGGGATCTGTGCGTTTCCCAGCAGGCAGCGAAGGACTTTTGGAAAGGGGCGTAATCTACGCCCCTTTCCGCAGAGAGCTATCCCGGAAGTGGGTGCAGATACCTGTACTCTACAGGTACCTGCACCCCCCTCCCCCCTGAAAGGTGCCAATTGTGGCGCCGGAGGGGGGGGGGAATCCAATGAGCGGAAGGTCCACTTTAGGGTGGACCTCCGCTTTAAGATGTGAATATAACATACACAGACTATAACAAGGTTCACAATTAAAACAAAGGTGTGGCAGAAGCATATATTCTCATGACCTTTGGATTATTTATTCTAGTTGTCCTTTAACCACTTACAGACCGGACCATTTTGCTGGTCAAAGACCAGACCACTTTTTGTGATTCGGCACTGTGTCGCTTTAACTGACAATTGCGCGGTCGTGCGACGTGGCTCCCAAACAAAATTGACGTCTTTTTTTTCCCACAAATAGAGCTTTCTTTTGGTGGTATTTGATCACCCCTGCGGTTTTTATTTTTTGCGCTATAAACAAAAATAGAGCGACAATTTTGAAAAAAAAGCTTTATTTTTTACTTTTTGTTATAATAAATATCCCCCAAAAATATATAAAAAAAACTTTTTTTTCCCTCGGTTTAGGCCGATAAGTATTCTTCTACATATTTTTGGTAAAAAAAATTGCAATATGCGACTATTGATTGGTTTGCGCAAAAGTTATAGCGTTTACAAAATAGGGACAGTTGTATAGCATTTTTTATTAATAATTTTTTATTATTTTTTTTACTAGTAATGGCGGCGATCAGCGATTTTTTTTTTTTTTTTTTTTTTTTTTTTTTTTATTGTGACTGCGACATTGTGGGGGACCCATCGGACATTTTTGACACATTTTTGGGACCTTTGTTATTTATACAGTAATCACTGCTATATAAATGCAGTGATTCCTGTGTAAATGACACTGGCAGTGAAGGGATTAACCAGTGGGTGGCAGTGTAGGGGTTAAGTGTTCCTAGGGGTGTGTTACTAACTGTGGGGGGGTTGGGCTTTCATTTTGTGAACACTGATCTCTGCTCCAATCACATGGAGCAGAGATCAGCGTCACTAGTTGCTAGGCAGAATGGAGAAATGCTGTTTACACGGCATTTCCTCCATTCAGCCGTCCCGTGAGACGATCGCGGGGATGCCCGCGGCGATCGAGTTTGCGGGTCCCGCGACCGGACTCACAGGGGTCCCGACCAGCGCGGGAGCGCGTCACCAGCGGCGCGCTCCCGATGGCAGGGCGGCATTGAAGATTGGACGTACATGTACGCCAATATGCCTGCCCGTGCCATTCTGTCGACGTACATCGTCGTGCGCTGGTCGGGAAACGGTTAAATGGTGCCTCCACTTTTTAAATTTAAAGGGTTGAGTCCTCTGTCCAAATATGATCTATCTCTACATCCTTGTACCCATCAAATGATGTTCTGCACAACAAACATACTATAGATTTTGGACATGTTTGCACATTTTTAGGGCTATGACTGTTACCCTGGGGAGGTGATTTATGTTAGGCTAGAAATTAAGTTCAAAGTAAAGCCATATTTATGCAAGAGGCTTTCCTTACGCCTGTCTTCTCAGGTAGAGTTACCTTTTCATTAAACAATAAAATCCAAGCTTCTGATATTGTTGAAGGCCACAAACAGACTGCTTAAAGGGGTTGTAAAGTAAAATTTTTTGTTTTTTTAAAATAACAAACATGTTATACTTACCTCCACTGTGCAGCTCGTTTTGCACAGAGTGGCCCCGAACCTGCTCTTCTGGGGTCCCTCGGCGGCTGTCTCTGCTTCCTCCCGCAGGTGCTTCTCACGTTAATGCGAGCTCCCTCGCATTGGTGAGAAGCACTGCGGACGCGCTCCCATGATACAGCCGGCGGCTATAGCCGCTCGCTGTATCACAAGGCCCCGCCCCCCGGCGCGCTGCGTCATTGGATGTGATTGACAGCAGCGCGAGCCAATGGCTGCACTGCTTTCAATCCATCCACTCCAGCCAATCAGCGGCCAGGCTGAGCGGCGAAGAGGACGGCGGGGGCGAGCGCGGGATTTTCGAGGGGTCAGGTAAGTAAAAACGGGGGGACTGGGGGCGCCGGCAGTGTGAGATGTTTTTTCACCTTAATGCATAGAATGCATTAAGGTGAAAAAACATTTACCTTTACAACCCCTTTAAATTAAAATAAAGCGGAGTTCCAGTCGTTTTTAATTTTATTAAAAGTCAGCAGCTACAAAAATTGTAGCTGCTGACTTTTAATAAACATACATTCATCTGTCCCAGGATACAGCGATGTGACCACTCGAACCCTAGAGTCCCTCCCTCTCTTGTCGGCATTATTACTGTGGGTACCTGGCTGTGATAGCTTGTGGCTTCACAGCTGGATACGCGCTGCGCATGCGTGAGTCGTGCTGTGCCTCCCGAATGGTTAGACAATCTTCTGGGACCTATGACGTCCCAGAAGATTGCAGAGAGGGAGGGGGAGAGGAGAACTTCTGCTTGGATCGCCTAGGCCAGGGATGGTGAACCTTGGCACCCCAGATGTTTTGAAGCTACATTTCCCATGATCATGCACTCTGCAGTGCAATTGGCAAACATCTGGGGTTCCAATGTTCACCATCACTGGCCTAGGCAAACTAGGTACCTGCCACCCCCCCCCCCCCCCAAACAAAAAAATATTTAGGAGGGGGGGGGGGGGGGGAGTGCATTAAAGCGGGAACTTCCCCATTTAGGTGGAGCTCCGCTTTAATATAAGTTTTGACACCGATGTAGTGACATTTGTTAAACCTACAAGGACCTAATGCAGATCAAGACAAACAGATGGTCAGCCAGCATCCAATGGTAAAATATTGTCTTTTTGTTTTGTTTTTTTTAGTCCATATTTGACACAAAAACTAGCCTGTACATTATTGTTGATTTATTTCAATTATTTCTCAACAGACCAGGAAACTCTAATTCCATAACCAGCCCATTGTCTGCAGTGTGGGTGAAGATTTCCTCCAGCTGGGTTGGACTCCTCCTTTACTTGTGGACATTAGTTGCACCTCTGATTCTCCCTGACAGAGACTTCAGATAATCTGGCTATATAACCAGTGCTTCACGTGTAACAGTTTTTTTTTTGTTTTTTTTTATTGTGTTTTTGTCCTATGTACTAAATTCCTCGAACTTGACCATTTTTTTTTTTATACCTGTATTCCATTTTACATTAAAAATCTGAACTCCAGAAACTGATATACATACTTGCATTGGGCCAACTTGGCTTGCTGTACGTATGCATATCTGATCTCTGGAGGGTCACTGGGGGATGGGGGAAATCGCTGTAGTAGTCTGCACTACATAATAGTGATCTTATAGGTTCTGTGCAAGTGGCTTCCCCTCGGCACACTGACCACAGGGTTTACTTGCTCCACACCTCCACCATCTATAGATCGCCTTGTATTTGTTTTGTTTTTTTCAAATGAGTACAAGACTCTCTCCGATTGAATGAGGTGGAAAGGGGGGGGCAGTGGCATTATGATCTCCACCTTGTCCAATCTGAGAATAAATATCAGATATGCCTACTTACATTGAGTCAAGCTGGCCCAATGTAAGTGTGCAAAAACATGTAATTCCTAGAATTCAGCTTTAAACCAGCACATTTGCTGTACAAGATTGTATATTTCACACTGCTAAGTTTAGGGATAATCTATTTCTAAATTTTTTAAATTGTATGGGCTAAAATGAATTCTGTTCACACTCATTATTTAAACTGATTTGAGATAAAGTGTTAGGTTTAAAGGACTTCTTTAGTAAGACGGTTGCTGCCCTGTCCACTCCCTTAAATACTCTTCTTAGCTTTTGAGAATGCATATAAAAATCAAACTTTAGAGCCCATAGTTGTTTACATAATTTTTTTACTTGTGGACTCTGTTATTTGTGGGGAGAAGAGAAACAAAGGTCATATATATATATATATATATATATATATATATATATATAAAATTCGGAAACATTGCCTATGTGCCACCAATTGTACAGCATGTTGTTGGTAGCACAACTTAAAGAAGAGTTTCAAGTCAGATGTGTAAAAAAAAATGTAATGTCAGCCGCTACAAAGACTGTAGCCACTCGCCTGTCCCACGATCCATCTCTGTCCTCACCTGGGTTTCACTAGCCTTTGGGTTCCCGGCATCGGTATCTTAACTGTGAACACCCTGCTATGACAACTTGTGGCTTCACAGCCAGTTACCAACTGCGCATTTGAGAGCTGCACTGCTCATTGTGAATGGTCCCGCAGTCTTCTGGGACCTGTGACGTGTCCCAGAGGACTGCAAGGACAAGGGAAAGGGGAACTTGTACTTCGGTCAACCTAGGCGGTCAGAGTAGAAGAGGGTGCAGGTTCATGGCAAATTCAGTTAATTACCCCCCCCCCCCCTCCAAAAGTGCTGTTCTTGAAAAAAATGGGTGGAGGGGAGGCCTTAAAGCGGAACTTTCCCTTTTGGGTGGGGTTCTGCTTTAAGCCTAACTTGCAATTAGTATCTGAAAAGATAACCAATTGTGTTACTCATAGCAACCACACAGCTTCTTCCTTTCATGAAGATCACCTAAATGATAGAATCTGGTTGTTTGGGGAATTGACTTTGTTTAAAGACCCACTTGTCTAACGGTACAAGTATGTGTTGTAATGGAATTTTGTATGTTTTACACCCTGTCAGTCGGCCAGGTGTCTATTAAATGCTCCCTTCATCCTCATGCAGTTGCACTAAAATAACTAAAAATAAATCACCGTAAAAGCCTTACAGGATTACTTGAGTATTGCATATTTCTTTAATCTGTTAATGTCATATTTGTTTTACTACCATAGGAAATCAAGTTTTTGCTTCTTCTCTTTTTTTTTTTTAACACTATATTTTTATATTATTGTATATTTTTTATGTCTGTTACTCTATAAATAATTTTAGTGACAGATATGCCTCTACTACACAGCCTTGATTTTTCTAAAATAATGTAGAATTTGTATTGGTAAATACATTTTATCATGGGATGTGCTATAACAGAATTTTGTATGTTTTTCACCCTGTCAAGACCCATCCCTGTATCTGTTTAAACTTTCCCTTCATCCTCATGCAGTTGCACTAAAATAACTAAAAATAAATCACCATAAAAGCTTTACAGGATTACTTGAATATTTTCATATTTCTTTAATGTCTGATAATGTCATATTTGTTTTACTACCATAGAAAATCAAGTTTCTGCTTTTTTGCCTTCTTTTTTACAATATATTTTTTTATATCATTGTATATTTTTGATGTCTGTTACGCTATATAAATAAACGGTTTTAGTGACAGATCTGCCTCTACTACACAGCCTTGATTTGTCTAAATGTAGAATTTGTATTGGTAAATACATTTTATCATGGGATGTGTGGAAGTCTGGTGTGTAATTGACTTTGAAGTTTGCAATAATTTTGGTGAGACCTTCATTCATAATCAGGAAATTTTTGTTTTTGTAGATGCATTGCAGATCCTTAGTAACAGGCACCTTCCCCACATCTTATGAACAATTCAGATATATATAAGTTTACATACCTTGGCAGAATTTATGATTTCTTGCCATTTTTCAGAGAATATGAATGATAAAACAAAAACTTTTCTTTCGCTCATGGTTAGTTTTTGGCTGAAGCCATTCATTATCAATCAACTGTGTTTACTCCTTTTTAAATCGTAATGACAACAGAAACTGACCCTGATCAAAAGTTTACATACCCCAGTTCTTAAAAACGTGCATTACTTCCTTTAGCATCAATGACAGCTTGAAGTTTTTTGTGGTATTTGTGGATGAGGCTCTTTATCTTCTCAGATGGTAAAGCTGCCTATTCCTCTTGGCAAAAAGCCTCCAGTTCCTGTAAATTGCCTTGAAATGAATTGCATGAACTGCACATTTGAGATCTACCCAGAGTGGCTCAATGATATTGAGGTCAGGAGACTGAGATGGCCACTCCAGAACCTTCACTTTATTCTGCTGTAGCCAATGACAGGTTGACTTGGACTTGTGTTTTGGATCATTGTCATGTTGGAATGTCCAAGTACATCCCATGCGCAGCTTCCTGGCTGATGAATGCAAATGTTCCTCCAGTATTTTTTCATTACATACTGCATTCATCTTGCCATCAATTTTGACCAAATTTCCTGTTCCTTTTGTAGCTCACACATCCCCAAAACATCTGCGATCTACCTCCATGTTTCACAGTAGGAATGTGTACCTTTCATCATAGGCCTTGTTGACTCCTCTCCAAATTAAGCGTTTATAGTTGTAGCCAAAAACCTCAATTTTGGTCTCATCATTCCAATCTACTGCCAGAAGGTTTGAAGCTAGTCTCTGTGCTGTTTGACGTATTGTAAGCGGGATACTTTGTGTCACTGCGTAGTAATCTTTCTTCTGGTGACTTGACTATGCAGCCCATCTTTCTTCAAGTGCCTTGTTGTGCATCTTGAAACAGCCACACCACGTGTTTTCAGTCCTGTATTTCCCCTGAAGTTATTTGTGGGTTTTTCTTTGCATCCAAAACAATTTTCCTGGCAGTTGTGGCTGAAATTTGAGTTGGTCTACCTGACCGTGGTTTGGTTTCAACAGAACCCCTCATTTCCACATCTTGATTAGAGTTTGAACACTGCTGATTGACATTCTCCATTCTTTCCTGTTTTATACAGTTCAGCTACCTTTTCCCGCAGATCCTTTGACAATGCTTTAACCATGATTTGGAATCCAGAAACTTCAGTGCTGCACTGGATGAAAGATTCAAGGGTATGTCAGGAGCAGTGTTAATTTTGGAAGCACATTTTGATTTCGTTTTAGTCTTAGGACTAAAATGGCATTTTAGTTAGTCCTATTTTAGTCTTCTGCAAGTGTTTTAGCTTTTGGTTGTCTAAAATCGAATGCGTGTAGTTAAATTTGTAATACAGACACAGTTTTAGTCTCTATATAACGTCTTTATTCAGGTAAAATCGTTTCGTCAAGAATATTGCTGTTTTAACAAAAGGGTAACTTAAAAATACCAACCCCCCCTCTTTTATTTTTTTTTGTGTGACTGTCATGCCAACAGTAAAGCTTCCTGGGACCATTCGTGTGTGCGGTTGGCTGCTTCTCAACCAGGGGAGTGGTGGGCCCACTCACAATTTTGCCTAAGAAGACAGCCATGAAATGGTACAAAAACATCCTCAGGCTCTGAGAACAACTTCTTCTAACCATTTAAGAACAGTTTGGTCATGCACAATGCCTTTTCCAGCATGATGGAGCTCCTCACTATAAGACCAAAGTGATAACTAAGTGGTTTGGGGAATGGGAACAAAAAATTGAAATTTTGGATCCATGGCCAGGAAACTACCCAGACCTTCATCCCATTGAGAACTTGTGGTGGATCAGTGGTCATGGTCAATCCGACCTCAAGAGGCAGGTGAGTGAACCAAAATAAACGCACAAATTCTGGCAAGCTGTAAGCATTGACTATGCAAGAATGGGCAGTTGTCAGAAACCATGTATCAGACTGAGACAGAGGTACAGTTAAATCGCACTTGTTTAACCGTTTGCCGACCTCGCTATAGCCGAATGACTGCTGCAGCACAGTCGGATAACTCTGGGAGGGCATACATCAATGCCCTCCCAGAATCCGGCTCTCGTGCTCCCCTGGGAACATCCGTGACTGCTGATAGCGGCTGTTTACCATGTGATCGCTCCCTCAAATGACAGAATGATCACTAGTAAACAAACCGGCATCACGTTCGGTTCCTTTCTCCCCTCCCCGTACCTATTGGTACAGTGCGAGAGAGGGGAGAGATCAGTGGCAGAAGCGCTGTGGGCTGGATGTGTAGTGCCCACAGTGCTGATATGTGCCCATTGCAGCCTCATCCAGCCAACCATGCTCGCATACTCACCCATCCATACCAGACATACTCACCCATCCATACTCAGCATACTCATCCATCCATCCTCATCCTTGCTCAGCCATCCATACTGATCATACTCCTCCATCCATCCATGCTCAGCCATCCATACTCAGCATACGCAGCCATCCATACTTGGCATACTCATTCATCCATACATCCTCAGCCATACATACGCGGCATACTCATCCATCCATCCATCCATGCTCAGCCATCCATACTCTGCATACTCATCCATCCATCCACGCTCAGCCATCCATACTCGGCCATCCATCCATCCTCAGAAATGCTCATCCATCCATCCATGCTCAGCCATCCCATCCACCCCATCCATAATTAGCCACACCCATCCATACTCAGCAATACGCAGCTGTACCCAGTCATATTCAGCCGTACCCAGCCATCCCAGCCGTACCCATCAATCCCCATTCATGCTCATCCATGCCACTACAGTGTCTCACAAAAGTGTGATGGGTAGTCAAATTAGATTTGAAACTTATGCCCCAGAACTCCTGACGGGGCTCCCTGCATGTTGGTCCTCTGTATGTGGCCACGCTTTGGAAAAGTCTCATACGTGGTATCACCGTACTCAGAGGAGTAGGAGACTCTATTTTGGGGTGTAATTTTTGGTATGTATATGCTATGTGTTAGAAACATTGTGGACGTTTGTGTTAAAAAAAAAAAATGCGTTTTTAATTTTCTTTACACATTTTCCAAAAACTTGTGGAAAAAAATTACATGTTCAAAAGACTCATTATGCCTCATAGATTATACATTGGGTTTTCTTTCCGAAATGGGGTCCTTTTTGGGGCGTTTCCATTGTCTTGGTTCTCCAGGGCCTGCAAAAGTGTAAGATAGTCAAGAAATTATACGTGTAATTTATGCTCCAAGAAAGCCTGATGGTGCTCCCTGCATGTTGGGCCTCTGTATGTGGCCATGCTGTGTAAAAGTCTCAAACGTGTTATCGCCATACCCAGGAGGAACAGTGTGAGAGAGGGGAGAGATCGGTGGAAGCAGCGCTGTGAGCTAGATGTGTATTGCCCATAGCGCTGATATGTGCCCATTGCAACCTCTGTATTTTGGGGTGTAATTTGTGCTGTGCATATGCTCTGTATGAGAAATAACCTGCTAATATAACAATTTTGTGAAAAAAAAAAAAACGAACAAAAAACTTGATTTTTGCAAAGAATTGTGGGAAAAAATTACAACTTCAAAAAACTCACCATGCCTCTATATACCTAGGAACATCTACTTTCAAAAAGGGGTCATTTGGGGGGAATTTGTACTTTCCTGGCCTTTTAGGGTAAGAAACCGTCAGTACTTTAGGTGTGATCAATTTTAAGAGATCTGCACCATAGCTTTTGGACTCTTTCACAAAGATCAAATAATATACACCGATTTGGGTTATTTTTACCAAAGATATGTAGCAGTATAAATTTTGGTAAAAATATATTTAGAAAAATGACTAATTTGCTAAATTTTATAACAAAGAAAATGCATTTTTTTTTTTTTTTTTTTTTTTTACAGAATTTTTGGTCTTTTTTTTCTTTTATAGCGGAAAAAATAAACCCAGTAGTGATTAAATACCACCAAAAAAAGCTCTATTTGTGTGAAAAAAAGGACAAAAATTTCATATACTGTATTTTTTCGGACCATATCGCACTTTCCCCCCCCCCAGAAATATGGGGGAAAATGTGCCTGCGTCTTATGATGCGAATATACGCTTGGCACCCCCCCCCCCCACGCTCCGTGGCCTTAGGAAAGGCTTCGGCCTAGCTCCGGAGCGGCGGCCATCTTGGTGCACCCACCGTTTGCAATGTGATCGTTCCGTCAAATGATGGAGCGATAACTTGTAAACAAACCGGCATCATGATGACGCCGGTTCCTCTCTCCCCTCTGTGTACAGATCTGGGAGAGATTGGATGGCAGCAGCGCTGTGGGCTGCATCTGTAGTGCCCACAGCGCTGCTCTGTGACAAGTGCAGTAACAGCCATCCCTCCATACCCTGCCAATACTCTGCAGTTCCCTGCCAATTCCCTGCCAATACTCTGCAATACCCTGCCAATACTCTAGAATACCATGCCAATACTCTGCCATACTCTGCAATACCCTGCCATACTCTGTCATTCAAAATGTGAGAGCACATGAAAGCTGAAAATTGGTCTGGTTAGGAAGGGGGTTTAAGTGCCCAGTGGTCAAGTGGTTAATAATAATAATTAAAAGGTAAACGTCAAAACATAGCCAGAGTTCAGGAGCCATAACTCCTAGTCAAACAAGCCAAAACGTCAGGGAGCCAGATATGAGTGTAGTAGAACAGCAAGCAGGATCTGGGGCCACAAGGAATGTCAGCCTAGATAGTCTTTAACAGGAATACAGGAGAGCGTCTCTAGAGATGTGACCAAGGGGAAGGCAGAGATTATCTGGACTGGACGGCTTAAGTAGGCAGGACTGATGAGCAGGATATCATCAACAGGTGAGTCACTGTGGAGAGAAAGCAGCTGGCAATTAGCCGACAGCTGAGCGGCCAGCTTTGAGAAGGAAGAGCAGAGCCCAGCCCTGACAGCAGTGCCGGTGCTAGATCAGTCAGGAATCGGGATTTGGTGCAGAAATTGATTGACAATGACAACATGCTATGCCAGGCCCAGGGCAAATTGCAGCAGAGGCCTTGAAAAATAAGGTTTGACTCAAGTCAACACTGCAAATATTGACTCTTTGCATAAACTTAATGTAATTGGCAATAAAAGTATTTGACACTTATGGAATGCTTTACCAGATACAATGATCTGACACAGATGTGCAAAAAAGTGCACAGTCCACAATAGTGCGTGGATTTACTGGATTATAACAGTCTTTTTTTTATCAACTCCTCTCTCTCTCAGTATTCGCAATGACAATAATAGAGGTAAATATCACACTAAAAGACTACTGGGGCAGGACCCCGGCATAAGGAAAGGCTGTCTTTTTGACCATCCGTTACTGATGTATTTTTCTTTTTCATTAGTGTGATACTTACCTATATTGTCAAATTTGTCAATGCTAAGAAAGTAAGTACAAGATAAGTTGATAAAAAAAGTGGTGGTTGTTATTGTTCCACATACTAGTGGCATTTGTAGCCTCAGTCTGTGCATTTTTCCTATGAATTTAATTGACAATTAAAACTGTTGAACTATTGATTCTTCCTATCGCAATAAGCACAGCCCACAATTATTAGGTATGCTTCTTATGCTTGCTTACTTGCTGTGGTTCAATGTAGAAAAATGTAAAATAATGCATTTGGGTGCAAAAAATATGAATGCAATCTATACACGGGGGGAGAACCTCTTGGAGAATCTAGGATGGAAAAGGATCTGGGGGTCCTAGTAGATGATTGGCTCAGCAATGGTATGGAATGCCAAGCTGCTGCTAACAAAGCAAGCAGAATATTGGCATGCATTAAAAAGGGGATCAACTCCAGAGATAAAACGATAATTCTCCCACTCTACAAGAATCTGGTCTGGCCTCACCTAGAGTATGCTGTCCAATTCTGTGCACCAGTCCTCAGGAAGGATGTACTGGAAATCGAGCGAGTACAAAGAAGGGCAACAAAAAGTTAGTAAAGGGTCTGGAGGATATTCGTTATGAGGAAAGGTTGCAAGCACAGAACTTATTCTCTCTGGAGAAGAGATGATTAAGAGGGGATTTGATTTCAGTTTATAAATGCCGTACTGGTGGCCCCACAATAGGGATAAAACATTTTCGTGGAAGGGAGTTTAACAAGACACGTGGCCACTCAATAAAATTAGAAGAAAGGAGGTTTAACCTTCAACTACGTAGAGGGTTCTTTACTGTAAGAGCGGCAAGGATGTTGAATTCCCTTCCACAGGCGGTGGTCTCAGTGGGGAGCATCGATAGTTTAAAAAAACTATTAGATAAGCACCTGAACGACCACAACATACTGGGATATACAGTGTAATATTGACATATATGTAATCACACACACAGGTTGGACTTGATGGACTTGTGTCTTTTTTCAACCTTACCTACTATGTGACTATGTAACTAGTGAAGACGCCTACATGTTTATGAGCGTGACAGATGAGAGTGAAGAGGAAGTCACCCATCTGTCAGATTCGGGCTCAGTATACATTCCTGTAGACAGCGGCACCCTGACAGATAGCTCTGATGACAGAGTAGTGGTCCCTGCCAAGGTCAGGTGTACCCGACTCTGTTCTTGTGCTCTTCAGGGCTCTCATATGGAGTGGAGAGTGCAGTTCAAGGTGGTTACAGTGGCTAGCACAAGTAGTGTCCCGCAGCCACCAAGAAGCCAAAGACTAGCCCATCGAGCCCATAGTGCCCTTCCTGCTGAGTTTGCCAATTCGAATTGGGAGCCCACCTCTTCTGCAGTACCCATACTTCCCCCCATTCACTGGCCAACCCGGAGTTCAGGTGGAAACAGTTGATTTTACGTCACTTTATTTTTATTCACTGTTTTTTATGGAAGATCTCTATAGATCTAGATCTATTGTGGACCAAAGCAATTTGTATGCTGGTCAATTCATCGTCGCAGATCCCCAGTCGAGTCTTGCCAGAGATTTGAGACCTAATACCATATCCGAATTTAAGACCTTCCTGGGTCTATCCCTCCTCATGGGTATAACTAAAAGTGAGTTGCGGTCATATTGGTCCACTGACTCAATTCACCATATGCCTGTGTTCTTTGCCTCCATGACCAGGACACGATAATAGCAGATCTTGCGATCCATGCATTTCAATTACAATGAATTCTGTCGTCCTCGGGGTGATATTGAATACGATCTGCTCTATGAAATTTGTCCCCTCATAAACAACTTCAACCAACAGTTTGCAGCCTTGTTTACACCCGATCAAGTTGTCTGCATTGATGAGTCCCTGACAGTGGTGGGGCGTTCATAAGGGCACACGGGCACTGCCCCCTCTCTCCTGCCACCCCCTTCTAGCACCAATAGATAGATTCATGCAATTCATAAATCTATCTATGGCCATTGCTGCCACCCCCTATGTAGGTGCCCAGGCCCCTTTTCAGGCACAGGGCACCTGAATTACAGCGGTGGGGGTGGTTTTAAAGCACTTGATTAGGGCCATAGGCTCTAATAGGCGTCATGCTGGGCGCTCGCAGGTTACTCAACTGTGTTAGAAAAGTGAATAAATATTTGCTTTCTTAACACTAAACTGCCTCTACCGGATTTATGTCTGGTAGGACTACAGATGTAAATCTAAGGAGATTGTATACCAATATTCATGCCTCACATCTTAATACAGGCTCTAGGGTAATTGCCTCACTAGATATAGAGAAGGCCTTTGATACGCTGGAGTGGCCCTTTTTGTGGGAAGTTCTCTGTAGAATAGGCTTTCCAACTGTGTTTATAAACTGGTTGCAGGTCTTGTATAGAAATCCAACAGCTATAGTAAAGATAGGGGGTGGATTGTCGTCTGCTTTCTCATTGTTTAGGGGGATTCGGCCGGGTTGTCCTCTCTCTCCGACCCTCTTTGCCATTGCCATGGAGCCTGTGGCGGAGGCTCTGCGCACTTCCCCTATTAAGGGATTGCGGATTGGTTGGCTGGAGGAGAGGGTGGCCCTGTACGCCGATGACCTCTTACTATTAAAGTGGGGTGCCCCCTAAATAAAAATGTTTTAAGTCAGCAGCTACAAATACTGCAGCTGCTGACTTTTAATAATCGGAGACTTACCTGTCCCAGGGTCCAGCGATGCAGGGGAACAAAGCCCCCTCCTCGTTCCCCGCTCTACTCGTGGTACCGGCATTCTTACTTTGGGCACCCACTGCGTATGCGCGAGCGGCGCCGCGCGCCGCGATACACTGCACAGTCATCTGGGACACATGACAGGAAGTGATGTCACCAGCCTGGGCAATGAAGGAGGCAGACTACGAGGGACCCCCTAGCAACAGGCATTTAGAGGTGAGTAAATTATTATTTTTTTTTTTTTGGTGGCAACACCACTTTAAATGATGCTGGACCCTCTCTCCAAGGGGCTTTGAAGATATTGGACTCTTTTTCAATGGTCACAGGGCTGAAGGTATTGGAGCAAATCTTTGTTGTTTCCAATAGATATAGAGGTCAAAAGTATGGCTTCTAATGATATCCCATTGCAGTGGGTGGAGAATTTTAAATATTTAGGAGTTATTTCCCGTCAAGTTTCTGAATTTATTCCCCTGAATCTGACTCCGATTCTGGGAGATATTGGACTGAAACTGAAGGCATGGAAGTCCTTACCACTGTCTAAATTGGGGCATATTAATCTTTTGAAAATGAAAATTATACCAAAATGTATGTATTTATTTAGACAGTGCCCTCAGTGGCTCCCTATGTCCTTCTTTACAAAAATAAATCAACTTTTTTCATCCTTTTTTATGGGGTTCGAAGAACCCCACATATAAATTCACTTTAATGCGCCCTTTTATCCAGGGAGGATTAGCTTTTCCGGACCTATATAGATATTTTCTAGCTACTCAGCTGGTTACGGACACATGGTAGCTGAATCCTGATATATAGAATTCCTCAACCCGGCTGGAAGCGGCAATATTAGGTTCTATAGATGCTCATAGGGCCCTTTTATTTAGGGGACGTAAGGCACCATATCAGCTGACTCCTTCAATGCTCACTACTATTCGTGCTTGGGAGGCTGGTCTTAGATGTGAACACTATCCTAAGGATGCGTTCTCTCCAAGTGCTTCACTATGGCGTAATCCTTCCTCAATTTTTTAAAGCACCAGAGCCTATCGCATGGACAAAATATAACATTAAACTACTCTCCCAAGTGATTACAGATCAGAAATTATCCACTTTCTCTGCACTTACCTCGACTTTCAATATTCCAGGATCCCATCTATTTAGTTATTTTCAGCTTCACCATACCTTTCATGCCCAATTCCCACAGAATAGTTTAGTGATTAGACAATCTATGTTAGAATAAGTGCTTAGATCTGAGTGCCTGGATAAGTCTACTTCAAAACTATACTCACATCTTACATTAATTTCTATCCTGCCACTAGAGGATCTTAGCGCTAAATGGGTGCAAGATATACCAGATTTACGTGTGGAGGATTGAAGGGCTGTGTGGGGTAATCCTTTCCGTTCTTTGATATCCTTGAGAGATCGTATGATCCAATATAAACTGGTACATAGAGCGTATATTACGCCATACAGGCATAAAAAGATAAACCCTCTTTACTCCTCAGAGTGTTGGCGTTGCAAAGCAATACAGGGGGATTTTACACATATCTTTTGGACTTGCCCATATATAGCTATTTTTTGGGTGGAAGTGGTGGATTTATTGAACTCTCTCACTTCCGCTCCTCTACCGGTTTAAATGTCTGTCTGTCTATTGGGTCTGGTAGAGACTATTTTTCCAACAATGTCTGAGCAAACTTTTGCTAATATAGCACTATTCTATGCAAGAAAAGCTATTGCATTGGACAAAACCTTGTCCCCCCACGCTTTCATATTGGAAGCACTTGGTAAATAATAACCTTCCACTACATAGATACCTGCATGAATAGGGTCCTAGCAAGTACGACAAAGTGTGGGCAAAGTGGCTGGACAAGTCGTACACAGTATAGACAGTCAATGGGGCTAGGATGTATGATATGCATGCTCCTATATGAGAAATGTCTGAGGCTATTGGTGGGTGAATTATTGTCTATTGTAATTTGTTTTGCTTCTTATTTGTTTTTCTATTTTTATTTTGGATTAATAATTCAAATATCAGATTTCAGAAAAGGTATTACTATATTCTCTTTTAAAAGTGTATGATGGTTTGTCGTGTCTTTGTATGTTTTGTCTGTAATTAAGAAATTTAATAAAAAGATTTGAAAAAACAAAAACGCCTCTCCGCCAATCAGGTGCTCGGATCTGTTACCCGTCACCTGATTGGCTAAAATGACAGGCACTGCGACTGGACACCAGGCAGAGGATGGGAAGAGAGGATGGGAGAAGACATCGAGGAGCTGTCCCACTGAGACAGGTGAGTGCAGACGGTGGGCCCGAGGGGGGCACACTGGCAACATTTGATATGGCACAGTGGCTGCGTTTGATGGGCACACTGGCTGCAATTGATGGGCAAGAGTGGCTGCATTTTATGGGCACAACTGGCTGCATATGATAGGCACAACTGGCTGCATATGATGGGCACAATGGCTGCATATTATGGGCACAGTGGCTGCATATGATGGGCACACGTGGCTACATATGATGGGCACAATGGCTGCATATTATGGGCACAGTGGCTGCATATGATGGACACAAGTGGCTGCATTTGATGGGCACAAGTGGCTGCATCATTTGATGGGCACAGTGGCTGCGTTTGATGGGCACAAGTGGCTGCATTTGATGGGCACAAGTGGCTGCATATGATGGGCACAAGTGGCTGTATTTGACGTGCACAAGTGGCTGCATATGATGGGCATAGTGGCTGCATTTGATGGGCACAGTGAGGCTGCAATTGATGGGGGGGGGGGGGTTTCAGTATTTTTCAGTTTGCGTCCCCCCAAATATTTTGAGCACCGGCCTCCACTGGTCCCTGATTACGTTTTCTGGCCGCTTGTCATTCAAACAGGATCTTCCCAGCAAGCGTGCCATATATGGGGTCAAGATTTATAAGCTCCGTGACAGGGCAACAGGCTATACATATAGTTTTATGGGTTATGAGGGAAGAGATAGTTGTGTAGAGCCGGAGAACTAGCCCAGACTACATAGGGAGCCCTGGTAAGATTTGTGGGATTTGGTGTCACCCTTATTTGGAAAGGGGTACCACTTGTATGTGGACAATTATTACAGAGTGACACTCTTTAGTCACTTGTTTGATCATGGAATTGGCACATGTGGCACCGTGCGATCTAATCGCTGGGGCTTACCCCAGTGGCTTGAAGATTCCTGTCTTAGGCTGGGGGAGAGATCCTGCTTGAGATGTAATAATTTGCTCGCTGTGAAGTGGAGGAATAATAAGGATGTTTTCGATCTGTCCTCCCTTCACGCAGACACGATGGTCCAAATTCAAACGGCCACTGGTGTTGTGGAGAAACCCCTCGAATACAACCTTAATATGGGAGGGGTGGAATTCAAAGACGCTGGTACAAATGGTGTCTGTATACAGTACTTATTCCAGTTGGCTCTGCTGAATGCTTATGTGCTATACAAAGCTTCAGGACGAACTGGATCCTTCCTTAAATTCCAGGAAGAGATCATCACAGCCCTTCTGTTTCCAGACGGTGCTCTGGTCCAACTTTCCAATGCAAATGCAGTGAGCCGGCTTCATGGGAGCCATTTTCCGTATGTCTTCCCTGGTACCCCTACCAATCGAGCACCCCAAAGAAGATGTTGTGTCTGTGGCAAGAGCAGATTTAGGCGTGACCCCCGCTATTGTTGTCCCTCCTGTCCTGACCAACCTGGTCTCTGCATCGGTGAATGTTTCAAACACTACCACACACTAGTGGAGTATTAGCGTAGGGTACAGCACTGCACAGACTAGGACACACTTTCACAGGGTCTCCAAAGATGCCATCACATTTTTAGAGACCCAAACCTGAAACCATTACAGTTACAAATAAAAGTGTAAAAAAAGTAAAATAAATGAATAAATAAATTTAAAAAAAAAATAGTTGTCATTTTATTCTTTCTCTATTCACTCTGTTTTGTTCCCTCTCTATTCTGCTCTGTTTTACTGTATTTTTTAACTTCAATGTTTTATTAGTTAAGAATTAGATAGTGGGCTATGGCGCTAAAACCCAATATGTATTTAACCTATGAGGGTCTATTTATAAAGATATATACAAAATGAATTTATAAGTGTTACAATACAAATCTATATTTCAGTGCTGAAATTTTTTTTTTTTTTTATGTTGCGAAATTAAAATGAGAAAAATGCAATAATCAGTGTGTGCAAATACGTGCTGACACTACTGTGACCCATAAATATAATTTGCTTATAATAATGATATCAGTATTCATAAAAAAATCATTCAAAAGGTTGTGCAAAATAATTAATCCCAAAAACGTCCTTGTGCATAGAAAAAACTTTCAAAATCGCATTCTGGGATCGCTGGAAAGTCCCATACAGTAATGTTCCAGGTAGTGGTAACGCAAGGTAAAGTGACTAGTGCAAAAGTGCCACTCCTCAATGCAGAGAAAACACTCGTCCCCGGTGCGCCACTCAGTGTTGTGGTAATGTGAATGCTCTCACCAGATCATGTACCCCTGTGGAGTTGGATGGGCTTTCACAGTATGAGCCACTGTGCTGCTATCTGGATACTGCTGCTGGTGCGCTGGGGGAATGAATGTTCACTCTTCACTTTATGTGCACTCTGTTGTTATGTACATTGAGGGAAGAAAAACATATCCATGGTGCAGTATGTTTGAACAGCTTTTTATTTAATTACATAAAAGAAATTTACTCACATTTGCTAGTAAAAACAGTTTGCGTTTGTAAACAGGTAAAAACAAACTCCGCCGGCCGCTGCTCGCTATAGGAAGGGTGCACTTACGTAGCCATGTCCTACGCGTTTCGTCAGAGAAGTCTTCTGGAGCACTAAATATTTTGCACAACCTTTTGAATGATTTTTTTATGAATTCTGATATCATTATTATAAGCAAATTATATTTATGGGTCACAGTAGTGTCAGCACGTATTTGCACACACTGATTATTGCATTTTTCACCAATTTTTTACACCAATTTTCATTTTTTAATTTGGGTGGGAAGTCCGTAGCGTGACTTTATTTATTTATATAATGTTTTATTGGTACTATGTTTTATCATGTTTGCTTTTCAGGTATGTAATTATTTTATACTTTACTGTTTACTGTGTTTTATTGTTGAGCGTTATTTTTTTTTTTAGGGTACGCCATTCAGCTGCAGCACTGATTTATTTATCTTGACAGCAACATCGTTTGCTCTAAAGATACATAAATCAGCAACTCCAGAGCTGTAGGAGGTGATTTCACCACTACAATTAAAATAAATAAATAAATATATGCCAAAGCATGGGGGCAGGGGTGGAGGGGCGATTTGCCTCTAACATTAGGGGCAGAATGCCCCCATGCTTCGGCATATACTTTTTATTATTTTCTTTGGCACAGATTGTTGTTGTTCTATTGAGTTAATGTTTTATTGTTACCATTGTTTGCTTTTCAGGTACGCCATTCAGGTGCTTACCTTGACAGCAACTGCGTTTGCTCTCATGGTACGTAAATCAGCGACTCCAGCGCTGTAGGAAATGATTTCACCACTACAGTTAAAAAAAATGGTGCATGTTGCCCATCATTAGAAGTGGTTGGATGCATTCTAATGGTGGGCATACCCACCGATCAATCTCTTTTTTTTGTTCAGCCCACAGGCTGCATGAAAAAAAAGAACATTACAATGTATGCCCAACAAGTTCCAGCAACGTACTGGTATGTTGCTGGACTTTGAGTGGCTATACCAGAATGATGCCTGCGGGTTTAGGTATCATCTTGGTATCGTTCTTTTCAGCCAGTGGTCAACTTTCATGTTAAAGCAATCCTAGCGGCTAATTAGCTACTAGATGGCATTTACAAGCAGTGGAAGAGAAAATTCCCCCTCTCACGCTGCCTTTCATGGTTTTCTTGGGCTCTTCTGTCCCACCGGGGAACCTGAGAATACAGCCGGTGGTTCCGGCAGCTGACCACTAGACATGTGCATTCGTTTTCGTCCGAATGCATTTTCGTCCGAATTTCAGCTATTTTCGTTTTCGTTTTGACAAACGATAACGAAAGCACAAAATCCGAAAAACGAAAGATCCGACATAAATAAATGCTTTATTTTCGTTTTCATTGTTACAACAGTTCGATATAGAATAGGAGATTCGACATGACTCTGACAACAATCTGTGTCTATAGAACCTGTGTTCGAATGTGCCTAACCTTACCTCTATTAGTCCAAGATTATATAGAGAAAATATTCGACAGAGAAAAAAGATTTGACAGAGAGAAAAGATTCTGCAAGATACTGTCCTAAAAAGTGTTTGGGGACCCGGGTCCTGCCCCAGGGGACATGGATCAATGCAAAAAAAAGTTTTAAAAACTACAGTTTTTTCGGGAGCAGTGATTTTAATAATGATTAAAGTGAAACAATAAAAGTGTAATATTCCTTTAAATTTCGTAGGGGGGGGGTTGTCTATAGTATGCCTGTGAAGGGGCGCATGTTTCCCGTGCTTAGAATTGTCCCTGCACAAAGTGTCATTTATGCAGGAAAAAAAGTCCTTTAAAATCACTCGCAGCTATAATGAATTGTCGGCTCCCGTAATACAGAGAACACTCATTGAAAGTCATTGATAAAAAAATAAATAAATAAATAAAGAAAAAAAGCGTGGGGGTCCCCCAAATTCAATTACCAGGCCCTTCAGGTCTGGTATGGATATTAAGGGGAACCCTGCCTCAAATTTAAGAAAAAATTTGACGTGGGGTTCCCCCTAAATATCCATAACCAGACCCTTCAGGTCTGGTATGGATATTAAGGGGAACCCCGCGTCAAATTAAAAACAAAAATTGACGTGGGGTTCCCCCTAAAAATCCATACCAGACCCTTTATCCGAGCATGCAACCTGGCAGGCCGCAGGAAAAGAGGGGGGGATGAGAGCGCGGCCCCCCCTCCCTCCTGAACCGTACCAGGCCACATGCCCTCAACATTGGGAGGATGCTTTGGGGGTCTGTGACCCCTCAAAGCACCTTGTCCGCATGTTGATGAAGACAAGGGCCTCATCCCCACAACCCTGGCCGGTGGTTGTGGAGGTCTGCGGGCGGGGGGCTTATCAGAATCTGCAAGCCCCCTTTAACAAGGGGACCCCCAGATCCCGCCCCCCCCCCTGTTTGAAATGGTAAGGGGGTACAAAAGTACCCCTACCATTTCACAAAGAAAGTGTAAAAAATGGTTAAATAAAACAAACACACTTTTGAAAAATTCCTTTATTAAAAATAAAAAAATAAAAAAAAGATTCCAGCGGCGGTAATCCACTCTTGCTATCCAGCGACGGACGGTCATCTCTCCAGCGATGTCTCATCTCATCCAGCGCAGCGAATCCTCCGTCCTTCTTCTGTCTCCGTGGAGGAGACACTGCAAGGATTCCGGCGGCTGACGTTTCTTATATACGGAGGGCGGGGCCACCCGTCACCTGACCCCGCCCCCCTCTGACGCAAGGGGAAACCCGGGGTTCCCTGTGACGTAGGGGTGACCCGCACCCCTCTGATGTAACACAGGCAGGTTTCCGTTACATCAGAGGGGGGCGGGGTCACCTATACGTCACGGGGAACCCCGGGTTTCCCCTTGCGTCAGAGGGGGGCGGGGTCAGGTGACGGGTGGCCCCGCCCTCCGTATATAAGAAACGTCAGCCGCCGGAATCCTTGCAGTGTCTCCTCCACGGAGACAGAAGGATGGATCGCTGCGCTGGATGAGATGAGACATCGCTGGAGAGATGACCGTCCGTCGCTGGATAGCAAGAGTGGATTACCGCCGCTGGAATCTTTTTTTTATTTTTTTATTTTTAATAAAGGAATTTTTCAAAAGTGTGTTTGTTTTATTTAACCATTTTTTACACTTTCTTTGTGAAATGGTAGGGGTACTTTTGTACCCCATTACCATTTCAAACGGGGGGGCCGGGATCTGGGGGTCCCCTTGTTAAAGGGGGCTTCCAGATTCTGATAAGCCCCCCGCCCGCAGACCTCCACAACCACCGGCCAGGGTTGTGGGGATGAGGCCCTTGTCCTCATCAACATGGGGACAAGGTGCTTTGAGGGGTCACAGACCCCCAAAGCATCCTCCCAATGTTGAGGGCATGTGGCCTGGTACGGTTCAGGAGGGAGGGGGGGCCGCTCTCTCGTCCCCCCCTCTTTTCCTGCGGCCTGCCAGGTTGCGTGCTCGGATAAAGGGTCTGGTATGGATTTTTAGGGGGAACCCCACGTCAATTTTTTTTAAATTTGACGCGGGGTTCCCCTTAATATCCATACCAGACCTGAAGGGTCTGGTTATAGATATTTAGGGGGAACCCCACGTCAAATTTTTTCTTAAATTTGAGGCAGGGTTCCCCTTAATATCCATACCAGACCTGAAGGGCCTGGTAATTGAATTTGGGGGACCCCCACGCTTTTTTTTAAAATGTATTTATTTATTTTTTTATCAATGACTTTCAATGAGTGTTCTCTGTATTACGGGAGCCGACAATTCATAATAGCTGCGAGTGATTTTAAAGGACTTTTTTTCCTGCATAAATGACACTTTGTGCAGGGACAATTCTAAGCACGGGAAACATGCGCCCCTTCACAGGCATACTATAGACAACCCCCCCCCTACGAAATTTAAAGGAATATTACACTTTTATTGTTTCACTTTAATCATTATTAAAATCACTGCTCCCGAAAAAACGGCCGTTTTTAAAACTTTTTTTTGCATTGATCCATGTCCCCTGGGGCAGGACCCAGGTCCCCAAACACTTTTTAGGACAGTAACTTGCAAATTAGCCTTTAAAATGAGCACTTTAGATTTTGAACGTTGGAGTCCCATAGACTTTAATAGGGTTCTAAAGTATGCTATATACTAGCTCCGTCGAATCTTCTTTATACATTCGACAGACACCATCAGCCTTCAAAGACAGATTCGACCGTGATTCATGTGGATTTTCGGACGAATGCAATTTTTGAACGAAAAACGAAATAAATAAAAACGAATTTCGGGAGTAACTAAATAAATTAAGTTTTCAGACGAAAACGAAATTCCGAAACGAAATATTTTACTCTGCACATGTCTACTGACCACAGAGCTGATCGAAGACCAGAATGGCTCCAATCATCTCTATGGCCTAAGAAACCAGATGCTATGAGCATTTAATGACTTTTGGTTTCAGCGGATATAAACAGCGCCATGGGAATTTAGGAAGCATCTTATCACACTGATCTTGGGGTAGTCCGATGCTTTGAGGGCAGAGAAGCGATCTAGAGTCTAATAGACCCCATTTTTTTTTTTAAAAGAGTACCTGTCACTACCTATTGCTATCATATCATTTAAACTTCCTGTGATAACAATAAAAATAATAAATAAAATCACACCTGCCTCCCCCCATGCTTGCGCACAATGGCGAACACAAGCATCGGTCTTTTGTCATATGGAAACATTGATTGCACCATGCATGTGAGGTATCACCGTGAACTTCAGATTGAGGGCAGTAATCGAGGGCAGTAATTTTACCAGTAGACCTCCTCTGTAAATCTAAAGTAGTAACCTGTAAAAGCTTTTAAATATGTATGTAGTTTGCCGCCGCTGCACGGTTGTGCATAATTTTAAAGCATGTTGTGAAAAAAATTGCGTTTGAAAAATTTATGCGCAAATACTGTATGAAAAAAAAAATATTGCAACACCCACCATTTTAATCTGCAGGGCCTTTGCTTTAAGAAAAAATATAATGTGTGGGGGTTCAAAGTAATTTTCTAGCAAAAGAAAAACATTTTTTCATGTAAGAACGAAGAGTGGGTGATGTGTGGCATAAGCTTCTAATGTTGTGCATAAAATACCAGGACAGGTGAACCCCCCCCCCCATGACACCTTTTTTGAAAGTAGACACCCCAAGCTATTTGCTGATAGGCATGTTGAGTGCATGGAATATTTTATATTTTGCCACAAGTTTCAAGAAAATTACAATACATTTTTTTTCACAAAGTTGTCACTAAATTATATATTGCTCAAACATACCATAGGCATATGTGAAATTACACCCCAAAATACAGGGCCGGACTGGCCTACCAGGATACCGGGAAATTTCCCGGTAGGCCGCCTGCCCTGGGGCCGCTTTAAGCTGTGGCTGACTGTAGCGATCGCCTCCCTCACTCTTTCTCATAGTGTCACATACACAGCGGCATCTCTCGAGGTTAGTGTCACGTAGCTGGTTCTGTGTTCGGCTGTGCTGTAGCAAGGTCCTGCCCCCCTAGGCCAGCTCGTGTGATAGTAGATAGAACACTCATTGAATCAGTGTTTCGCCTATCACAAGAGCCGGTCTAGGGGGGCGGGACCTTGCTACAGCACAGCCGAACACAGACCCAGCTCCTGTTTGTTCTGTGACACACACCGCGGTAGATACCTGCTGTGTGAACGAGGCAATGCCATGGTGAGTGCCATGCACAGTGGGCTGTATTCATATGCACAGTGGGCTGTATTCATATGCACAGTGGGCCGTATTCATATGCACAGTGGGTCGTATTCATATGCACAGTGGGCCGTATTCATATGCACAGTGGGCCGTATTCATATGTACAGTGGGCTGCATTCATATGTACAGTGGGGCTGTATTCATATGTACAGTGGGGCTGTAATATGTACAGTGGGGCTGTATTTATATTTTCAGTGGGCTTCATGTATATGCACAGTGAGGCTGCATTCATGGGCACAGTAATGCTGCATTTGATGCACAATGAGGCTACATTCATGGGCACCGTAAAGCTGCATTTATCTCTTGTACCATGTCTGCAGTCTCTGATCATCTCCTGTATCATGTCTGCATTCTCTGACCATCCCTTGTACCATGTCTGTAGTCTCTGACCATCCCTTGTATCATGTCTGCAGTCTCTGACCATCCCTTGAACCATGTCTGTAGTCTCTGACCATACCTTGTACCATGTCTGCAGTCTCTGACCATCTCTTGTACCATGTCTGCAGTCTCTGGCCATCTCTTGTACCATGTCTGCAGTCTCTGGCCATCTCTTGTACCATGTCTGCAGTCTCTGGCCATCTCTTGTACCATGTCTGCAGTCTCTGGTCATCTCTTGTACCATGTCTGCAGTCTCTGGCCATCTCTTGTACCATGTCTGCAGTCTCTGGCCATCTCTTGTACCATGTCTGCAGTCTCTGGCCATCTCTTGTACCATGTCTGCAGTCTCTGGCCATCCCTTGTACCATGTCTGCAGTCTCTGGCCATCTCTTGTACCATGTCTGTCGTCTCTGACCATCTCTTGTACCATTTCTGCATTCTCTGACCATCCCTTGTACCATGTCTGCAGTCTCTGGCCATCTCTTGTACCATGTCTGCAGTCTCTGGCCATCTCTTGTACCATGTCTGCAGTCTCCGGCCATCTCTTGTACCATGTCTGCAGTCTCTGACCATCTCTTGTACCATGTCTGCAGTCTCTGACCATCTCTTGTACCATGTCTGCAGTCTCTGACCATCTCTTGTACCATGTCTGCAGTCTCTGACCATCTCTTGTACCAGTCTCTGACCATCTCTTGTACCATGTCTGCAGTCTCTGACCATCTCATATCCTGTCTGCAGTCTCTGATGGAGTCTGGAGAGGAGTCAAGAGAGGGAGAGCTGCCAGGATGGGGATCATGGGAGAAGTCAGACTTGTGTGGACTGTGGAGAGGAGACTATAGGATAAAACCAGAGCCACTGAGCTGGAGCCAACTGACTGAGCCCTGCATGGTGCACCTGAGAGAAGGTCAGTGACAGCACCGACAGGCCAGTCTGAGGGGGGGGGGTCACTGATGTAAGGGGAGAGTGAATACAACAATGTAAGGGGGCACTGATATAAAGGTTTCCCCCTATATTAGTAAACCACCCCTACCTGCATAGCCCTCAATGGCCCTGATTTGGAGCAATGTCCCTCTTTCCTCCTCATATAATACACTCTTCAAATGTGATTTAAAATGCATGGTTTACCCTTTAATGAAGCAGAAAATAATGACGTTGTGCTGTTGGGCTGGTATAAAAATGCTATGGGGCTGGTATGAATTTTTTTCCAGGGCTGGTTTCTATTCCCAGTCCGGCCCTGCCAAAATACATTCTGCTGCTTCTCCTGAGTACGGGGATACCACATGTGTGAAACTTTTTGGGAGCCTAGCTCTTTGCCTCCTCCTTCCCCCTCCCCGACCTAATTTGTTACCCCAACTCTCTGCATGTTAAATATCTAACTTAACTGCACTGAAGTGACATCTTTGATGCCTGTCTATTTTTAATTTTTGAACTTGCTTTCATATCAGCATTGATCTGTTTTAACATTCATAACAAAGGAGCCTAGAGCTATGGAAGCTTGCATTTTGTAGGATTTATTTATTTTTCAGAAAAAGGTTTTATTTTGACAATAAGCAAAAATTATAAAATACAAAACAAAATAAAAAACAAGTAGTTGCTTTATATAACCTATTTATTTATTGATTTACAAATTGTGTGGCATCCACAAGTGAGATCTTGTTTTTTTTACATATGACCACTAGGAGGTGGCATAGTGTAAAAGAACAGCATTAAACTTGTGGTCAGATCTAAAAATGCATAAATAAATAAATACAGTGAGAATGGGTGGCAGTAATAACTCAAATGTACTAAATAACAATTTTTCTGACCTAAAAATACTGACCTAGAGTGACTGCAATGTTCTTTTTATCTGTAAGATTTCTAACAACCTTGTTTTTTTTAGAATATGTCTTCAAAAAATCCCACAGTTTCTGCTTTATGTACATTATTCATAATCTGTTTAACCACATACTATGTGGTGTTCTGTCATATGCAGGAATTGCATGCCCGAGAGATTATTTATTACAGGTACTTGTATAGCGCCGTCAATTTACGCAGTGATATATATTGTACATTCACGTCAGTCCCTGCCCTCAAGGAGTTTACAATCTAAGGACCCTAATAACTGTAGCCCCTAGCAATGATCACTGTCTTCTTCCGGCAGGTGCGGGCAGGAGAAGCCGTCCCCACGGGGAGCAGACAATTGCTTGACAGGAGGGATTCCCCAGTCAGTGCAGTCTGTGTTGATGAGAGAATCGTGTGAAATAAATTCGCACTGTCTATGGCCTGCCTTAATCTCCCAAGAAGGGGCACAGAAGGTTATAAAACAGATTATAACCCTTTTTAAACTAAAAAACTGTTGGCTATAGGTAATTTTATTTTTATGTCCAAATCCCATAGAAAAAGATTGTCGTAGACAAAACAATGAGGATTACCCCCTTGAACTCATGACTCTCCTGGCCTTGAAGATGGTGGGGCTGTTGAAAAAAATCAATTCTAGAACTGTTGTTTGGATTTTGAAAAACCTTGGGTAAATGCTTTAAGGTGGTTGTAAACCCTTCCATATACCCAGTGAAGTGACTTGCCTCAGGTGATACACAGATATTGAACAAATTTTGATTCATAAGTTGTACCTGTCTATTTGCAGCCTTCTTTTCTCTCGGTATCAGGAAGACTTGTCAGAAGTGAATCATGCTAATAGCAGAGAAACAGACAGGGCTTGAAAAAGGGGGGTCCGCCCCTCCGAAGCGCATGGTCATAGCAATACTACCACCCAATCAGCTGCCTAGCTCTCATGCAGTGCTGTGCATAAAGCCGGCCTGTCGAGTGAACGTGAGCGCGCATCAGCCTCGCAGTGAGCCCTGTGACTTGTCGGCTTAGGGAGTCGAACACTGCACTGCCTACACTGTGGGTCAGGGTGAGAAGATTACAATATTGGCAACATCGTAATTGAATGGGTGTAATGCTCCATACAAGCCTGTTCTTGTGAGTGTATTTTAATTTGTTTTTATTTTTTATTAAAAGGATACTGCACCAGGAGCCTGTGCGCTCTCTCTTTCCTTCATCTGTTAGCAGAGAAACAAAGCAGCAGACACTTGGTGCTCTCAGTTGAGCCAGGTACACACTCTAGAGCAGGGATATGCAATTAGCAGACCTCCAGCTGTTGTAAAACTACAAGTCCCATCATGCCTTTGGGTGTCATGCTTGTGGCTGTCAGAGTCTTGCTATGCCTCATGGGACTTGTAGTTCTGCAACAGCTGGAGGTCCGCTAATTGCATATCCCTGCTCTAGAGGAATATGCTTTGTTCACATTTCATGTCTGTGGTTTACAACCACCTTAACCACGCTATAGCCAAAAGGCAGCTACAGCATAGTTGTCCAGTTTTGGGAGGGCGTCCATACACATCCTCCCAGAACCCCCACCCCCTGTGCGCCTCCTGTGGCACGCATTGGGCACGCTCTGTGACTGCTGTGTCCTTTGGACACAGCTGATCACGGATGAGGGTAAAGGGCCAATCACAGTGGCCATTTACCAGGTGATCAGCGGTGTCCAACCACAGCTGATCACATGTAAACAGATATTATCGGCAGTCCTTTCCTTCCACGCTGTGTCTGTAGGAGGAAAGAAGAGCTGTTAACTGGCAAACCTGTCAGTACATCCTTGGTACTGATCATCAGTGCCCAATAATCAGTGCTGCCTCAACAGAGCCCATCAGTGCAACCTATCCGTGCCCATCAGTGTAGGCTCATCAGCGTACATCAGTGAAGAAGAAAAATTGCGTATTTGCAAAATTTTATACATGAAACTAAGAAAAAAGTTTTTTTATTTCCAAAATGTTCAGTCTTTTTTTGTTTAGCAAAAAATAAAAAAAACAGTGGTGATTAAATACCACCAAAACTCTTTCTGTCTCAAAAAAGATTAAAAAAATTTCATATAGGTACAGTGCTGCATGACCGTGCAATGGTCAAAGTGCAACAACACTGAAAGCTGAAAATTGGCCTGTGCAGGAATGGGGTGAAAGTGCCCAGTATTGAAGTGGTTAAATGAAAGCTGCTATGAGAAAAACATTGATTCTGCCATTGTTAACCTCTCCTTCAAAAAATCCTACTTGAGTCCTTGACCTAGAACAATGTGGACTTTTTACATCAAGTACAGAAGATACCTGTTGTTTTAGCTAGAAATGCCTTGTCACTGCCTGTGAACTTAAGGCTGGGTTCACACTAGAGATCGCAGTGGTTCACAGCAGGAGTTCAGTGTGTCTCCATCCACCATTTAAGGTCCGATCGAAGCCTGAATTTTGGGCTGACTTCGGACCTGAAATGGACCAAAAGACGCACAGGGCTCCTGTGCAATTTGCACCAGAGCCGATGCAGAGATGTGTGAACCAGCTCCATAGAGAGCTGGTCACAGTCTCCTACTGTGCGAATTGGGTGCGAGGAAATCCCCTTCCAATTCGTAATAGTGTGAACCCAGCCTCAAAAAAAAAAAAAAAACACAACCTCATCTTTGTAATGGTGATAAATAGTCAGGATTATCTAAGGAGAAAAAAAGAAAACAAATGCAGCCACTACATCTAAAGTCTGGTAAACTGAAATACGTTGCATTTTTGTTTTTAAGTTCAGGCATATTCTCTTTTCAGAAAAATTAGATTTTTTTTGAACAGCCAATAAACAATTTTAGGGTCAGAATTCTCTTAGGCAAGCTATAGTCCACTGCAGCTATTCCTACAGTCCCCTGGGCTCAAATCCACTCTAGACTTCAGAACTGTATCCTAAAAACTGAAATCAATTATTGTATTTGTAATATTGTAATTATTGCCTCAATTATTGCTACTGTAATAGGATGGGTAATGGTCAAATGATCAGATTCAGAGTTAGGCCCCTTTCACACGGGGCGGATCAGTAATGATCCGCCCCGTGATGATCCGCTCGCTCAGCGGGGATCGCTCCGTTGTCCCCGCTGAGCCGGCTGCGGACAGGGCGGTCTCCGCACACTGTGCAGGGACCGCCCTGTCAGCTCTCTGCTCTCCTCTATGGGGATCGGACGAGCACGGACCGCGTGTCCGTGTTCATCCGATCCGCTCTGCAGACGGACAGAAAAATAGGATTTTCCTCCGTCTGCAGAATCGGACATTTGCGGAGGCGGACAATAGCGGGTGTCTGCGGATGCTCATCCGCAGACACCCGCTATCCCATAGGGATGAATGGATGTCCGTATTTCATCCGCAAACGGATGGATGAAATACGGACATATCATCCGCATGTGTGAAAGGGGCCTAATTTGCAGTTTATTTAACAGGTGCAAAGTTAGAATCAAGAATGCAAAACAGGATCAGAATATGCAGAAACATATAACAATCTCTATAATGCTCTAGAACTGGGGTCTCCAAACATTTTAAACAAAGGGCCAGTTTACTGTCCTTCAAACTTTAGGGGGGCTGGACTGTGGCCAATAAGAGTAGTAGATATTCTGGTGTCAGTGGGAGTAAGCAATGTCAAATTTTTTGTATTAGGGAAGGAATAGTGTCCTATCGTTGGTGTCAGTTGGAGGAATAGTGTCCCATAATTGGGCTCAGTGGGAGGAATAGTGCTCTAATGTTGGTGTCAGTGGGAGGAATAGTGCTCCTTCATTGGTGTCAGTAGAAGGAATTGTCAATGGGAGGAATAGTGTCCTTTCATTGGTGTCAGTGGGGAGGGATAGTGTCCTATTGTTGGTATCAGTTGGAGGAATAGTGTCCCATGATTGGTGTAGATGGGAGGAATAGTGTCCAATTGTTGGTGTCAGTGACAGGAATAGTACCCCATCGTTGATGTCAGTGGGAGGGATAATGTCCTATTGTTGGTGTCAGTGACAGGAATAGTACCCCATCGTTGATGTCAGTGGGAGGGATAATGTCCTATTGTTCCTGTCAGTGGGAGGGATAGTGTCCTATCATTGGTATCATTTGGAGGAATAGTGTGCCATAATTGGTGTAAGTGGGAGGAATAGTGTCCAATCGTTGGTATCAGTGTGATGAATAGTGCTCTATCATTGGTGTCAGTAGAAGGAATAATGCTTCATTGTTGGTATCAGTGGGAGGAATAGCGTCCCATCGTTGGTGTCAGAGGGAGGAATAGTGTCCTATCATTGTTGCCAGTGGGAGGAATAGTGTCCTATAGTTGGTGTCTGTTGGAGGAATAGTGTCCCATTTTTGGTGTCAGTGGGACAAATGGTGCCCCATTGTAAGTGTCAATGGCAGGAAATATGCCCCACTGCTTCTAACAGTGCTGGGAAAAATGCCACAAGGGCCAGATAAAAGCAAGCAGAGGGCCACAGTTTGGAGACCACTGCTCTAGAAGAACAAAGGAGATTTACTAAAACTGGTGCACAGAGAATCTGGTGCAGCTATGTATAGTACTCAATCAGCTTCTAGGTTTTATTGTCAAAGCTTAATTGAAGAAGCTTAACCACTTCGCGCCCACACTATAGACGAAAGACGTCTATAGCGCGGACGTCAATCGTCGTCCTGTTTACTTCACCAATGCACGCCGCTGCGGGAGCGCATTGGGGAAATTCTGTGTCGACCGCGTCCCTTGGACACAGCCAATCACAGATTGTACTAAATAGCCAATCACAGCGGCCATTTAGCAAGCGATTAGAGCTTCCAATGAGAGATGATCTCGTATGTAAACATGAGATCATCTCTCATCGCTGGCTCTCCCTCCTCACGCAGAGACAGCGTGTGAGGAGGGAGAGCGAACGGCTGCAGCGGAGACTGTCAGTGTCACGTGCCATCTGGTAACAGTGTCATCAGTGCCATCTGCCATCAGTGCCACGTATTAGTGCCATCTGCCATCAGTGCCACAGATTAGTGCCATCTGTCATCAGTGCCACATATTAGTGCCAACTGTCATCAGTGCCACATTGGCGTCACGTGCCATCAATTCCACATCATTGTCATTGTCCTGGTGCTCTAGGGCCTTCAAAAGTGTAATAGGTAGTCAACAAGTTAGATGTCTAATTTATGCTCCTAGAACATGTGATGGTGCTCCCTGCATCTGGCCAGGCTGTGAAAAAGTCTCACACATGTGGTATCATAATACTCAGGAGGAGTAGCGGAATGTATTTTAGGGTGTCACTTGTGGTATACATATGCCATGTGAGAGAAATAACCTATTACAATGACAATGGGGGGAAAAAATCTTAATTTTGCAAAGAAATGTGGGAAAAAATCACAACATCAAAAACCTCCCTGTGCATCTTACTAAATACCTTGGAATGTCTATTTTCAAAAGAGGGGTAATTTGGGGGGTATTTGTACTTTCCTGGCTTGTTCGGGTCGCAATAAATTAGATGTGATCAATTTTTTATGATTTGCATTGCTTGTAGACTCTCTTACTTTCACAAAGACCAAATAATATCCACTAATTTGGGTTAGTTTTACCAAAGATATGTAGCAGTATAAATTGTGGGCAAAATTTATGAAGAAAAATTAATAATTTGAAAACGTTTATCACAGAAGCAAAGCAAAATGCATTTTTTTTTTTAATTTTCAGTCTTTTTTCATTTATAGCGCAAAAAATAAAAACCCAGATGTGGTCAAATACCACCAAAAGAAAGCTCTATTTGTATGAAAAAAAAGGACAAAAAATTCATTTGGGTACAGTATTACATGACTGAGTAATTGTCATTCAAATCGTGAGAGCCCAGAAAGCTGAAAATTGGTCTGGGCAGGAGGGGGCTTTAAGTGCCCAGTAGGCAAGTGGTTAAAGTGGATGTAAACCTGATTCATGAAATTTGACCTAAGCACATATATCTGTAGTGTTTTCATGATAACGTCCAACACATTCTCTGACAACCAAGATAAAACCAGCATGAAATTTGGGGGGGGGGGGGGTGCTATAAATGCATTAACAGAGAGTTTGTCTTGTCACAGCACAGCTCTGCACATTACTTCCTTCTTTTGCCTATGTGGAGTTGGGGGGGGGGGATGTGCCTTTCCTCTAATCAGCTGTCACACAGTGTGTGGCAAGAATACACTCCTAGTGCTGAACCGGAAGAAAACATCTCTAACATGATGTGCACTTTCTAAAGAATATAGCAAGCTGAAGACAGCAGATATACATGTAAAACTTATGTAGGGAGATTTGTTTAATCTCTGTATCATCTGAGGCTGTTCGGGTATATGTGAGGGTTTACATTCACTTTAAATTAGAAACCGATTGGTTAAATTGCACCAGTTTCTATGTGCAACGGTTATAGTACATCTCCTCCAAAGAGTCTAGTTGAGAATCACTACTTCAGTAAACCAGTTCAGAACAACACAGCTACTTGTGCTTTTCTTCATAAACAGCATTCCTGTCAGTGAAGTCCATGGTAGCTCTGGTAACACAGGCAAAAAGCTGGAAGGACCCCAGGCCAGAGAATATGGGGGCCACCCCGCTGGAACTAGAGTACTCTGGTAACAGTTGGGGAGATACTCCCCACGATAGCTCTGTCTTCCAGAGAAGCTGCGTGCCACTGCATTTCACCCTGCTTGAACTTGCTGTCCTTGGCAAGTTCGTAGACTATTCAAATTCATCCTGCTCAAAGTGTTTAAATGTTCTCCTGAATGTAGTACCTCAGGGATTGAGTCTCAGTTCCATCTTCTGGGACAAGAGACAAGTCTCTAAACCACCATTCTCTGACATATGCGACGAAAGAGTGCTCCATGAGAGGAGCATGGACCTGTGCTTGGTAACTGTTGGGCTGTATAGAATTGTCAGGATCCATGCCTTCCCCTGGGTGGTCTTGGAGGTAATGGTGGAAGAGCAGGAATCAGCCACCACTGAACTGAAACTCTGGTTGTAGAGATATTTGACCGGTTCTTTGAGGTGTCTCGATGGGATTGAGGTGTAGGCATCTCAGTGTTTCTTGGTTTCTTTCTCTCTGGATATTGCAGACTGGCATAGGCTGTTGTAGGATAATGCCGGTGTGTTCCTTTCTATTGGACTAAAACTCTGTCCTTGGGTTGAGATTGTGAAACTTCCAACTCTCATTGCTTTAGCCAGGTGTTTTAAAGAAGAAGTTTAGGGTTGGTAAAAATGCCTACAAACTCGCCTCCCTCCATGTTGCAGCATCTGTGTCACACTGCTGCTGTCCCAAGCCACCCCTGAGACTGAGAACAGAGCAATCACTTAACCAGCAATCACTCAACTTCTGGTCTGCTTGCAATGGAGAGCAGTGACCGAGACGCTCTGTTCTCAGCTCTGCTCCTCC
Organism: Lithobates pipiens; assembly: GCF_037356315.1. Taxonomy (NCBI): domain Eukaryota; kingdom Metazoa; phylum Chordata; class Amphibia; order Anura; family Ranidae; genus Lithobates; species Lithobates pipiens. The sequence goes on from NW_027507748.1 coordinate 209,750,308, forward strand.
AGCGCTCACTAGAGCACCAGGCTGGGGAGAAGGTGGATGCAGCTGCCTCTGGCTCTCATCTGGGTGCTGAAAGGCAGGGTTAGCTGTCAATTAAGTAGCTGGGTGGATCCCAACACTATTGTCAGGATCCTTCCTGAGCCTGGTACAGCTCTGTCTCGCCAGCTGATAACGGGCAGTAGTTCCCTACTATCCCGAAGCTAAACATGGACCCGATAGAAGGGAGATTGGCCCTGGAACAAATATCTAAACCCCTGTCCACACTGTATTTTGACCTATTGGATTGCCACACCCCTAGGATGGAACTTTCCTTTGGGAAAAATGGAAGACTGATATTCCAGACTTAGACAGGGAGGACTGGATGACTGTCTTGGAAAAAGTGCCCAGACATTAATTTCATCTAGGGATGATTCAAGTCAAGTTCTTGCACAGAGTCTATTTTACCCCCCCAGCGGCTACATAACATATACCCAGAAAGATCTGCCAATTGCACTAGATGTGGTGGAGAGGAGGGTACATATATGCATATGTTCTGGAGCTGCCCTAGAGTGGCCCGGTTCTGGTTGCAGGTGGTTGAACTTATAAACTTTTGTCTTCAGCTGGCTCTACCAGTCACCCCTGGCATTCCTAATGATGTTCAAAGACCCAGATACACCATAACACTTATATGTTTTCTATTATATTACGCTAGAAGAGAGATCATACTTAAGTGGAATTCCCGATTCCCCCCCCCCCCCCCCCCATGGGTTCTTGGGAAAAGGCTATTACCTCAGCTCTTCCCATGTAGAATTTAACCTACATAAGCAGTAACTGCCCTGGGAAATATGAGAGGGTTTGGCACCATTGGCTTCCACTGCTGTCAAAGATAGTAAGCCAATCAGGAGAGAGAGGGGCGGGGCCAAACCACAGCTTCTTGTCTGAATGGATACACAGAGCTGCAGCTCGCTTGGATGCCTCCATAGCAAACTGCTAGCTTTGGGGGTACTTAACAGGAGGGAGGGGCCAGGGGCTCCAGCCAGGGACCAGAGAAGAGGGGGATCTGGGCTGCTCTGTGCAAAACCACTGCACAGAGGAGGCAAGTATAACACATTTATTATTTTAATATGGGAAAAAAACAAGACTTTACAAACACTTTAACTACTTACGGACCGCCCGTCGCAGTTGTACATCGGCTCTTTGAAGAGGAATACCGTTATGGCAGCAGCTAGTGGCCATAACCCCAGTATCCTTTTCTTCGGAGGGCAGTCTGCTTTCAGATAAAAGTGTTCACTTCTGCCCAGTGCTCTTAAAAGGAGACTTTTTCAAATTACATTATTATTTTTTTCTTATTGCATTTTAGTGTGAATATGAGATCTGGGGTCTTTTTGACCTCAGATCTCATATTTAGGAGGTCCTGTCATGCTTTTTTTCTATTACAAGCGACATTTACATTTCTTGTAATAGGAATAAAACTGACCCAATTATTTTTTTTAAAGGACAGTGTCAAAATTTAAAATAAAAATAAATAAATGTAAAGTGCTCACATGCAGAAGCCAAAGGCCTACGTGAGTAGCACCCACATATGAAAACAGTGTTCAAACCACGCATGGGAGGTATCGACACAATCGTTAAAACGATAGCAATAATTCTAGCCCTAGACTTCCTCTGTAACTCAAAACTGGTAACCTATAGAAATTTTTAAACATCGCCTATGGAGATTTTTAAGGGTAAAGGTCTGTTGCCGTTCCACGAAAACGCAATTTTGAAGCGTGACATGTTAGGTATCAGTTTACTCGGCGTAACATTATCTTTCACAATATGAAAAAGAAATTGGGCTAACTTTACTGTTGTCTTGACTTTAATTCAAAAATGTGTATTTTTTCCAAAAAAAGTGCACTTGTAAGACCGCTGCGCAAATATGGTGTGACGTAAAGTATTGAAACGACCGCCATTTTATTCTCTATGGTGTTATAAAAAATAAATAAATAAATAAATATATATATATATATATATATATATATATTGTTTGGGGGTTCTAAGTAATTTTCTAGCAAAAAAAATTATTATAACTTGTAAACAACAAGTCTGAAAAATAGGCCTGGCCCTTAAGTGTTTAAATATAATCTACATTGCCTTAAAAAAGTATTCATACCCCTTGAAATTTTCCACATTTTGTCATCGTACAACCAAAAACGTAAATGTATTTTATTGGGATTTTATGTGATAGACAGTGCAAAGTGGCACATACCGTATTTAATGGCGTATAACTTGTGCCCCAAGTTTAGGAGGGAATTTTAAGGAAAAAAAAAACTTACATTTAAATGCCCATCAATGCTTCCTCATCAGTGTCCATCTGCAGCCTTCTCAGTTTCATTTGCAGCCTTGCAAGTGTCCATCTGCAACCTTCTCATTTGCAGCTTTGCCCAGGCTGCAGTTAAACTGCAGTGACATGTCAGTGTCACTGCAGTTTGAAAATGGCACCGTACAGATACACAGAGCCGATCCTGTGTATCTCGGCTCTTCTCGTAGTCCCGCCCTATGATGGACATAATGGCGGGACTGGGCGTGACTGTGAGCGGAGCCGAGCGCCGCCCATATACATACATAGCCGAGTGTACTCGGCTAGGCTTGGTTAGCTCCGCTCACAGTCACGCCCAGTCCCTGTGTTATATCCATCATAGGCCGGGGCTGGGAGTGACTGTGAGCGGAACTAGCTGAGGATAGCCTAGTACACTCGGCTATGTATAGATATCGGTGGCACTCGCTCATCCGCTTACAATCGGTGGGGATCGGCGTATAACACATACCCACGATTTCCCCTGATTTTAAGAGGAAAAAAGTGCATGTTATATGCCGATAAATATGGTAATTGTGAAGTGGAAGGAAAATGATAAATGGTTTTCAAACTTTTTCACAAATAAATATCTGAAAATGTGGCATGCATTTTTATTCAGCCCTCCTGAGTCAATACTTTGTAGAACCACCTTTCACTGAAATTACAGCTGCAAGTATTTTTGGGGATGTCTCTACCAGCTTTGCAGATCTAGAAAGTGAAGTTTTTATCCATTCAAAATAGCTCAAGCTCTGTCAGATTGGATGGAGCTTCTGTGAACAGTAATTTTCCAGTCTTGCCACAGATTCTCAATTGGATTTAGGTCTGGACTTTGACTGGGCAATTCTAACACATGAATATGCTTTGATCTAAACCATTCCATTGTAGCTCTGGCTGTATGTTTATGGTCCTTGTCCTGCTGGATGGTGAACCTCCGCCCCAGTCTCAAGTCTTTTGCAGACTCTAAAGCCCCATACACACGATCAGAAATTCTGCCAGCAAAAGTGGGATGTGAGCTTTTGGTCAGAAATTCCAACCGTTTTTGCTCCATTGGACTTTTGCTGGCAGAATTCCAGCCAGCAAAAGATTGAGAGCAGGTTCTTTTATTTTTCAGTCGGAAAAAGTTCCGATTGTAAATTCCGATTCTCTGTACAAATTCCGACGCACAAAATTCCTACGCATGCTCAGAAACAATTTGATGCATGCTCTGAAGCATTGAACTTCATTTTCTCGTTGTAGTGTTGTACGTCACTGCATTCTTAACGGTCGAAAGTTCAGAGAACTTTTGTGTGACCGCGTGTATGCAAGCCAAGCTTGAGCGGAATTGCGTGGCAAATACCATCCAAGCTTTTTCCGATGGAAAATCTGCTCGTTTGTATGGGGCATAACAGGTTTCCCTCAAAAATTGCCCTGTATTTGGTTCCACCCATCTTCCCATCAACTCTGACCAGCTTCTCTGCCCCTGCTGATGAAAATCATCCTCACAACATGATGCTACTCCCGCCATGTTTCATGGTAGGTACGTTTTTCAATATTGTATTTTGCTTTTAGCTCCAGTCTATTGAGGGATTTCCTTCTTGTTGGACAATTCAGCCCTTGGGGGTTATATTTATGAACTAAGAGACATACAGTCCTGTTGGGTGGTCTTATACCTACCCTGCTAGGTGGATGGCTTTTGAGCTCTTCATGGAGACTGGCAGATGTTATGTATGAGTATAGATTTGGCATTATACAACATGATGTATGGATGTAGAATGTTAATTACTGTATTGGTAGTTTTTTTCTGCATTGCAGGGTGGCGACAGATATCCCTGATAAAGATAACGTACAGATATTCAAAATATGTTGGATTTCCCTATTCTATACAAAAACTGTTAGGCTACTTTCACACTGAGGCGTTTTTGTGCAAAAATAGCATGTGAAAAACGCCAGTAAACTGCATCTCCTGTGGTTTCACAATGAGGTGGTGCGCTTGCAGGATGAAAAAGTCCTGTAAGCAGCATCTTTGGGCTTTGCGCTTTTAACCCTTTCCTCGGCTGCTAGCGGGGGTTAAAAGTGCCCCACTAGCCGCTGAAAAGTGCTGCTATAGCATCGGTAATTTTAGCAGCTCTTACCTCTAACGAATCCCGCCCCATTGTGAAAGCAGCCTTACTGAACCTGTTTGGAATGTACAGTCGTATATGGTATTGGGCATCTCTACAGAACATATTTGTATAAACACTGCAATTGATGTTTTTTTTATGGAATCTTATGAGCCTCATGGAGGTTTATTTTACGTTATGAACAATTAAATTTGTATTTTTTTTAAATAACATGTTTCTGGTTATATTGGTTGCCATGTAAAAGTCCCAAAAAGAGGTGTATTGGAGTTTTTTCACTGCTCTACATATTACTGACCTGTGTACACTGTGTTACAAATGACTGACCTCTTACACTGCTCTACATCCTTCTGACCACTGCACGCTGCCCTACATCCTACAGACCTCTGCCCTACATCCTATTGACATCTGCACGCTGCCCTACATCCTACTGACCTCTGCACGCTGCCCTACGTCCTTATGGCCAATGCATGCTGCCCTACATACTCTACACGGTGCCCTACATCCTACTGACCTCTGCACGCTGCCCTACATCCTTATGGCCAATGCACGCTGCCCTACATACTCTACACGGTGCCCTACATCCTACTGACCTCTGCACGCTGCCCTACATACTCCTGACCTCAGCATGCTGTCCTATATCCTTCTGACCTCTTCACTACTACTGAGCTATGCACACTGCCCTACATACTACTGGCTTCTGTGCACTGCTTGACTAATACTGACCTCTGCCTTACATCCTACGGACTTCTGTACACTGCCCTACACCCTATTGACCTCTGTACACTGCTCTAAAAACTACTGACCTGTGTACACTGCATTGCTGGATCCAGAGGGGTTCTGGAGTGGGCTAAGCCCCCACAGATTTTATTTGTCCCCCTCCCCCCCCGAAAGCCATCCACCCTCCACTCCACCTCCAGCACTCTGCATACAGCTGCACTTTCCCTCTCCTTGCAGCTTTGTAAATGTACTAGTAATTGTACTGCCCATCTGGATCGATGATCAGATCGGCAAAGCGCCAAGCTTCATGGGGGAGGCTGAGCGTATCCCTCTCCTGTTGTCTAATTCGTTGCAATTGTCCCTCAGGATCTCCCGAGGTTGCTGGACGGGGTGTGTGGCTGCCTCCTCTACTCCTCCCACAGACACCTTGACTCTGAATGACCCCACAGTTAAAGAAGCGGAAAGGGGAGGAGTGGAAACAGCGGCCGGTGGAGTCTACATCTGTAGCTATGGAGTAAGTGACTGTGGACACTATCACAAGGTCAGCCTGAACCTGCCACAATAGTGCCCGACCCTTCCAATACACTGCCCTAACTGGCTACTGCCTGTATGATTGAATCGGTTCTGATAATCGCTGGTTTACTAACCTGACAGTTTATTATTCTAAATAGGAAACCTTCATTTTGTTTGCAAATATTAAAGATTCTAACTACCAGCAAGAAGTCCTTACATTTAAAGAGCACCTGTAATTTCAGATCCATCATGGCAGCGCCTGTTAGTGGGCATTCACTCACCTGCTGCCGCATCACCAGCTGTCCCATTAACTTGAATGGGACTGTCGGTGAGTCAACAGCGGGTCAGAGAAGAAGCCGCTGCGGGACAGAGATGACAGTTGCTCTTTAACCTCTAGAGATCCGCTCTATAGCCGAATGACGGCTACAGCGCGGACCTGCTTTGCCGGGATGCCGTCTATTGACGTCATCCCGTGAGCGAGCGGCCTGCACGCCCCTTGAGGGGCGCGCAGCGCACTCTGTGATCAGCAAGTCTATGAGACTCGCCTGATCACGGATCGGAGCAAGGGGTCGATCCCGACCCCTTACCACGTGATCAGCTGTCAGCCAATGACAGCTGATCATGTGAGACAACAGAGCCGGTAATCGGCTCTTTTTCCTCCTCGTGCTGACAGCGCGAGGAGAAAAAAAAAAAAAAGCAGATCACCCGCGGCCGTGATCGGGACATCAGTCCCGATCACGGCCAGCGTATCAGTGCCCACCTGCCCCCTGACAGTGCCACCTATTTAATAAAAAAGCGCCCCCCATCAGTACCCACAATCTGCCTCAACAACAGTGCTGCACCCCAGGGCCACATATCCGTGCCCATCAGTGCCATCTACCAGTGCCCATCAGTCCCATCTATCAGTGCCCCTTAGTGCCACCCATCCGTGCCACCTTATCTGTGCCCATCAGTACTGCCTTATCTGTGCCTATCGGTGCCAATCAGTGCCCACCAGTGCAGCCTACCAGTGCCGCCTCATCAGCGCATTTCAATGAAGGAGAAAAATGACCTGTTTGCAAAATTTTATAACAAACTATTAAACATGATTTTTTTTTTTTTTTGCATCTTTGTTTGTTTAGCAAAAAATAAAACTCCCAGCTGTACCTAAATACCACCAAAAGAAAGCTCTATTTGTGGGGGAAAAAAAATGATAAAAATTTCATTTGGGTACAGTGTTGTATGGCCGCGCAATTGTCATTCAAAGTGCATCAGCGCTGAAAGCTGAAAATTGGTCTGGGCAGGAGGGGGGTTTATGTGCCCAGTAAGCAAGTGGTTAAAAATTGTGATTTAAATCAAGTTAATGTAAATTAAGTCTTTTTACTAGTGATTTAAATCAACTTGATTTAAATCAAATCCACCTTGCTGCCACTATACTGCCCCAACCGGCCACTATACTGTCCTAAACTTAAACGATACCACCCTAATTTGACACTATATTATCCTAATCTGGCACAATACCACCCTAATCTGGCACCATACCACCCTAATCTGATACTTTGCTGCCCTAGTCTGAAACTATACTGCTGAAATCTGACACTATACTGATCTTAGCTATGCTTTGTGTGTGGAGGAGGAGCTCTGCTGCCTGTGCTCAGGCAGTGTACAGTGCAGGGATGGGAGAAGGAGCTCTGCTGAGTGCCCTGCAAGCACTGAACCGTCCTCCACCCTGCTGACCTCCCCTCCTCTGCCGCCCTGACATTTTTTACTACACCCCCACATCGGACAGGCTAGAGCTGGCCCTGGTACACTGCCCTACATCCTACTGACCTCTGTACACTGCTCTACATCCTACTGACCTCTGTACACTGTGCTACATCCTACTGACCTCTGTACGCTGCCCTACATCCTACTGACCTCTGTACGCTGCCCTACATCCTACTGACCTCTGTACGCTGCCCTACATCCTACTGACCTCTGTACGCTGCCCTACATCCTACTGACCTCTGTACGCTGCCCTACATCCTACTGACCTCTGTACGCTGCCCTACATCCTACTGACATCTGTACGCGGCCCTACATATTAATGACCTCTGTACGCTGCCCTACATCCTACTGACATCTGTACACTGTGCTACATCCTACTGACCTCTGTACGCTGCCCTACATATTAATGACCTCTGTATGCTGCCCTACATCCTACTGACCTCTGTACGCTGCCCTACATATTAATGACCTCTGTACGCTGCCCTACATCCTACTGACCTCTGTACGCTGCGCTACATCCTACTGACCTCTGTACGCTGCGCTACAGTCTACTGACATCTGTACGCTGCGCTACAGTCTACTGACCTCTGTACGCTGCGCTACAGTCTACTGACCTCTGTACGCTGCGCTACAGTCTACTGACCTCTGTACGCTGCGCTACAGTCTACTGACATCTGTACGCTGCGCTACAGTCTACTGACATCTGTACGCTGCGCTACAGTCTACTGACATCTGTACGCTGCTCTACAGTCTACTGACATCTGTATGCTGTGCTACATATTGCTGATCTCTGTACACTGCTCTACATATTATTACTGGCCTTTGTATGCTGCCCTATATATTAGTGACCTCTGTACACTTCGCTACATCTTACTGACCTCTGTACGCTGCTCTACATAACACTGACCACTGTATGCTGCTCTACATTAAGGATGAGCTCCGGTGTATTTGCACAGCTTACGCGCAGAGCCCGCCAGGAAGTCGGCACTGCGCTGATCAAAGGCACTGAGACATTTTCTGATCTCTGCAGCCGCGCATTGGGACAATGTCTCACTGCCTGTGATTAGCGCAGCGCCGACTTCCTGGCGGGCTCTGCACGTGGGCTGTGTGAACACACTGGAGCTCATCCTTACTCTACATAATACTGACCCCCTATACACTGCTCTACATTTTACTGACCTCTGTACACTGCTCTACAGAATACTAATCTCTGTACACTGCCCTGCAATAAAATGCGCTAAAAACGCGTGATATAAAAAAATCTCAGAAAAGTCACGGGAGCTCCTTTGGCGCGTTTGTAGTGCTGCCCATTCAAGTCTGCCCGAAGCTCGCCATGTGAAAAACGCAGGTGGGAAATCGAACTCTCGCCAAGCCTAGTGTTATTGGGGCCTCAAAGTCACCACGAGCACAACATGCATTTTGGCTTGTCTCTGCATGAGTTCCCGGAAATGCTATGAATGGGACCTAAAAATATAACTCCTTTCCCTTTAAGTGGCTACGAAGAGAGCACGGGAGATGAGCAGCACCGAACTGCAGGAATATGAAGAGTCTGGATTGTGCAGGGACATTCACACTTGCTGGAACTCGCTGAGCCCTTCCATCCCATAGCAGTGCCATAAGCCGCCTGCATGCAATCCTTAGCCCGTAGTGTCAATAGCTCCTCCGGTAGTCATACCCCCTTTAGCAGTGACCGAGGACTGACTCCTTTACCTCCCCCCACCCCTCTTCCCGTAATGAGCGCGCCCCAGCGTCCACAAGCCGAGCCCGCAGCTGAGCGCTGCCATCCCTCCGGTGGGCGGGTCCTAGCCGCTGTCAGTATCTCAGGCGCGTCCAAGTGATGACAGCGGACAGCAACTCTCTCTACTACGTTCTTTCCAAGCGCCCTTTCTTCTTCCAGCCTCCCGCCGCCCCGCCCCCTTTTCTTTTCACCGCCTCTTTAGTGGGCGCGGCCAGGTTCTGGCTGACAGCGGCTGAAGGCGGGCTGTACCACTTCCCCTTCGCAGGGGTTATTTGTGTCGGTAGTGGTGGCCGGGACCAAAAAAAGCGTGAATTGGGGATGTGAGGAGAGGACATGCCGGCCCCGGCTCCCCCCAGCTCCTGCCACCGGGGCTGCCTGGGATACGAGACGGCTGCAGAGCTATGACGTCACCGAGCTGCAGCTGGGAGGTATGACAGCATTTACGGTGAGTGGAGCCTGACAGGGCCTCTTTATATGGGGGGGCATGATTCTTTGTGCTGTGTCCTGTGTGTGTGAGGTGTGTGCTACTACACAAATGACAGCCATTCCACAGGGGTTTGTGTTATTATTGTTATCACACCTCAGCCTGCATATACAGCACATGGTGACACCATCCACACCAAACCTTTCCAACACACTTCATTCCAAATGTCTTCTTCTAATGGCCAAACAATTCATGGAGGAAACAAATCATTACATTGGTAAAACTTAAATCCCAACTCCGGGTAAAAACTGACACCCCACCGCCCATAATCCATCATTTAAGTCCTGTTTCCTGATGCTGGGACCAGGACCGGCAGTCCAAAGTGCAGGTTATCCTCCATCATCTGGTCCCCTTGTGATGACATCACCCCACTTCTGGATCCTGCAGGAATTCTGGCGATGGGCAGCCAATAGGAAGTGCCCACAACATCACGGTGCCCAAAAGAAGGACCCCGCTTCATGTAAAACAGTGGTCTCAAACCGGCACCCCCCCCCCCCAGCTGTTTGCGAAACTACAAGTCCCATGAAGCATTGCAAGGCTGACAGTTACCAGCATGACTCCCACAGGCAGAGGCATGATGGGACTTGTAGTTTCCCAACAGCTGGAGGGCTGCCAGTTTGAGACCCCTGAATTGCAAACGGAAGGCTTGAGGTGTGGGATCGGATTGTCATGTGACCGCAGGTTTTGGTAATTAGAAAGGGAGTTTAGCAAATAGTTAATTTTTTATTTTTCTCATTCCAGCATTCAGATAGACTTGCAGGGGTGGGCAACTGTAGCCCTCCAGTTGTTGTAGAACTACAAATCCCATTCTGCCTCTGGGAGTAACTGTCAGTCTTACCATCGGCCAGTCCTTTTAGCTGCACAAGCTGCCGGTCCTGGGGCTGCCGGTCCTTTAGCTGCACAAGCTGCCGGTCCTGGGGCTGCCGGTCCTTTAGCTGCACAAGCTGCTGGTCCTGGGGCTGCCGGTCCTGTAGCTGCACAAGCTGCCGGTCCTGGGGCTGCCGGTCCTGTAGCTGCACAAGCTGCCGGTCCTGTAGCTGCACAAGCTGCCGGTCCTGGGGCTGCCGGTCCTGTAGCTGCACAAGCTGCCGGTCCTGGGGCTGCCGGTCCTGTAGCTGCACAAGCTGCCGGTCCTGTAGCTGCACAAGCTGCCGGTCCTGGGGCTGCCGGTCCTGTAGCTGCACAAGCTGCCGGTCCTGGGGCTGCCGGTCCTGTAGCTGCACAAGCTGTTGGTCCTGGGGCTGCCGGTCCTGTAGCTGCACAAGCTGCCGGTCCTGTAGCTGCACAAGCTGCCGGTCCTGGGGCTGCCGGTCCTGTAGCTGCACAAGCTGCCGGTCCTGGGGCTGCCGGTCCTGTAGCTGCACAAGCTGCCGGTCCTGGGGCTGCCGGTCCTGTAGCTGCACAAGCTGCCGGTCCTGGGGCTGCCGGTCCTGTAGCTGCACAAGCTGCCGGTCCTGGGGCTGCCGGTCATGTAGCTGCACAAGCTGCCGATCCTGGGGGTGCCGGTCCTGTAGCTGCACAAGCTGCCGGTCCTGGGGCTGCTGGTCCTGTAGCTGCACAAGCTGCCGGTCCTGGGGCTGCCGGTCCTGTAGCTGCACAAGCTGCCGGTCCTGTAGCTGCACAAGCTGCCGGTCCTGGGGCTGCCTGTCCTGTAGCTGCACAAGCTGCCGGTTCTGGAGCTGCCGGTCCTGTAGCTGCACAAGCTGCCGGTCCTGGGGCTGCCGGTCCTGTAGCTGCACAAGCTGCCGGTCCTCGGGCTGCCGGTCCTGTAGCTGCACAAGCTGTCGGTCCTGGGGCTGTCGGTCCTGGGGCTGCCGGTCCTGTAGCTGCACAAGCTGCCGGTCCTGGGGCTGCCGGTCCTGTAGCTGCACAAGCTGCCGGTCCTGGGGCTGCCGGTCCTGTAGCTGCACAAGCTGCCGGTCCTGTAGCTGCACAAGCTGTTGGTCCTGGGGCTGCCGGTCCTGTAGCTGCACAAGCTGCCGGTCCTGGGACTGCCGGTCCTGTAGCTGCACAGATTGCGGGTCCTGTACCCGCCGGTCCTGTAGTTGCACAAGCTGCCGGTTCTGGGACTGCCGGTCCTGTAGCTGCACAGATTGCGGGTCCTATAGTTGCCGGTCCTGGGGCTGCCGGTCCTGTAGCTGTCAGTCTTATGGCCCATACACACAATCCAAACATCGCACAAGATCGTACCACATTTTTCACTGAATAGGTTACTAAAGTCATGAAAATTCTCGTAGGACAGAATAAAGAAAAATCGGAAGTGATGTCATGTGTTGTGGTGTATTTGTATTGTATTTTCGGATGACAAGTGTACTGACTAAACAAAAACTGTACGATTTTGGTGTGGTATGAGGAAAATATTCGTGCTTGTCCGATCGAATAATATTGCATGAATTGTCGGGATTGGCTCTCAAAAGCTCTGAACGTAACAATCCGATTATCATACGATCCTGTTGAAAACTGTATTTTTCATTCGATTTTTCAGATTGTGTGTACGGGCCTTTACAATGACTCATGAGACAGGTCGTTTCCAACAGCCAGAGGGCTGCAGTTACCAACTCCTGATGCTAGAGGGTAGAGATACACGATTAATCAATAAAAAAATTGAGATCTCGATTCAACCCCCCCTCAGAATCTTAATCGGGCCTTTCCACGATTTAGTGCAGAGCCGTTCTCTGCTCACAGCTGTCAAAAAAAACGCACCTGCAAAGTATATCACAAAATAGCTCAAGCTGAGATGAAAAGAAACTTATCTTTTTGTTCTTTTAGATAAAGGGGATGAACTTCGGTCTGTAAATGAGTGCAGTTTAACTACTTAAAGCGGACCGTCAGTAATTTTTTTTTTCAACTTTCCATCTATTAAATCTTCTGCTGTTTTAATTTTTGATAGTAAAATGTTTTGTTTCTGCCAGTAAATGCCTTCTACAGCCCACTTACTCTTTCTTGTCTGGTAATTCGCCTAGGCTTATGACATCATGCACAGCTCTCTCTCTCTCACTCTCGTGAGAGTTTGCCAGGAAAGAAGAGGGAGTCATAAGAAGGCCAATGAGAGCTACAGCGCTATAGTTGTGCCGCTGTGTAAATCCAGGAAGTGAACAGGCAGCAGCTTCAGCTGCCCACAGTTAAAATGATTGCTGCCAGCATATTTGGCAAGTACAGAATCACAGTATATAGAAACTAATATGTAAAGTGGTTGGAGGGAAGCTTCAGAATGGCAAATTTATATGAGCAGGTTATTATTATTATAATATATTTATTTTTTTAGCAGAGACCCTAGAGAATACATTGTTGGTTGTTGCAATATTTTGTTGCACTGTATTTGCCCATCGGTCTTTCAAAAGCAATTTTGGGGGGAAAAAATACACTTCAATGAATAAAAAACAAACAAAAAAAAAAAACAGTAAAGTTAGCCCGATTTTTTTTTTTTTTTTTTTTTTTTTTTTCTGTATAATGTGAAAGATGGTAGTGAGGCTAGGGTCACACCATTGCAAATTGGATGAGAGATCCCATGAGATTTTGACTGGCCCTCTATGGAGCCGGTTCATATATCTCTGTAGCAGGTCTGGTGCGTTTTACAGAAAAGCAATGTGCGTCTTTTGGTCCATTTCAGGTCCAAATTCGGGCTAAAATCTGACCTGAAACGGTGAACCGGCACACATCGGACCCGTGCTGTGTGCCGCATGCGGCTCATACGTGAACCGAGCCTTATGCCAAGCATCATGATCTTTATTCTAAGCAAAAAAATTGTGATTCCCGCTTTATCCAGAATTGTGCAGAAAGGAGGGGGTTTGTTTTCTGCAGAGTTGCCGGGGGGTGGGGAGGGGGAGCGGAGTGCGTACCTCTCCTCCTTTTTTTTTTTTTTTTTTTTTTTTTTTTTTCTTTATAGCACAAGCAGCCGATCCCACATCTTCAATACTCATCTACTGTATTTCTCCGAAAATAAGACCTAACCGGAAGAAAAGCTCTAGCATGATTTTTCAGGAAGCTTGTAATATAAACCCTACCCCAAAAATAAGCCCCAGTTAAGATCGTCAGCCAGGCGGACCGGGATTTATTGCCGAATGACCAATCAGAGTATAGATACAACGCACATGTGCACTTGATGCGTACAGTAATATTTTGATCGCCAGAAAAGATGAATGCAAAAAGAAAGAGCTATTCAGTCAAGTACAAGAAAGGAATCGCGAAGGACTCCCGAGGCAAGAATCTTGCGGCTTTCTGCAAAGAGAAGAAGTTAGATCTCTGGATGGTCCAAAATGGTGAGTAAGAGTAAGATGACATGATGGTATTTGAATAAATGTAGATTATTGTTCATGAAAAAATAAGGCATTCCCAGAAAAAAAGCACTAATACATCTTTTGGAGCCAGAATTTAATATAAGAACCGGCCTTATTTTCGGGGAAACACAGTAGGTAAAAATGACGTCCGCTCGGCCTACCTGCAGCCTTCCAGTACACGTCACACCTAGGAGGCTGCAGAATCAGTCCCACAGCTCTGCTGTGCCTCACGCATGCGCAGTGGGGAGCTGGCTGCAAGACATCAGGAAGTCACAGCTGGCTCCCAAATCCAGGTTTGAAACCTCGTGGAATGTTTTTCCTCTCTCTTTTTTTTTTTTTTTTTTTTTTTTTTATTGATGTGAGATCCCCTCCAAAATCCATACCAGACTTGAAGGGCCATTTTATTGTTGCTGTCGGTTCTGTTGTTTACATTCTGCTGTCAGCGGGGATTCCCTGCTGACAGCAGGTATGAGTCACGGTTGTTAGAACATGGGCAGGTGCTGGTACATTCACAACCTGCAGCCCTGAGCTACATTGTCACATTTAGCATGGCAGGAATATGTTTAATTTTTACGCTATAGATATTGATGATTGAACATTTCCAGAATAGACACTGTCCCAAATCCCTGGTAATGCTAAAAGAAAAGGGGGAGAAAAGAGACAAGTCTCTTTAAAGAGTAATGGGATTTTTATTGAGACAAGGTCTATTGATAGGGTAGGCACATAAGACACCAATTTTTTTTAAAAAAGATATAAATTTATTAATGGTATCAAAATCATATAAAAATACGTATTCATAGCGTATTTAATGGACCATGAGACAATACTCGATGATCGTAATTGTTTAATTTTACGCTGCAGCCAGAGTTAAATAGCCACAAACAGCCACAAACACATAGACCTGTAGGTGAATAAAGATGAGTATTCGTTTTTGCAATACCCTGAATACTATTGCTAAGATGCAAGTCAAAAGCATTGGGAGACTGAAACCAGTTGGCGGTACTGCCTGTGATAAAGGAGAGCAAGGGGTGCTGTTCATTTGTCAATATTATTATTGAGTAAAGCTAAATGCAGGCCAAGACTCAGGACAAGGCCCAAGTGAAGCCACCAAAAAGCAAATGTGCAGTTTGTGGAAACAAATTGAGCTCTTCATGGAGAAAAGCAGTTTGCCACACCTGTATAGACAGCCTAGTTATGGATGACCCGGTAGTCTTCTGTTAGAGATGAGCTTACATCTATGTTTAGCTCGTTTAAAACTCTAATTGACAAGATTCAAGTTCCCTCAGAGGGTCCACCTTCAGTTAGGACTTCAGCCGGTCCTAGCGCTCCACAACAGAGTGCGGAGAGTGAAGACTCAGAGGCTAAAGCTGGATCTGCCCAATCTTCCCCTGGAAGAATCAGGGTCAGATACAGGGCCCAGGGATAAAGAATCTGCAAGTGACTCGAGGCATAAGTTATCATTGGAAGATGTAGATGACTTATTAAAGGCTATATCTATATGACACTTGATATAGAAGAGGAGAAGGTACAATTGTCTAAACATGACCTTATGTACAAAGGTTTACATAAGAAATAGGCTATAGAGAAAAGGCTTTTCCAGAGAACATGAAAAAGCCAACAGCCAGAAAGTTTTTTTCATAGCCAAAGTAGACAGCAAGGCCCTAGAGAAAGGGACAGTAGGCCCAAAAAACATTGGACAGGACACAAGGGCAGAGGTAGAGGGGGCGTCTTGTTTAACCCTCCTTAACAACCCACCAACCCACAGTGACTTGTGTCTTGCAGTGGGAGGAAGATTGAGGGCTTTTCTCCCACAGTGGGCAGCAGTCACCTCAAGTCCATTCATCCTGCTCTTAGTGACCATTGGGTACAGGCTGGAATTTTCTTGCCAGCCACCAGAGCGATTATTGATTACCTTCCCTCCCCAAGATCGGGTAAAAATGAGGGCCCTGGGTCTCCAAATTGGAGACTTGCTAGATCAAAAGGTCCTGATCCCAGTTCCCTGGTCGGATCAGAGCAAGGGATTTTATTCCCATATATTTGTCATCAGAAAGCCGTCAGGAAAATTTCGGCTATCCTGAACCTCCGGTCTTTAAACTGTTCAATCGAGTACAAGAACTTTTTTGTATGGAGACGATGTTCTCTCCTAGGGATGGAGTGCGAGCTTCGGGGGATGATGATGGGAGAGGAACGTGAGTAGAGGGGTATAGCAATGGGGGTTAGGGGTTAGATGGGGATCCAGTCAGAGCTGGGTGGAACCTGCTTTACCCAAACTGCTTCATGGCCAGTTTGGATTTGAAGGATGCCTATCTGCACATCCCTATTCATCCAGCCTTCCAAAGATTCTTGAGACTAGTGGTCAAGATGGGAACAGAGATTCAGCACTTTCAATTTCAAGCCCTCCCCTGTCCTCAGCCCCACGCATTTTTAGAAAGGTGTTGGGGGAGGTGCTCTGCTTAGGTTAAAGGTGATCACTATTATCCCTTACCTGGATGACCTCCTAGTGGCGGCGGAGTCATACTAAAAGTTATTAGTGGATCTCCAGACTGTACAGGACTTCCTTCAATATCCAGGCTAGTTAATAAACAAAGAGATGTCTTCCTTAATTCCAGCCCAGAAAGTGACATATCTGGAGTACGAATTTTGCTCAATAGACCAAAAAGTTTTTCTCGCTGAGAGAGGTTTCAAGAGCAGTGGGTCTAATGACCTCTTGCTTTCCCGCAGTGCCATGGGCAAGATTGCATCAACACCCATTACAGCTGTTTCTACTAAGAAACTGGGACGGAGATGCAAGTTCCTTGGAATCAAGGGTCTTGTTACCCTACAGGGTAAAAAGAAGCTTGTGGTGGTGGACACACCAGCACTTAACAAGAGGTCTACCATGGTCCATTCCTATATCCCAGAGGGTCACAACGGATGCAAGTTCCTGGGGATAGGGAGCCCACCTCAGCAGCACAATGGCACAGGGAGAATGGCCCTTGAGGGAAACAAGAGCTTCATTGAATCAGAGAGCGCTTCTAGCGGTTCAGAGAGCCTTGCAGGCATTTCAGACAGAAGTCGGTGGCCACAATCTCCAGATTCTATCCGACAACATCGATACGGTTGCGCGTACCTCCAGCGGGGACGTACGAGGAGTCGGATACTTCAATCTATCACCCAGGAGATTTTATCATACACAGAAGATAATCTAGCCTCAATTACAGCAGTGCACCTGAAGGGGACACAAAACTGTCTGGCAGATTATCTCCACCGCTATCGGGTATGTTGAGACAATTGGTCCCTTCATCCCGAAAACCTTTGCAGGTCTCACCGACAGATGGGGATGTCCCGAAGCAGACCTGTTCGCAGATCAGAACAATCGCCAGACAGGGAAGTCCTTTCTACTGAACCCAGCGAATCGATCATTGGGGATCGACGCTCTGGTGAATCCATGGCCATTCGGCCTCTGTTATGCCTTCCCGCCGATCAGGCTAATTCCGGAAGTCCTCCGGAAGTTTCTTCTAGAAGAAACAGGTCTTATCCTAACGGCCCCTTTCTGGCCCAAGAGGCCATGGTTTTCCCTGTTACAGACTCTGGTCTCAGAACCTCAACTGTGCCTTCCGAAGAGAGAAGACTTGTTATCACAGGGTCCAATGTCACACCCCAAAGGTGGTTCCCTTAAGCTTGAGGGCCTGGTATCTGAAGAAATACATGCCCAGGGGTTCTCTGACAAAGTAGTCAAGACCCTGGTAAATTGCAGAAAACCAGTCACTAGAGCCATATATTCCAAGGTTTGGAAGAAATTTAACTCATGGTTATCTGAAAATCAAAGATTAACTCATGATGTTCCTTCAAATTTGGAATTTTTTTTAAAGGGTGTCGACAAAGGTCTTTCAGTTAGTACCCTAAAAGGTACAGGTGGCAGCTATCAGTGTTTTTTTTTTCTCCAATTTCCTCTCTTGGAAAATCCCACTATAGCTAGATTCTTCAAATCAATTTCTAGGTTCAGGCCAGTAGTGGTTAGATTTTGTCCAACCTGGGACCTGTCCATGGTGCTTCAGACTGTGATAGAATTCCCTTTTGAGCCCCTAGAGGATATTTCAGTTAAGTTACTTATCTTTTTTAAAAACAATTTTTATTGTGGCAATTACCTCAGCTCGTAGGGTAAGTGAGCTATAGGCCCTATCAGTGAGGGAGCCTTTGCTCACAATTTTTGAGGATCGGGTTGTTTTGAAAACTGATCCAGGATTTCTGCCTTGGCTAGATAGATAAAGCAAGCTATTTCTGAAATTTATAAAATTAAGGAAGTTCCTCCGCCTTTTTGTCACTGCACACTCAACAAGAGCTTTGTCTGCGTCTTGGGCTAAGAGGGCTGGAGCCTCACTGGAACAAATTTGCAGGGCTGCTACATGGTCCAGTTGTTCGACCTACATTAAACATTATCGCCTGGATCTCCTGTATGCTCAGGAGCAGGCGTTTTGGTCATAAGGTCCTTCCGGCAGTTGTCCCTCCCCTAGACTGGTAAGTTCTCTCATGAGCTGTCCTGGAAGACTCTTAGAGAAAAGATGAGTTAGACTTATTGGTAACTCCTTTTCTGAGAGTCTTCCAGACCAGCCAGATTCCCACCCGGTTTTGTCTTGAAGTTATGTGCATTATGCATATGTTTTACAGGGACGGCCTACAGTTCTTGAGAATACTGACATGGGGCCTGGAGGACCGCCCTTTTATCTCGTGGGGGTTTAACATGTTTCCTGTCCTGGTAGGAGGAGCCCTAGGCCTCATGGGCTGCCATGGAAGACTCTCAGAAAACGAGTTACTGGTAAGTCTAACTCCAGCTTTTTTTGCCCGGCGTTGAGCTTTAAGAGTAGTTGGGTTTTGACCAGAATTCTACTCTAAAGCTGTTCAGCACCAGGGACTTATCTTATCTTTATTGAAGTGCGTCCCATGTCTGGCTGGCTGCTTCATAGTGTACAAATCTTCTCCAATCTGCCACTAGGTCCTTTCACAGTGCTGACATTCTGGCACTGTTTGTGATAAAGTGATATTAAAGGCACAAAAAAACAAGCAATCCTCCTCTTCTGGTGTCCCTGCCGGCGCTTCTCTCTCCTGTTGAGTGCCCCCAGAGCAAGCAGCTTACAATGGCGGTACCCAAGCAAGTGCGCTCCTGAGCCACTGCTCTGTGTGTCCATTCAGACATGGAGCCACAGTTCAGCCCCGCCCCCTCTCTTTCCTTATTGTCTCACTAGCTGTGATTGACATTGTCTCAGCTAATGAGGAGGAAGATTTCCCAGAGAGTAATTGTGCACATCTCTGGATCACGATAGAGCTCAGGTGAGTATAAGGAGGGGCTAGGGGGAGCTACTGCACACAGAAGACTTTTTTTTATCTTTATGCATAGAATGCATGAAGGTAAAAAAACCTTCAGCCTTTTGAACCACTTTAACATCAGCCGCTGTTTGCTACCTCCTCCATTCACAGAAATCAATGTATTCTTTCAGAATGCAATCCTGTAACTAAAGGAGGCAGATTCCATCATGTATCTGTCTGTCCTCCATTCAAAGAATGCTTTGTATTTTGAGAAAGAATATCGTAAGTTCTGTGAATGAAGGTTGCGTGCAGAAGTGAGTTGGATGACCGGTGAAGCGCTTTCAGGCTCCCAGCAGCCAATGTTGACCCTGGAAGATTAGCACTGTGGTGTTAAGATTTCTACACTATGCAGCAGCCAGTGAGACACAGAACACACTTCATTATTTATTTATTACAATTACTTATATAGTGCTGTCAATTTATGCAGTGCTTTACACATACTTATTGTGTATTCACATCAGTTCCTGCCATGACTGGGATTCGAACCGACGACCAGAGGCGGCCCGTTCATTACGGGCGCTGCCTCCCCTCTCCATTATCACCTCCCCTATCCATGCGTCCGGCCCCTTTCAGGACAATATGCGCATGACGGGGGTGTTATTTTTTTTTTTTTTTTTTTTTTTTAAAGCACTGATTAGAGCCACAGCTCTAATAGGCTTCAAAATAGGGTGGGCTCGGGCCCCAAGAATTCGCTCACAGCTCACCCAGGTGTGTTAAAACAGCAAATGAATATTCACTATTGTAACACTGATCCTCCTCCCGGCCAATCAGGAAGCTGGTTTTTAAACTGTCACCAGCTTTAAATCTCAGAAAATTGATGTCACCATCTGTCATATACAATTTACACGTTGAGCACTGGTAGTATAAATTACGCTATATTTTTGGCACTCTGACAGAAGACTTGCTGCTCTCCTAAACACATGCCAAGCTGTTTTTCCCTCCTCTCCCCTGTCCATTCACAGAACACTTTGCATTTTGTAAATAGGTTCACAGGATACAAAGGACAGGACGGCTGCTGTGTAGAAGAGCCTCAAGTGCTGGAAGTACAGTTAAACCTAAAATCACTTAATAAAAGTGTAAATTGTAAGTAAAAGACAGCCGTCCAGGAGGTAACATACACCTCAAGAGGTTTAATTATTTTTAACACCCCAGAACATAGTTTGCTTACATTGCAATCATATAAGTGATTTATCCAACAGCGGTCTTTGATGCTCTGCACTTGCTGACATTTGCAGTTTCTAGGCCTAAGGGGACAGATGTTGTTATCTGTAATCACCTTCACTCCCGATGCTTCCAACTAATAGACCATGTTTGGAAAGGAATTTGATCACAAGATCTGTCAGACTAGCCTTTAAATGAGAATCGTCAGAAAGGTACAGTGTTAAAAACTATCCGGATGGCAAGAAACGATTTTGTGAGACAGCCAAAGATTTAAGACCAGTGCAACATTGTGACAATTTGATCATAGAGTCTAGAGAAGCACTATCACGTCTTTTGCATGTCTGATTTTTAGCCACCTATCCTTAAGACCCCTTTCACGTTTTTTCAGGCATTTTTCATGCGCTTTAGCAAAAAGTGCCTGAAAGAAGCTGCAACTGCAATCCCAATGTAAAAGCCTGAGCGCTTTCACACTGAGGCGCTGCGCTGGCAGGGCGTCAAAAAAAGCCCTGCAAGCAGCTTCTTTGCAGCGCTTTTGGAGCAGTGAATACAACGCTCCTAAAGCGCCCCTACCCATTGAAATCAATGGGAAGCGCATGTAAAACGCCTGAAAAGATTCGCCCTTTCCCTTGAGCCCTTTCTGGCGACTATTAGACTTAACCAGGATATCCAGGGTATACAGGTCGGGAAGACACAACATAAGATCTCCACATACGCGCATGACCTCCTCTTCTCTCTGTTAAATCCAATGGTATCTCTCCCCAATCTGCTTAAACAATTTGAGATATTTGGCCGCCTATCTAACTTGAAGATCAACTTCCTGAAGTCGGAAGCAATGGGTATAGCTATCCCCTCTAGCACGATTCAGACACTCTGAGCAAACTTCCGCTTTAAGTGGACGTCAACAGCGTTAACCTATTTGGGCACGAAATTATCAACTGATCTATCCCACATCTACTAGTTAAATTTCCCCCCTTTGCTCACGGAAACTAAGATTTTATTGAGCAAATGGCAAACTACCTTACACTCCTGGTTTGGGAGGTGCAACTTGTTAAAGATGTGCATCCTTCCGAAATATCTCTACCTATTCCAGGCGCTGCCGGTCAATGTACCGACTATATTTTTTCAGCAGGTCCAGGCACTGTTTATGCACTTTGTATGGGCCGGCAAGAAAACCTGTATCCCGCGATCACAATTAACGTTCCCAAAACAATACGGAGGGCTCGCGATCCCAGATATGAGGAGGTACTACCTGGCAGTACATCTGGGAAGGGTCATTGACTGGCAGCGCCATGGTAATCTAAAACTGTGGGCGCAGATCGAACAGGAACAATCCCCTATTCCTTTGAATAGAGCACTATGGTGTTGGGAAGATTTGCCGCAATCCTTAAAATCACACCCTTTAATAGGGAACTCACTAAGAAAATGTAGACAGGCTGTGTTGAGTGTACATCAGACATCCACGACCTCACCCCTAACGCCAATTCTAGGCAACCCTAAATTCCCCCCTGGGCATGACGTCCATACACTTCCAGACCCTACGGGAGTCTGATACTACCGCCACCTCCAACTTTGTCATGGGAAATAGATGGCCATCCATTACAGAACTGACAGACTCTGCAGGTCCCTTTCGCATGTCATTTTGGCCGGCGGCACAATTGCATCACTTCCTGCACTCCTTACATGGACCGCATCAATACTGTAGACCCCTCACTACATTTGAGGATTACTGCTGGGGCAGGGAGCCACTGACTCGGATCCTCTCCGGGGCATATACCCTTCTCAATACCCCCCCCAGTCCAACCTGAACTGACTTGCATAGAGAAATGGGGCGTAGATCTCCAACATACTTTTGATGCAGAGCAGACACAAAAGATGATCCACCTGTCTCTCTCAAATCTTCCATTAGCACAAAGACACAGGAAATGAGTTTTAAGGTTTTGATGAGATGGTACTTAACTCCCAGCTGACTCTGTGCCATGTTCCCGGAGACCTCAGATCGGTGCTGGCGATGTGGCACGGATACGGGGACAATTCTCCATATTTTTTGGGCCTGCCCCAAGCTGTTAACATTTTGGAACTCTGTACGCACTATATCTCAGGGTTTCACGGAGCTCGTGATCCCTGAAGATCCTGCCTTCTTCCTGCTACATGTCTCTACCATGTCGATCAAAACCTATAAAAAATCTATACTGCAACACTTGGTGAACACAGCCAAGGCCTGCATTCCCCTCTTGTGGAAACAGCAAAACCCACCTACGGTGACATTGTGGCTGAGAAAAGTTGAATAAATAAATAAAATGGAAGATTTGATTCTGACAGCAGCTGACAAACATGAGACATATCTTCAGACCTGGACCCGTTGGAACATATTCAAATACTCAGCCGAGGGGAGATCCTTATTCGACACCTGACATATCTAATAGTGTATGATAACCGGTGATTCTACTAATAATTCTAGAGAGCCTGCGACATCCCTCTAATGATTTGTCTACCTGCCGCCCCCCCCCTCCCCCCTCCCCCAACTCCTTTCTCTACTTATTGCTTTTCCTTCTCTCTTTTCTGACTATCTCTACTCTTCGTTCTCTGGTGATTCCCGATCACTCATTTTATACTGCACATTGGTGATATACGGCTGTGGTAGCTTTCATATGTACGGACGATGATTGCCACAGCGGCCACTTTTACAGTGCCTTGCGAAAGTATTCGGCCCCCTTGAACTTTTCAACCTTTTGCCACATTTCAGGCTTCAAACATAAAGATAGAACATTTTTTATTTTTTGTGAAGAATCGCCAACAAGTGGGACACAATTGTGAAGTGGAACAAAATCTATTGGATATTTTAAACTTTTTTAACTAATAAAAAAAATGAAAAGTAGGGTGTGCAAAATTATTCGGCCCGCTTGCGTTAATACTTTGTAGAGCCACCTTTTGCTGCGATTACAGCTGCAATTCGCTTGGGGTATGTCTCTATCAGTTTTGCACATCGAGAGACTGAAATTCTTGCCCATTCTTCCTTGCAAAACAGCTGGAGCTCAGTGAGGTTGGATGGAGAGCGTTTGTGAACAGCAGTTTTCAGCTGTTTCCACAGATTCTCGATTGGATTCAGGTCTGGACTTTGACTTGGCCATTCTAACACCTGGATACGTTTATTTGTGAACCATTCCTTTGTAGATTTTGCTGTATGTTTGGGATCATTGTCTTGTTGGAAGATAAATCTCCGTCCCAGTTTCAGGTCTTTTGCAGACTCCAACAGGTTTTCATCCAGAATGGTCCTGTATTTGGCTGCATCCATCTTCCTCTCAATTTTAACCATCTTCCCTGTCCCTGCTGAAGAAAAGCTGCCACCACCATGTTTGACAGTGGAGATGGTGTGTTGAGGGTGATGAGCTGTGTTGCTTTACGCCAAACATATCGTTTTGCATTGTGGGCAAAAAGTTCGATTTTGGTTTCATCTGACCAGAGCACCTTCTTCTACATGTTTGGTGTGTCTCCCAGGTGGCTTGTGGCAAACTTTAGACGAGACTTTTTATGGATATCTTTGAGAAATGGCTTTCTTCTTGCCACTCTTCCATAAAGGCCAGATTTGTGTACGACTGATTGTTGTCCTATGGACAGACTCTCCCACCTCAGCTGTAGTTCTCTGCAGTTCATCCAGTGATCATGGGCCTCTTGGCTGCATCGCTGATCAGTCTTCTTGTCTGAGCTGAAAGTTGAGGGACAGCCAGGTCTTGGTAGATTTGCAGTGGTCTGATACTCCTTCCATTTCAAAATGATCGCTTGCACAGTGCTCCTTGGGATGTTTAAAGCTTGGGAAATCTTTTTGTATCCAAATCCGGCTTTAAACTTCTCCACAACAGTATTACGGACCTGCCTGGTGTGTTCCTTGGTCTTGATGATGCTCTCTGCGCTTTCAAAAGAACCCTGAGACTATCACAGAGCAGGTGCATTTATACAGAGACTTGATTACACACAGGTGGATTCTATTTATCACCATCAGTCATTTAGGACAACATTGGATCATTCAGAGATCCTCGCTAAACTTCTGGAGTGAGTTTGCTGCACTGAAAGTAAAGGGGCCGAATAATTTTGCACGCACCACTTTTCAGTTTTTTTTTTTCTAAAAAAGTTTAAAATATCCAATAGATTTCGTTCCACTTCACAATTGTGTCCCACTTGTTAGTGATTCTTCACAAAAAATTTAAATTTTATATCTTTATTTTTAAAGGTTGAAAAGTTCAAGGGGGGCGAATACTTTCGCAAGGCACTGTACTATGCATCTGTGAATTACCCTGAGCCCTTAGGCAATCATTAATGTTTGAAATATGATGGAATTTGTCTTCTACTTGTGCTACTCACCTGTTGTCACCACTTTCTTTTGCCTGTCTGATATGGAAGCCAGACTGTTTTCTTTCTGTTGTATATACCGATAAAATAAATAAAACTATATTTGCAAAAAAAAAAGGAAAAAACCTGAACAACGCTATTGGCAGCAGCGTTTTGTGGGCGCTTTTAAACCTTTATTTGGCCACTAGCAGGGGTTAAAAGCGCCCCAATAACGCTCGAAAAACGCTGCTAAAGCGCTGCTAGTTTAAGCGGCGCTTTACAAGCGTTTTTAGGGCGCTGACATTGTGAAAGGGCTCTTAAAGCGCTTGGGCTTTCACATTGGGACTGCAGATGAGGCTTCTTTCAATCGCTTTACAGGCGCTTTTTTTAATGCTAAAACGCCAGAAAAACGCCCCAGTGTGAAAGGGGTCTAAGGCTCAGTTTACAGTTGTCCGTTCCCAAGTCTTGAAAGACCTTCTGGCAGGGGCTTTACCTTACACCAGTGGTTCCCAACTCCTGTCCTCCGGGCCCACTAACAGGCCAGGTTTGCAAGATAACTGAAATACATCACAGGTGAGATCATTTTCTGCTCAGTGATTGCAGTATTCTAGTGTGCATCTCCCCAAGGTAATACTTAAAATCTGCCCTTATACTATCAAGGGTTTAATACCCCCGAGAAAAAGGATACAGGTTTTGATTATAGCAAACAACTATAAAATATTTTTTTCTAAGAAATGCATTTCTTCCATACTTTGAAGACAAAATGCCCAATATCGTGTTTTTTTTTTTTCCTGCAGAATTTATAATTTTATAATTTCTTTTATTGATAAATCCCCACAGGTCCAGGAAAGGCTGTCTGGCTCACACGGGTCTGATCTCTTGGAATTGTTAAATTATAGCCTTGCTGACACATAGAGGGAATATAATGGTAAGGTAAGTGGCTTACCCCTACTCTTCTTCTTCCTTTTATTTTTTTGCCATTATAGGATTGATCAACAAATATATGCGTTTTACCAAATCTGTTGTACTCCAGCTTATTCCTTGTACTTGGTCTAAACATGATTTTATTTTATATGAATTGCATTCCAGTTTTCGCACCCTCTACCCAAATGAACACTTAAAGTGGTTGCAAACTTCAGGCATGAAATATGAGCAAAGAATATCCTTCTATAGTGTGTACTTGTCTCAATCCAGACACAAAGTTTATTTTCTGTCTGCTGCTTCTTCAGTCTGCTTTGGGTGTATGCGCCGGCATTGTAAGTAAGGGGAACCGGCAGTGAAGCTTTCAGGATTCACAACTAGTTCCCTAATTCTCGCGCTCGAGCCACGCTGAGCTTTCTGAATGGTCCCACCATCTTCTGGGACCTCTGTGTCCCAGGGGGAAGGAGGAGGTGCTTGAAATGTTGTAGATTGGCGATCTTATCTGGCAGTGGGAGCGGGTACCTGTCAAAACCAAATGCCAAATGTGGCAGTGGAGGGGGGGAGGGTGCGAGCAAGCTAAGCTTCCCCTTTTGGGTGGAGCTTCACTTTAAAGAATCACACAAGTTGTTTTTTTTACCCTCGATAGGTCTGTCTGATAGTTTCATAAACTTTATACTAAAGGCATTTTAATACAGCTAGCCCCCTCCCAAAAAACATAAAGGCATAAGAAATCCAAATGATAGGACAGGTATAAGCCATCCAATATTTAAATTCACTTCCTGTAATTAGAAAAACAAAAGGTTTTCAACGTTAAAGTGTATGTGAACCCTTAACTAGGAAGGGTTGGATATAAGCTAGATGTGCGCGAGATTAGAAATAAGCTAGTGGAAGTTACCGTAGATATAATTTTCCAATTTTTTACAACATCAGGCCTACAAGTATTCCTCCCTAGTAAGATTTAGAATGTCTTGCTTTTAATTTTCCCAGAAGCATTACACTTCACTAACAGGAGTTACTTTAATTGATAACTTATTAAAATTTCACTACCACTGTGGAGCAAGGTTTCTGTTGAATCTATGAATAAGGATGAAACTATTGAAATATTTTGAGCTACAACTTGGTAAGCCCCTCAGCTTATCTACAGAAAGTTTCAACATTTCGGTGTTGTTTTTGCAGCCACAATATTTCCTCCCTGCCCTTATTTGTTTCAGAATGTAATCGGGGTTCCTTTTCCCCAAAAAAGCTACTTTATTTTTACAGACCTCACAGGTCCTCACAATATCAGCAGTCCTGCTTCATTGTTTGTAGCATACCACAACATCCAGTAGCCTGATCATTGGCATCTATAGTAACCCCCATAATTTGGTTTTTGTGGCCACAATCTGACCTCTTAGCGAAAATCAGAAGGGAAAAGTCTGAAGGTGAGCTGTCTGCGGATTTTCAGATCATTAGTACGGTGCATTCGACAGACTATTTGACTTTTACATCAGACAAAAGCTGGATATGCCCGGCATTAAATTTTTTGTTGGATGTGAACTCAACATCTGATTTTTTTGATGGTCAGTACAGAAATCTGTCGAACGTACAACCATGCATTCTCAGGATCAAGGAACGAGCCGGAAAAGTTTGATCTTGTAAACTACTGTGCGTAATATAGCATTAACATTCGTGACGCGGCAATTGATGAGATGTCAAAATGCAGCGCACATTCTTATCTTCTTTAATGGGATAATAATGAAGCTGCTTTTCTGGTGATACTGATGTAGTTATGCCAAACGTATTTTAAAAGGCATTTGTTTTGTACGATCTGAAAATCGCAAATCAACGCTCAAGAAAGTTCTACTAACATGAAATTAGCATAAGGGGCCAAAGTCTGGAGCTTGAGAAATGAACTTCCTCTTTTATACTCTCATAGTACGTCACTACATTTGTATTTGTTCCCCCCCCCATCAAATCATTCTCTGCAGCTATTACCTTTTGTACCACCACCCCCTCCCTTTAGAATGTAAGGTCTATGAGCAGGGCCCTCCTGTACCTTTTGTATTGTACTGTAATTGTGTTGTCCCCCCCTCTACATTGTGAAGCGCTGCGTAAAGTGTTGGCGCTATATAAATCGTGAATAATAATAATATTTGTCAAACGACAATTTGCGGATAGTTAGTATGCTAGACAAAATCCTGCACGTGCGCTTTTGACAAAAATCGGACCGTATGTACGAGACTTTAGTTGACAAATGTGATTTACCTTGAAGAATAAAACTGATGTCTGTTATCCCCTTTGAAGTGATCTTTGAGATTAACTGACATTGGAGTACATTCACTAAGAGAAAGGAGTTATTTTTTTAGTGTTTGTTATTTTATCAAGGGATGTCTCTCAAAAATGTTCAGTTCGGATACATG
This sequence comes from Lithobates pipiens, assembly GCF_037356315.1. Lineage (NCBI taxonomy): Eukaryota > Metazoa > Chordata > Amphibia > Anura > Ranidae > Lithobates > Lithobates pipiens. Next base: position 209,778,340 of record NW_027507748.1, read on the forward strand.
AATGTTGCATTGCTGTGGAATTGCAGGAATGTTTAGGGTTAGACGGTCATAGGCCCCTTTCATACGGCACGGATCCGTAATGATCTGGCCCGTGATGATCCGCTTGCTCAGCGGGGAATGCTCCGTTTATCCCCGCTGAGCCTCCCTGTCATATCTCCGCTCTCCTCTATGGGGGATAGGATGAACACGGACCGTCTGTCCGTGTTCATCCGATCCGCTCTGCAGACGGATAGAAAAATAGGATTTTCCTTCATCTGCAGAATCGGACCATAGCGGAGACGGATGGTATCGGGTGTCTGCGGATGTTTATCCGCAGACACCTGCTATCCCAAAGGGATGCATGCATGTCTGTATTTCATCCACAAATGGATGGATGAAATATGGACATACTGTGTCTGCATGTGTGAAAGGGGCCTTAAAATCGTGTGACTTGGCTCATCCTTTCCCTTCCATAAAGAAGAGGCAAGGAGAGTGTTAACGCAAAACTTTTACCCTCCTATCTTTTCAGCCTAGGAAGCTACCACCCTAGCCTCTGTTCATCTTCAGCTGCCATGATGCTGCACGTGTGATCAGTTATGACACCAGCTATTTGATGGTTTGACTTTTTGGTTGAGAGCACAAGCAACATGACAGCTACGTTCCCACCACTTGCTGGGAAATAGGAATATAACAGTTTTTTGAAACTGTTAAATCGATGGGGTTTAGTTTCGACTTTTAAAGCTGTTGTCTCCCCCGCTTTCACATTTTTGCCTACAGGAGGTAAGGCTATAATAAGGCTTACCTGTAGGTAAAATGAATATCTCCTAAACCAGTACGGTTTAGGAGATATTCACCTTGCATGCAGCCACTGATGTCAGCGGGGCATGCGCTCTGAAGGTCTGGCAGGTTCTGCTGGAAAATCGGAGCTCCTTGCCGAAAAACAGGACTCCCACGCGTATGAGCGGGAGTATCGTCATCGCGGCTCTGGCCACTCACAGCACCGGACCTGCAAACCTGAGAGAAACCCAGAGAGAACATGCCAGATCCCTCAGCGGTGACCAGGAGGCGGTGCCGGCACTTTGTTCTAAGTTAAGTATTTTAAAATGAACTAGTATGCGGTGCATACTAGCTTATTAGGTCTTTGCCTTACAGTTTTTTTTGTTTTTGTTTTTTTTTTGCGGGCATACAACCGCTTTAAGTGGAACTTTAGTTTCCTACAATAGAGTTCTCTGCGTATACAGCATGCCTCCGTTTCCTGGATTGAGACAGCCACTGATGTCAGCATTACATGGGAATGTCCTTTAGGTGACCCGGCACTGGAAATCTATTCTCCTACATCTTGGCAGGTGGAGGAAATGGAAGCATGGGTCTAAATACATTTGCTCCTTCAGTTTCTAGGAAGGGGAAACACACAAAGAGCAACTCTTTGTACCTATGCTGCGAACGGTAACAAGTATTTAGACATTTTGGCTTTACTTTCAAACGCTTTGGAGATAAATTGAGATTTATACCTATTGCTAAAATTTAAAGATGGAATGATTGGTTAGGGAGAGACATGTGCAACTGCTGCTCTTGACATTTTGGTAAACTCCTAACACCATATGTCTAGACGTTCTTGGTCTCTACTGCTGTTAATTGCACTATTTATTGGAGAAAGGGAGATGTTGCAATCAAAAACTGGTTGTTGAAAGGCTAGTACGAGAGATCTGCACTTTGAAAAGACATTGCTGCTTGAGCAGCTTTGTTGAATAACACTGATGGTCATATGATGAATAAAGCTACCCATCAACATGATGGCATGATTGAAAACATCTATTGCCTGTGGACTCCTTGCAGGACTGCTTACTACCTGCTATTAATGGCTGTATGAGCAGTTTACAAAGTTTGTCCTGACCACTGTTACATTCATGTTTGTGGCAGTGGTAACACTACCAACACTTCTGGTGCCTGAGGGCAGTCCACTCGTATATACAAATCTAAATGCCACTGAAGGTATAGGGGGATACAGGGGGCTGTATGCAGAATTTTTTTTTTTTTTTTACCTTAATTCAGAGAATGCATTCAGGTAAAAACACCTTCTGCCTTTTTAGAACCACTTGTTCCATTATCTATGCTCCTGAATGGTCCACTGTGTACAAGTCAGCCAGTGTTGGACAGTAATCCATTGTTTCGAAAGAGAATGGAAAGGAAGTTTATATGGGAATAGACATACATGTGAGCTTAATTTTCATCCTAGCCTGTATTGACCCTGATCGAGGTTTGTAATTGGAGAATAGGTAACAAGGTAAGATCTCCTCATACAGCACGTGTTTATTGTTTTTTTTTTTTTTTTTTTTTTTTTATATTTGGACAGAGGATTAGTTTGGCCTACACTTTTTTCCGAAAGTACAAATACCAAAACCAAATATAGACCAGTTTTACGTGCCATGGAAATACAATAACTGTGTCTATGAATTGAAATCTACCCATCATTTGTATGTATAAAGAAGAGTTTGGTGTAAGCCTTTACCTTGCGTACACTAGTTGTTTTGACTGCAGACTGTGTGCTCTATATTTTCATGCCATGTCTGTCTGGCCTTGTAAAATCCTTAATGGATTATTAGCACCAAAGTAGATTAACTGAGAGTGGACTGTTTACGAAGGACGAAAAAGAGATCCTACCTTCATGGAGCTTAAGAACACTAGTGTGCTTTCAGTGAAACTGAGCAGACGTCGTTGAGTGTCTATTTGGCTTTGATCTACTTCATATTATGGAAAGTTGCATCATTGTTTTCTGTTTAAAATAACCACTATAGCTAGTAAATAGCTTATCAAAGTCTATAGGATGAATTTTAAGGCTTGCAGTTAAGTGGTGACCTCTATCAATACCTTGTCTGGATGTATTCCAGTTATGCAAAGGATTTGCATCAGTAATACTTCAAGACATGATATTTAAAGGTGGGCCTAAATGGACAAAAATCTCAATTCACACTCTCACATTATAGTCAGATCTCCATGGTTGTGTTAAAATAAACAGCCATATTTACTTTACTTAGCCCCACAAGTGACCAAGCGTATGCGCGTGTATGTGTGGAGATATATATTTGCAATTTGCCACTAATTTTTATTAACAAAGGTGGATTGTAACTTTTATAGAGCTAAATATTCTATCCAATAGATCATTTAGGTTGGGCAAGAGAGCACCCTGATGGCAGACTGGGTAAGCTGGTTCATTTAGCTCACAATGAGCCGTTGAGTCATATCAGAAATTTTACCTTCACTTACCACAGTTAAGCTGACCATGGATGGATAGAATTTCAAACCAAAAGTCTTAGGAAAATGGATATGAAAATTCTCAGAACATTTGAATGTCATTTGAAGGAGTTAATTTATTTTTAACATTTTGATTTTGGTATAAATGGCACTTGCCAAACAAAAACCATACACTGTTAAAAATGTGTTTTGTTTAACCACTTCAAGTCCACCATATGGCAGAATGATGGCCGGAAAGTGGTTTTATTATCCTGACTGGGTGTTGTATGACGTCCAGCAGGATAAGCCACGATTGCGCCCATGTGGGCACTCAGCGCAGCGATCATTGGTCTGGTGTATCAGTCTGACACCGCATCACCAATCTCGGTAAAGAGTCTCTGACGTAGGCTCTTTACTGTGTGATCAGCTGTGCCCAATCACAACGTAAACTGGAAGAGCCGTTTATCGGCCTTGCCTTCACTTGCTTTGACAGATGCAAGTAGAGGAGAGCCGATCAGCTGCTCTCCTGACGGGGGGAGGTGGGGTCTGCGCTGAGGATGAGGATGCCAACCCCGGACCACCAGTAAGAGGCTTCATGGCCAGCTACAGCCAACAGCACAGTTCAGTGGCGATCATTGGTGGGGTGTATCAGTCTGACACACCGCATCACCGATCTCGGAAAAGAGCCTCTGACGTAGGCTCTTTACCATGTGATCAACTGTGTCCAATCACAGCGCAAACTGGAAGAGCCATTTATCGGCCTTGCTTTGACAGATGCAAGTAGAGGAGATCCGAAGAGCCGATCAGCTGCTCTCCTGACGGGGGAGCGGGGTCTGCTGCGCTGATTGATAATAAATCCCCCCCCCCCCCGAGGATGCCAACCCAGGACCACCAGTAATAGGCTTCATGGCCAACTACAGCCAACAGCACAGTCCAGTGGGAGCTGCAGAAAAAGATAGAAGTTTAATTGTAGGATTTTCTGTTGTGTACAATCTAAGTGTGGACTGAATTATGTAGGATAGGTGAATATATGGATAGGAGTCTGATTTGATTTAATTTTTTTGGTCAAGATGTGTATTTTTTTAATCTGACCTTACATGGTTGTTTTATGTAGAATGAGGACACGTTTGGCCTATATATGATGGGGATCCAGTTCCTTACCTGCATACCACATTGCTTCCTAAGGAAGTTGATCTCTGAAAGAGGACAAAAAATGGAATTTTTTAAATGTAAGTAATAAGGCTACATGCACAAAGGCGTTTCGGGCCTTTTGGCATCAAACCCTGGCATTTTTGGGTGCCTGGAAGGCACAGGTGCAGCAATCCAGTCCCATTGCAAGCAGCCCGTTAAAATCTATGACAGGGCGAAGTACACAGTGGCTTGATGTTGTATCGGGTAGTACTTGGGTTTTAGGTACTTTAGGGTTTTATTCCTCGAATGCAGAATTATTGCATTTGAAACCATACTTACTCAAATGCATATGGCCCAAAATGCGAGTACTACTTGGTGGCTAATTGTGTATTTCAGCCTGTCGTAGAGTTTGACAATTTGCTGGCAGCCAAACTGATGGGCCAAACTCTGTGTGCATGAGACCTGAGGATATATACTTTTCACTATCTGTTCCTTCAGATCTGATAGTATTTCTTACCCAAAAATAACAGTGATGATATTTTTTAAATATATATTCAAAAAAAAATATGTGAAACAAATTGCACATCTGCATGTTCCACAACAGCAAACTCTGTCTGCCTTCAGGACTGTGCACCCACATGTCAAATTGTGTCCACGCAGCCACTGTGTACAAATTGACATGAATGGGACTGCACATGGATGTATGGAATACCTCTGCATACCCGACCCTCGCCCCGGTGTACGCTGTAGTATGCCCGTGTGAATGAGGCCTAGGTGTGATTGAGACTTCTTTTGTCAATGTGCTATAGCACATGCAGGATAGGATGCTTTGCTTTATGTAAAAAGAGCTTTCCGGAAAAAAAATATTACAGCACGTGGAGGGTATTTGTTACCTAACAGCAGTAAAGTAATTGTAATGTTTTGAAAAAAAAATTACTACATAGAGTGTGTGTTGTATGCTTGATTGACTCTCAGACTGCAGGTATAATTTCCCTGGTATATTTATAATATCAGTTGGGATCTTTTATTATTCCAATCATACTCAACAGCCAGAAAATAATTAAGCTGGTGATGTGTTCAGGCACTTAGACACGGCTGATTATATATTTAGGTGTGTGTAAAATAAGACATTTACCTTAGGTTCACACCTATGTTTTGCAGTTTGCAGAAACGCACTACAGTCCATTTAACATGGTTTCCTAAGGTATAAGTTCACATCTATGCGTTTTGCGGCTGATGGGTTTTTGAAAAGGGTTGGGGACTTTTTTTACCATGATTTGTGGGTAATAGACCTTAATGGAGCCGCACCAGAAAAGCAAGTGTTGTGTTTGTGGTGTGATTTATACATTTTTTTAATTGTTTTGTGTTTTTTTTTTTTTTTTTGAAAACTAACATTTTATTGAAATTTCAAGTGAAACAAAGAAATCAAAGAAGGAATAATAAGGCACAGGCAATAAAAGTAAGCGGTCACAGACCACAGTAAGCAAAAGCAAAGAATACAACATTGCATCAACTCATGCATTACAGTACAATGACACACAGTTACCGGGAGAGTTAGATTCCTGCAGCCTGCTACCGGTCAAGTTAACACACCTTTCTGTGACCAAAAAAGAAAAAGGAAGGGAGCTTAAAGAGAAAGAAGGAAAATAGGAAAGGTGAACAAGAACACGAAGAATCGTGCGAACAGCCCTAGAATGGGAGAGAAAAGGTGTAGAGTAGATAAAGAAGAAGAAAGAAATGAAAAGGGAAGTAAAAGAAAGAAAAGTAAAGCAAAGGACGACCCACCGACCCCGCGCCCCCCTCCCCCTCCACCCTCATAAGGCGGAAGCCTCCATCTTATCCCAAAGATCCCATACCTTGTTATGTTTGTCAAGCGTGTTATTTAGGGAAGCTGTAAGATATTCCATACGCCTGACGTCTCTAATTCTAGTGTGTAACTCAACTAGTGAAGGGATCTCCCGTTTCTTCCATTTTAGGGCAATTAGGCAGCGCCCAGCTGTCAGCACATGGGCTAACAGGAATTGGGAGGATCAGGAGAATGTAGCAGGAGGGAGGCCCAGGAGGAACAGCTTGGGGTCTAACGGTATTTGTGCTTCAAAAATGGTATATAATAAGGCCCTAACCATTTCCCAATAGGGGACAACTCGTGGACAAGTCCAGTAAATATGGAACAGTGTCCCAACTGCACTACGGCAGCGCCAACAGCGGGAGTCCGCGGAGGGGTAAATAGAATGGAGCAGGGACGGAGTTTGATACCAATGCAGCATAACCTTGTATTGATTTTCCTTATATAAAGTGCAAACGGAGCTTTTAGCTGCACGTGACCAGACCCGCTGCCACGTCTCCAAGGGCACGACCTCCCCCAAGTCCCTGTCCCATTTATTCATATACGCGTGCCGCGGACCCGTCAGAGAGGAATCCGCTATTAAAATTTGGTATGTACGTGAGATCATGCCCTTCGGAGACGAGCCCTCCAGGCATACCTTTTCAAACTCAGTTAAAGGGGAGAATTGTAGGGTCGGTGTAAAAGATTGGGCGAAATGGCGGATCTGCAGATAGCTATAGAATGCTTGTTTAGGTAAATCATATAAATCCTTTAATTCCTGGAATGATCTAAGTAACTTAGTCCTGGTGTCCACCAGCTGACCAAAACGAGAGACCTCTGCTAAACCAGGGTTGGGACATTCGAGATGTCAGACTATCCGGAACAGTGGGAGTAAACAAGAAAGAGGTGGCCATGGAGGTTGGGGAGGACAGCGGATACACTTTTTTTGGAGCGGAGCCATAAAGTGCGAACCAGCGCTATTGGTCCCAATAGTTGATACTTACTAAGGCTAATTTCCGTGCTCCACAACATGGAGTTAGGATGCGTAGGGGCCAACCACAGCTTCTCGATTTGGGACCAGCGGTTATAGGCGTGTAGCGTACACCACGAAGCTATCGGTCTAAGTTGGGCCGCTAAATAATATTTGGTTACATTGGGGAAGGCTAGACCCCCCTGATAGCGTGGGGCAAATAGTACAGACCGTGCTAACCGGTGCCTTCCATAGTTCCAAAAAAACCGTAGAAGGTCACCCTGGAGCAACCTAAGGTGCGCCAGAGGGACAGGGATGGGTAGAGTCTCGTAGAGGTAGAGAAGCCTAGGGAGGATGGTCATCTTAATGGTCGCTAACCTGCCAAAGAGGGACAGTTTTAGTAATTTCCATTTAGCCAGGGACGCCCTAATGTCCTTAAAAAGTTGGGGGAAATTCGCTTTATATAGAGTCTCATAGGACGGAGTAAGATGTACCCCCAGATATTTTAGAGAGGATGTCTTCCAAGCGTAGTGAAAGGAGTGAGACAGAGTGGACAAAGTCCTCGGGGTCATATTAAGGGGAAGGGCTTCCGTCTTTGAATTATTGATTTTGTAGCCCGAGAGAAGGCTGTAAGTGTCCAATTCTTTATGGAGTTTATTTTTATTTTAACACTATATATAGCTGATTGCTAAGCAGGGGGCCGGGAAACCGGCCACTGCATCCTTACCAATCAATAAGTCGTCAGCGGGCTTCCCCACTCAAAGCTGAATGTAAAAAAACAAAAAAAATATTGTGTGGGGTCCCCCCCAGGTCTATACCAGGCCCTTCAGGTCTAGTATGGATTCGGAGGACCCCCCCCCCACGGCAAAAAATATATAAAAAAATGACGTTGAAACCCCCCCCCCCAAATTCCATATCAGACCCTTATCTGAGCATGTTGCCTGGTAGGTGAGGGAAGGGAGGGGACGAATGAGTGCCCCCCCTTTCCCGAACCATACCAGGCCGCGTGCCCTCAACAAGGGGGGGGGAGTGTTTTGGGGCAGGCGGGGCTCTGTGCCCCTCACCCCACAGCACCTTTCCCCGATGTTGATTAGAACAAGGGCCTCTTCCCAACAACCCTGGCTGGTGGTTGTCAGGGTCTGCGCGCGGGTGGCTTATCGGAATCTGGAAGCCCCCATTAACAAGGGGGGGGCACAGATCCCATCAACCCCTATGTCAATAGGTATCGGGTGCATCGTATACCTACCCATTCACCAAAACTGTGAAATGTTAACAAACTACAAGAGTCTGTTCCTTTATTAAATAAGCATCTCGGAGCCTCCTCTTCCCCTTCTTCCTTCTCTGTCTTCTTCATCGCTGCTGGTTGCCTGCTAAAAACAAAACAAAAAAAAGCCGGTCTTTTCCTGTCTTTCTCCATTGTGATATTTTCCGCTGTCTGGCACCTCTTATATAGGCATGGGACGTGGTCATCCAATGACGTCGCCCAGAGAGCACGCATTTTTTTTTTTTTTTTTTTTTTTTTTTTTTTTATTCAGCTTTCAGCTGGGAGGCCAGCTGACAGCTGATGACTCATTGGTTGTTAGGGACATGGCGGCCAGCTTCCCTGCCCCCTCCTTAGCAATGTGTTTACAGTGCATTTAACGAGAGAGAAAAAAAACGCAAAATGCATGAAATCTGCATGCAAAAATGCATAAAAAATGCAGGTTTAAAAATGCAAAACGCACTGTAAAATGTGCCTGAAAAACACATCATGTGCAGCTGCATAGATGTGAACCTAGACGTAGGCCACATTTATACTTGCGCTTAATGTCATTGGTTGTACAGGCTTTTTTTTTTTATTTTATTTTTTTTTTGAATACTTTTAGTCAATGCAAAGCTAGTTGTTAGGGGGAAAATGTACGATATGCTCATTTTTGTATGGTGCTTTTTTTTTGGGACATTTAGGTCTATTGGAGCCGCAAAATGCTTACAGCTCAAAATAAGCGCATTTACTTTTTTGAACTTTAGGCTTCCTGTGATACTATGCTGCGGTGTAAACTTGAAAACCATGAGCTATTGAGCTACAAAGTACTCAAGTGGGAATTGGGCCTTGAAGCAGAACTCCGGGATCAGGAAATATTGACTAAATACACGATTCTTGTGTATTCTTCCTTTGAAGAATGTGCTTGGTGTATTTCTTCCAGATCTGTGCATTAATCCTGAGTGAAATGTTTCCTCTGTACAGGAGATCCCTGTAATAAAGACCTGTCACTGCTGCTCTTCTCCTTGTGCAGTGTAGTGTTCATTTTGTTGACAAAAATATTTTCGCCGTAGTTTTTGCCAGCGTCATGTTTTCAGTGACGAAAACTTAAAAAAATCAATTCAAATTTTTGTCAATTGGCAAAACCTTTTGAGAAGAATGCATTCCAATTTTGCTCAACAAATGAAAACGGAACAAAATGGTGAGGTAGGGATGTTTTTACCCACCTGAACTTTCACTTTCCTTGGAACTCTGCCTGTCTGTTAAAGCCCCGGCCCCCTGACAAGCTGTATTGACTGAGGAATGCAGGCTACCTCTGTCTTCCTGGCTGCTGCCTGGGAGTTCTGGAACAATGCCCTGCAAACCACGTAGTGAGTGTTTCCCCTCCCAACAAGGTATCGTACAATAACAGCCTTCCTAGATCAGTTCTCTGCCCTATTCACTCCCATTTTCTTCTCCATCCCCACTTGGAGGCCACCTCCCCATCCCCAAAGTATAATGCAGTGATATGCAATTAGCGGACCTCCAGCTGTTGCAGAACTACAAATCCCATGAGGCATAGCAAGGCTCTGACAGCCACAAGCATGAAACCCGGAGGCAGAGGCATGATGGGACTTGTCATTTTGCAACAGCTGGAGGTCCGCTAATTGCAGACCCCTGGTATAATGTAACCTGCCCTGTGCACCCCCTCACTCCCACTTCCCCATCCCCAGTTAAAGGTCACCTTCCCTTCGCCAAAGTATAATGTAACCTGCCCTGTGCATTCTCTCTCTCCCACTTACTTCCCCATCCCCACTTGCAGGTCACCTTCCCTTCCCCAAAGTATAATGTACCCTGCCTGTGCAGTGAAAACCATTCAGATGACTAAAATAGGACTAAAACCATTCAGATGACTAAAATGCATTTTAGTCAAGACTATGACAAAAACAAAATCAAAATTTCAAGTTTAAAATAATTAACACTGGTGCATGGTGACTGGTCTTGTACATGGGGGGCCTCCCCCCCCCCCCCCCCCCCCAGTATTTTTTTGAAGGTGTGTCTTGCTGGTTCACTCCCACAGTTTTGCTTTCTGTCCAGTTTATGTACACAATTTGATGACATCACTGCTACTTTTGCATAGTAAAGTCTGCGTTTACAAAGGCATTTTTGATGCACACAAAAAGATTGTCACTATTGAAGTAGATCTATAAGGGGCTTTTCGCCTTCAGTTCATCTTTAAGGATGGGCCTTCCATATCTGCCTAGTGTTCAGCTTTTATGTTAACATGTTTAAAAAATCAATAAAATTACACCCGAATCCAGGTCACCTGATCACTGTGATAGCCTCTGATTGGCTATTGCACTAATCAGTCACTATGAAGCCCCTATGTTTTCTCTCTCTGTGATTGGAGGAGAGAGATCCATTGTATTTCTTTCCTTGCAGAGAGAGAAAAAAAAAAACCTAGATCAAGGTTTGATCTAGGTCAGTGCCAGGGTTAGGGTTTAGGTCAGGGTCAAAGGACAGAGACAGGTTTAAAAAAAAAGTAAAATTAGTATCAGCGTCAGTCAGTGGGTTTTTAGGTTGGCTTTAAAAAAGAAATGTGCACTGTTTCTGGGCTGTACTACGTGTATAAAACGTCCTGTTTCTTGTCTGGTAAAAAGCCTAGGCTTATGACATCATGCATAGCTCTCGCTCTCGCTCTCTCTCTCTCTCTCTCTCTCTCCCCTCAACAGCAACTGGCAGGAGTAGTTAATAACTTGAGCTTATGCTGCGTACACACGACCGGACTTTCCGGCAGAATATTTCCGATGGAATCATTTGATCCTGTGGGGGATAATCTGATCGTTTTTCTTTAAAAGAAATTCAGACGGACCTAGAAATAAAACATGTTTCAAATCTGTCTGTCGGACTCAATTCCTATTGGGAAAACCGTTCGTCAGTATTCTGGTCCGATGGACCAAATACGACGCAAGGGAAGCTATTGGCTACTGTCTATTGCACTTCCTTTTCTAGTCCCATCGTACGTCATCACGTTCAAAACGAATGGTCTTTCGAAGAGACTTCGTTCGTGTGTGGGCAAGTCCGTATGTTCGGAAGACCGCCTGGAAGACCGTCTGACCTTTTCTGCCGGAAAGTCCGGTTATGTGTACGTGGCATTAGGCACACTGCGATGTGAAGGCACACTAAAGCCCCATACACCCTATCAGATTTTCTGCTGATTTATTTATTTCAGATTTACCAAAACTATATAATATGAGGTCAAACCTTAGGAGTTTCAAGTTGTATGCAATCAGGCAGGCCCTTGCACTACATGGTTTTGGTAAATCTGAAGACAAAAATCAAAGGAATTGGTTAACCTGAAAATTCAAATACAACCACTAACAGCGCTAATACCACATCTCCATATACAAAAAATAGTTGTCTATACTGAGCATGTAGTACTTTAAAAAACCAGCAAGTCTTTTGTCAAAATTTATGTCCATACACCAAATGTTAATGGCTGAGATCACACTCTATTCCTCATCAATGAATGCAGTCCTTCATATTCATATTCATGCAATCTTCATAGATGTCTGGGTGTATGTGGATATGGTCCTACACCTTCACCATGAACTGTTCCACCTCCGTGAATATGTATATAGATGGCTGCTTACCAGATTCCAATCACTTTAGAGCCTATCTCCACTATGTGGAACTCCTCTGTCTGGTTCTGTGTGTCCCGCTGATTGCTCTCACATTGGTAGTAGACATGCAAAAGATTCAAGGGGTCTCAAATAGTGTGATACCTTTTATTAGGATTAAATGAATTCCCTACCCCCCTTACATAATATGCTTACATTTAAAACAACTTAAAACCAGCTTATAACATTTGGGGTATTAGTGGTGCCGTACGATCGTCTCACCGGTAGGCTGCAGATCTCATCCGACGCAGTCTCCGTGTGTAGACCCGGGTCCTTGTCGGCTTTCACTCCCCCTCTTGCTCGTGTGACCACCGCCCTGACGCGTTTCGTGTTTTCACGTCTTCAGAGAGCGTGGTCACAGGATATATTGAGCAATCTTATATAGTAATATGTATTTAAAAACAGGGCGTCGCTAACCTACACAGTTGCGTCTGTCCCTCCCACCGTATTCAGCAGCAGTCAGCAGAGAGTGATCTCCCTGTCTTCCCCTTATGCCGCTCTACTTCCGGTTCAGATGTGACCGGCAGTGACGTCTACTTCCGGTTCCGATGTCACCGGAAGTATATGACTGCGTCGCTGCGTGTGGATAGACCCTTAACATCCATCCTGCTGAGCTACAATTGTAGTCCAAGCTGGATAGGAATCAATTAGCTTCATTCATTGAAGACAAAAATCAGCAGAAAATCTGCTTTAGGCCCCATTCACATCTATTGTAGTATTTTGTAGCTCAAAGTTCCAAAATGCTCAACATTCAATATCCCATGTATTTTAATAGTGGCTGCTCATATATGAGCACTGAGGGGTCTGTAGCTTGATGCCTGAAGCTCCAAAAACGATATTGGCTACTTTTTTGAGGCAGAACCAAGCTTTGTTGGCTCCATAGAGTTGAATGGGCACACCTGAAAACATGCAAATCAAGCGTTTTCATGTGTTTTTCAAGCGTTTATTTTTTTATTTTTTTGTCTTCTTGCACTAGTGCATTCTGTTGACTAAAACGAAAAAAACACTTGAAGCTTGTAAAAATGCTTCAAATACACTTCTGAAAAAACTCTTCAAGAATATGCAGGAAAAGCAGTTTAAAGTGATGTTAAAGTCTTGTTTTATTTCTATAAAAATAACAAACGTATATACTCCCCTGCTCTGTGCAGTGGATTGGCATAGAGCAGCCCGGATCCTCCTTTTCTCGGGTCCCTGTTTGGAGCTCCTGGCCCCTAACTCCTGTTGAGTGCCCCCACAGTAAGCAGCTTGCTATGGGGGCACCCGAGCTGAGCCGCAGCTCCCTGTGTCCATTCAGACACTGAGTCGATACCCAGCCCTGCCCCCTTTCTCTCTTCATTGGCTGGCTAACTGTCTTTGACAGCAGCGGGAGCCAATCACGCCGCACTGCTGACTTCTCCGAAGAGGTAGAGATTCCCGGGCAGCCGAGACATTCCTACAACATTGCTGGATCTAGATGGGTTCAAGAAAGTATTAGGGGGGCTGAGAGGGGCCGCAGCACACAGAAGGCTTTTGATCTTAATTCTTAGAATGCATTAAGATCAAAAACCTTCTTCCTTTACAATCACTTCAAGCTTTGTCATATACTGGTAGATTTTCACACAAACATTTGCACAAACAATCTTGTCAGTACATTTGATAATGCCATTGGAGGCTTTACAGCTGTTGTTTAAAAGTTCTTCAGGATTTAATTTCCTTATAACACTCATCTTTTGGAATGAACTGAATTTCCCAAATGACTGAATGTCAATTTAAAGCCATTACCGATCAGAAGATCGAATGAACATTCTGAATTCAAACTTTTTTGAACATTCTTCTACAGTTCTAGATTCTCAATAACAAAGCAAGTCTTGCCTTTTTAAAGTTCAGTTCCTCTTTACATGTCTAGAATTAAGGCTGGCCATACACGATCGAATTTCAAAATAATTTTCTTTTAAAAATCAGACATTTTGTGCGTTTTGTGATCCGATGGTGCCACCATTGATTTCGAAATTCAACCAACCAAGCCTTCAATTTCACCTCCTGTTGCTACAGAAAACTTTCGTGGCTGGGAATCTTTTCTTTCCGGGAATCTTCTTTTCTTGCGCATGCGCATTTATTTTACGGTTACATTTCTCGCACGATTCTCCCATCATTGATTAGAAAATAATTTTTTCAAAAGATTTCCAACATGCAGGATTTTTTTTCCTGCAAGAATATGGTGGAAGATTTCAAGATTCCATCATGAAACTGAATAGAGCAGAAAAGTCAACCCTCTACAATGATGTTACGTAAATTTATTTTTCTGTATCTATGCTGTACATTAGAAGGTAACTTTTGACAGTCACAATGGAAACACCATTTTATAGTGAGTTTGAATACAATTTTGTCTACTGATGCACGTGGTAATCCTTCATACGATCTAAAATTTTCCTTAAGCCAATCAGATACAGTATTTAAAGCGACAATAAACCCAAAATCAAACATATATTATATTGCAGCTTACCAATGCGTAGATGCGGTGGTTACATTTGTTTTCTTTTCTTAGGCTTTCTTCTCTCTATTTTCACGTGTGTGTGTGTGTGTGTGTGTGTGTGTGTGTGTGTGTGATCTGGTCAATAAGTCTGTTTTTCAAAATAACAAGCTCTCCTGTTACCTGATGTAGCAGGTAGAGGGATGAGACAAACCATTTACCACTAAAAGGGGTCCTTACAATAATCTTTTTTTTATTTTTGTTATGTAAAACCTTTATCTCCAAAAGGAAAAAACTGTTGCTGTAACTGCTTATAAAGTGACAGCTGGCGTTTGGCTTCAATTAGTGTTCCGTATCATTACCCCCCTCCCCCCCCCCAGATTAACAGTGCTGCTATCCAGAGGTGCCCCTGTGCTCCTTCATCTAGAGTGGAAGCACTCTAAAGTGTGTCTCACACAGGCTTTGGATTGTATAACATAAGTGTGTATATCAATCATTGACAAAGCATTTGCAGAGCTTTCTGCAAGCTTTGTTGAAGCTTTTAAAGTGCCATTCAACTCCAGTTGGAAATGTTAAACACATCCTAAAGAAAGTGTTGGTTGCCACTTTAAACAAGCTGCTAGCAGGCTTTAGCGCTACTTGAAGCTTGTTGAAAGCCTGCTAGCAGCTTGTTTAACCACTAGTTGTCCACCCACTGTCATAAGACGGCAGGACGAGGCAGCTCTCATTCTGGGCTGCCGTCATATGACATGATTGCTTCCCGGACCACTAGGGGGCGCACGCAAAGGTAAAGGGCTACTATGGGATACTATGCATTGCATAGTAGCCCATTATGTGTCACTTACCTGACACAGAAGCCAGCGATGTCAACGCTGTCCCCTGTAGTCCGTAGACAGCTGTGACTGTCTTTTAGTAAATATCTCCTAAACCGTGTAGGTTTAGGAGATATTTCTTGGACCTTCAGGTAAGCCTTAATCGAAGTCAAGTGGTTTGTAAGGGTTTACAACCACTTTAAGGTATTTGTATAAACCTTCCAAACAGGAGCTGAAGGGTGGCTCAAAGGATTAAAGAAGCCTGCTCAAAGCTTGCCAAAACTTTGCTAAAAGATTCATAAAAGCGTTCTGGTCACACTACTCTTTACAAGCTGCAGCCCTTTGAAACAGGCCTTATACAGGAGGTGTGTTACTTGTGTGACAGTGCAAGGCCCTGCCACCGTGTGGGTTTAGAAAATGGATATGGGAGTGGCACAGGATTCGCACTAAGGCTTGCTTCACACCTGTGCATTTTTAGTGCTTTTTGCATTTTGCAGATTTGCTCTACAGAACATGTTCCATGTTAAATGAACTGCAGTGCACATCTGCAAAAAATGCAAAAAACACTAAAAATGCATAGGTGTGAATCCAGCCTAAGGCTCCTGAATATTGTTTCAGAATGGTGAAGACCGGGATTTCAGTTTTTTTCCAGGTTTTGTAATCCCAGATCAGCATCTGGAACTTGGAGGTTTCGAAAAGATGGAGGGAAGAAATCTCTAATCCTCTTGCTGGAGAGCTGTGCATGCTTATTATAGGCCAGCACTTGTCATAGCCCAGGGTTTCCATTTGGAGACTGAGCCCTGTCAGGAGAGCGTTTTCTCCAGCCAGGAGGGACATGTGTTACTGTTACTGTAAAGAGACTGCACCCAATGTTGAGGGAATTCCTTGCCCAGAGGACCAGGAGAGTCCTCTGGACTAAGGTGACTAGCGATAGGAGGCTGGAAGGAGTCCGTAGGTCTCGAAAAAGAGAGCATAGGATGTCAGAGGAACTTCTACCAAGAGACCAGGAGTGGACTTGTATAGTTGGGGCTGTAACACTGAGTGAGCCCAGAAAACCCAGAGAGCCAGGTCAGAGGAACCAGTGTCATTAGCAGGGATTCTGCGGACAAGACAGCCAGATGGCTCATCGTTTTTCTCCTTTTTTTTTTTTTTTTTTTTTTTTTTTCCGTGTGAAATTGAAACCTGTGGGTTTTTTTGTTTTTTTTGTAAACTTTTCTTTCTGTTTTCACTAAAAGTGGCCAGAAAGCCTTCAAAACACAATTTGGACTGGTATGGACTTCACTAAAATGTATTTAACACTGAGCATAATCACCCCAATATCACACTGGCCAGATCACCAGGTGACAACAGAGGGGGAAAAAAAAACCTAAAAAAGAAATATAATGCAGCCACCACCACATATAATGATTGGTAAGCTGCAATAAACTACATGTTTTCTTTTTGGCCCTCTGGAAACCACTGCGGGTGTCAATACAATTATAATGAGACCCCCAGATTGGTTAACAGATCGCAGTGCTAACTGTGGATTCGGACAGGAATCAGATTGCATGGGTGTGAACATCTATGCAATCCGATTCCAATGCAGGCAAAAAAAAGTCCCTGCACCTTTTTTATGCGAATCAATGCAATTCAGCCATACAACATTTGCATATTGATTTGACTAGAGAAATGGCTTGACTGCATAGGCATGTAACAAACAGACTGGGGTATTATAGGCCTGGTAATGACAATTATCTGCCCTTGTATAGGGGGCCCTTTCACATGAAGTTGTTTTGCAGGCGCTTGTGTTAAAAAAAATAAAATAAAAAAAAAAGTGCCGGAAAAGCTAAAAAAAAAATGCTTCCCTTTTAAAATCAGTGAATGTTTTCACACTGGGGCTGTGCGTTTTAGTTGCGGTCAATAAATCCCCCAGCTTGCAGCACCTTTGGAGCATATTTGGGAGCTAAACGCATCAAAAATGCTCCTCACCAATGAATAGGAACCTCCTCAAAAACGCCCCACTAAGCATTTTTGGCCCCATTTTTGAGTCACGTCATATAAAAACCCTACGGGGGGTTTGCAAAAGTACTGCAAGTGCTGCAAAAGCGCCGCAAAAACACTCCATTAATGCATAGGTGTTTAACTAGCAGTTTTGAAGCGAACCAGTGTGAAAGTGCCCTAAAGACTATTTTCTGGCCAATAGTCAGAGGACCCCGATGTCGCAGTGCAAATTGAATTTTCTAAATTGGATCAGGGAACCTTTCATTTCTTGTATTCAAATCGACCCATGGGATTGGATTGGCTCTTTTATAAAATGTTTGTATGAAAGTGGTGTTGCGCTCCTTAAATAAATATAGCAGTAAATATATGAAGTACACAATGTACAAAATTAAAAGTGAATATTCCTACAAACTATAAACGCATGATTTAGCATAAAAAAGGTGCATTCAATAAAGTGCATACAAGTGCTCGGGTAGGTACATAATATATCCAAAGTGCACAGATTGCAGTGATAGTAGGATCTGCAACGTGATTAAAAAACACTCAATAATCTAATATCAAAGGTGCAACAAGGAAAAAAATACATATATGACAATAAAATCATAAAAAATAAATAAATTATATAGAGTATATTTCACAGTCCGCATTAGATCATGCACTGCAAAAAATATATTAATCCACTCTATGTGCAAATATCTGGTAATCCCGTGAGTGAGAAAAAAATATATATAACAATAAAATTATAGACAGATTAACTATATTGTATAAAGTATATTCCACAGTCCGTATCGGATCATGCACTGAAAAAAAAAAAAAAAAAAAAAAAAGTCCACTCTGTATGCAAATATCTGCTAATCCCGTGAGTGACTCTTTATTCCATAGGTGATAGCGTGCAAGGTGTCCACACACTGGTAGCAATGGCTACCTTACCTTACTGCTGTAAGGGAACAGCATATATCCTTTTGAGCAGGTGGTAGATGCAAACAACAATGGATGCCCCCCTCTCTCGGTCCTCAGTCAAAGGTAGCATATACATCCATAGGAGAAGAGAAAATGCTAATAGTGAAGTATGTAATGCAATCCGAACTTTATTTTTAAAAAGGACACAGTCCAGGGTACTCACATTTAGCATAAACCATAAATGCAAACAACTTTACACGAAGCGACAGCATCAAACGAACGAGCAGGTAGTGTGTACTACGAACGTCACTTCCGGTATCCTCCTAGTCCAATCCTACGCGTATCGTCACTTGGACATGTGACTTCATCAGGGATTCCCTGATGAAGTCACATGTCCAAGTGACGATACGCGTAGGATTGGACTAGGAGGATACCGGAAGTGACGTTCGTAGTACACACTACCTGCTCGTTCGTTTGATGCTGTCGCTTCGTGTAAAGTTGTTTGCATTTATGGTTTATGCTAAATGTGAGTACCCTGGACTGTGTCCTTTTTAAAAATAAAGTTCGGATTGCATTACATACTTCACTATTAGCATTTTCTCTTCTCCTATGGATGTATATGCTACCTTTGACTGAGGACCGAGAGAGGGGGGCATCCATTGTTGTTTACATCTACCACCTGCTCAAAAGGATATATGCTGTTCCCTTACAGCAGTAAGGTAAGGTAGCCATTGCTACCAGTGTGTGGACACCTTGCACGCTATCACCTATGGAATAAAGAGTCACTCACGGGATTAGCAGATATTTGCACACAGAGTGGACTTTTTTTTTTTTTTTTTTTTTTTTTTTTCAGTGCATGATCCGATACGGACTGTGGAATATACTTTATACAATATAGTTAATCTGTCTATAATTTTATTGTTATATATATTTTTTTCTCACTCACGGGATTACCAGATATTTGCACATAGAGTGGATTAATATATTTTTTGCAGTGCATGATCTAATGCGGACTGTGAAATATACTCTATATAATTTATTTATTTTTTATGATTTTATTGTCATATATGTATTTTTTTCCTTGTTGCACCTTTGATATTAGATTATTGAGTGTTTTTTAATCACGTTGCAGATCCTACTATCACTGCAATCTGTGCACTTTGGATATATTATGTACCTACCCGAGCACTTGTATGCACTTTATTGAATGCACCTTTTTTATGCTAAATCATGCGTTTATAGTTTGTAGGAATATTCACTTTTAATTTTGTACATTGTGTACTTCATATATTTACTGCTATATTTATTTAAGGAGCGCAACACCACTTTCATACATTTGTTTTTTACTCACTCAGGGGAGGGTTTGAACCCCTGTCGGTGCTTTGCTGCAACCATAATCTTTTTTGTTTGTGTATTTTTCTTTTTTTCTATAATTACTGTGGCGCGAGGGTAACCTTTCTTTACATTTTATAAAATGTTATCACAGTATTTGTACATAGTATGTATTATTTCATGCAGGCAGTAGAGTCATGATACACAACCTGTAAAGAATTACTGCACCTTTTATAGGTGAGAAATGTTATGTGAAAGCTAATGTGTGTGTTTTCCCATACACAAAAAAAAAAAAAAAAAAAGACACAGACTCCAGAATTAATTGTGATATTCACCACTTTTCTGCACAAACTTTTTTCTTTTTTTTTTCCAAAAATGGAAATCTCCTGAGTCAGTTTTCTGAGATTAGCTGCAGCTCCAAGCAGCTTCCAGGAATTGTGGATGTGTCTCTGATCAGAAGGATGACAGCCAGCGGCTATCTAATTAGGAGCTATTCCCTAAGTGTGTGTGGGACAGCAAGAAAAGCGTACATCTATTCTAAACAGGATATAGGGTGGCAGTAGGTTTTACA
Organism: Lithobates pipiens; assembly: GCF_037356315.1. Taxonomy (NCBI): domain Eukaryota; kingdom Metazoa; phylum Chordata; class Amphibia; order Anura; family Ranidae; genus Lithobates; species Lithobates pipiens. The sequence continues at coordinate 209,798,419 of NW_027507748.1, forward strand.
TGTATCAGTTACTTATGGCCGTACACACGATCGGAAAATCTGACTAAAATACCGCTTTACGAAGTGATTGTACGATAATAGGATTGTTTGCACAGAGCTTTCCAGAGCCGAGCACGACACTGCAGCCGATATCTGATCAAACGTGACATTTTTTTTTCTCATATGATACCAGATCGTACAATTTTTGTTTAACCACTTCCGGACCACGGCACGCCAATACATATGTCCTAACTTTGAAAAGAGGGATATCTTTGTTATGGCATCAGCTAGCTGCCATAACCCCGGTATTCTCTTCTTTCGCTAGCAGTCTGGTTTCCGATAATCATCGTTGCTGCAACGAATTGGGCGCAAGATCACTTTTATTGGCGACGGGAGAGTGGGCCCCCCCCCCCCCCCCCAGCTGGCTTACCAAAGCCATCGGTAGCGGCAGAGGCGATCGGGTGCTTGTCCTTCCTGGGTATGGAAACGAATGAGGGGAAGATGGCCCCCACCTGTCTCCATACCATTGCAGGGTGGCAGCGACGTCAAAAGTCACTTCCGCCCATAGCTGTTAAAAGGCCATTTAAAAAAAAAAAAAAAAAAATTATATTCATTGTAAATATGAGATCTGAGGTCTCTTTGACCCCAGATCTCATATTTAAGAGGTCTTGTCGTGCTTTTTTTCTATTACAAAGTATGTTTGTAATAGGAATAAAAGTGACACCATTTTTTTTTTTTTTTTTTTTAAATAAAAGGTAAAATAAATAGTAATTTTTTTTTTTTTTTTAACCACTTCAGCTCCGGACCAATAAACACCTTAAGGACCAGAGGTCTTTTTGCAATTTCGCACTGCGCTGCTTTAACTGGTAATTGCGCGGTCATGCAATATTGCACCCAAACGAAATTTGCGTCCTTTTCTTCCCACAAATAGAGCTTTCTTTTGATGGTATTTGATTGCCTCTGCGATTTTTTTTTTTTTGCGATATAAATGGAAAAAGAGCGAAAATTTTGAAAAAAAAAGATATTTTCTTCTTTTTGTTATAAGAAAAATCGAATAAACTAAATTTTAGTCATACATTGAGGGCAAAATTTATTTAGCCACATGTCTTTAGTAAAAAAAATGTCAATAAGCGTATATTTTTTGGTTTGCGCAAAAGTTATAGCGTCTACAAACTAGAGTACATTTTCTGGAATTTACACAGCTTTTAATTTATGACTGCCGATCTCATTTCTTGAGGTGCTAAAATGGCAGGGCAGTACAAATCCCCCCCAAATGACCCCATTTTGGAAAGTAGACGCCCCAAGGAAATTGCTGATGGGTATGTTGAGCCCATTGAATATTTATTTTTTTTGTCCTAAGGGATTGAATAATGACAAAAAAAAAAAAAAAAAATTTTTTTTACAAAAAGTTGTCACTAAATGATATATTGCTCACACATGCCATGGTTATATGTGGAATTGCACCCCAAAATATATTCCGCTACTTCTCCCGAGTATGGCGATACCACGTGTGTGGGACTTTTTGGGAGTCTAGTCGCGCACGGCACCCCGAAAACCAATCACCACCTTCAGGATTTCTAAGGGTGCAAATTTTTGATTTAACTCCTCACTACCTATCACAGTTTCGAAGGCCATAAAATGCCAAAATAGCACAAAACCCCCCCAAATGACCCCATTTTGGAAAGTAGACACCCCAAGCTATTTCCTGAGAGGCATGTTGAGTCCATGGAATATTTTATATTTTGCCAAAAGTTGCGGGAATATTACAAACTTTTTTTTTTTTTGCACAAAGTTGTCACTAAATGATATATTGCTCACACATGCTATGTGCAGAAGTCAAATTACACCCCAAAATAAATTCTGCTGCTTCTCCCGAGTACGGGGATACCACATGTGGGGGACTTTTTGGGAGCCTAGCCACGTACGGGACCCCTAAAACCAAGCACTGCTTTCCGGATTTGAATATAAAATGCTATAAAAAACAAACTAACCAGAGTCACCCGTAACACTTATACGGTGATCAGTGGTGAAAGGGTTAACTAGGGGCAATCAGGGGGTTCAAATTTTTATTAGGTAGTATATGGGGGTCCCTGGCGCTATATAAAAACCTGACGGGGAACCTAAATAACTAACTGGCTAACCAGCGTCACCAGTGACACTTATACTGTGATCGCTGGTGAAAGGGGGTGAAAGGGTTAACTAGCAGCAATCAGGGGGTTAAAACCATTATTGGGTAGTATATCGGGGTACCTAGCGCTATAAAAACCTGGCGGTGAACCTAAAAAAATAACTAGCTACCTAGCGACACTAGCGACACTGATGCAGCGTTCAGAAAAATTATCGCTTAGTGACACTGGCAAAAGGGGGTGAAAGGGTTAACTAGCGGAAATCAGGGGGTTAAAACCATTATTGGGTAGTATATCGGGGTACCTAGCGCTATAAAAACCTGGCGGTGAACCTAAAAAAATAACTAGCTACCTAGCGACTGTAGCGACACTAATGCAGCGATCAGAAAAACGATCGCTTAGTGACACTGGCAAAAGGGGGTGAAAGGGTTAACTAGCGGCAATCAGGGGGTTAAAACCATTATTGGGTAGTATATCGGGGTACCTAGCGATATAAAAACCTGGCGGTGAACCTAAAAAAATAACTAGCTACCTAGCGACACATGCAGCGATCAGAAAAATGATCGCTTAGTGACACTGGCAAAAGGGGGTGAAAGGGTTAACTAGCGGCAATCAGGGGGTTAAAAACATTATTGGGTAGTATATCGGGGTACCTGGCGCTATAAAAACCTGGCGGTGAACCTAAAAAAATAACTAGCTACCTAGCGACTGTAGCGACACTAATGCAGCGATCAGAAAAACGATCGCTTAGTGACACTGGCAAAAGGGGGTGAAAGGGTTAACTAGCGGCAATCAGGGGGTTAAAAACATTATTGGGTAGTATATCGGGGTACCTAGCGCTATAAAAACCTGGCGGTGAACCTAAAAAAATAACTAGCTACCTAGCGACACTAGCGACACATGCAGCGATCAGAAAAATGATCGCTTAGTGACACTGGCAAAAGGGGGTGAAAGGGTTAACTCTAGGGGCAATCAGGGGGTTAAATCTTTATTGGGGGGTGATAGGGGGCTACCCTGGACCTAACACTAACTGTCCTGACAGTTTTTACTGTCACAACTGACACTGAATGCATTGATCAGTAAAGAAATGATCAATGCAATCAGTGACACTGTGACTGGGGGGGATCGGGGGGCGATCGGGGGGGGGATCGGGGGGGGGTTTGTGTGCCTGTGTGTACCTACATGTCAGTGTAGTGTTGGTGCACACTTACTTTTACTGTTCTCCTCGTAGTCCGGTCAAAAAGACCGCCCCGAGGAGAATGACATCACTTCCTCCTTCCTGTGTAAACAATACACAGGGGAGGAAGCTTCTCATTGGCCAGGAGCGATCCAGAGGGGGTGGCCGAAAACCAACGGCCATCCCCTCATCACGGAGCGCTCCTGGACCGAATCGGACCGCCGTAACCAGCGGGAGGGGGTCCGATCGGACCCCCCACCCGCTGGAAGGCAATCACATAGATGTACGTGATTATGCCTGCCTGTGCCATTGTGCTGACGTACAATGGCAATACGGCGGTCCTCAAGTGGTTAAACACGCCCTGTCCCGCCGAGCTCACGTGCAGAAGTGAACGCATACGTGAGTAGCACCCTTATGAAAATGGTGTTCAAACCACACAATGTGAGTTATAGCTGGGATCGGTAGAGCGAGAACAATAATTCTAGCCCTAGACCTCCTCTGTAACTCAAAACGTGCAACCTGTAGAATTTTTTTAAACGTCGCCTATGGAGATTTGTAAGGGTAAAAGTTTGTCGCCATTCCACGAGCGGGCGCAATTTTGAAGCGTGCCATGTTGGGCTAACTTTACTGTTGTCTTATTTTTTTTTTTTTTTTTATTCAAAAAACTTTTTTTTTTTTTTTTTTTTTTTTTTTTTTTAGAAGACCGCTATACCAGTGGTCATCAAAGCTGGCCTGAGGGCCCACTAACAGGCCAGGTTTTATGTATTACTTTGGGGACTAGAATACTACAATCACTGAGCAGCAAATATCACCTGTGATGTATTTCAGTTATCTTGCAAACCTGGCCTGTCAGTGGGTCCTGAGGACAGGGTTGATGACCACTGCGCTATACAATGCGACAGAAAGTAATGCAACGACTGCCATTTTATTCTCTAGGGTGTTAGAACTCCCAAACATTATACATTTTTTTTTTTCTAAGTAAAAAAACAAAACAGTTTTTAACTTGTAAACAACAAATCTCTGAAAGAGGCTCAGTCCTTAAGTGCTTAAGCAGTACAATTGTCATCCAAAAATACAATAGAAATACGCTACAACACATGACATCGCTTCTGATTTATTATTAGTTTTTTTTTTTATTCTGTCATACGAAAATTTTCGTAACTTTAGTAACCTCTCCATTTTTGATATGCGACTAGCATGCAAGAAAAAAAATGGACAATCTGTCGTCCGATTTTTGGATCATGTGTACGGGTCATTGGGGTATAGGAGCACTTTCTGCTATTTCAAGGACTGTATGCTGGGGAAATGTCAGTCATTGGGATTTATGTAAATTAATTAAGGGATGAGTAAATCTTGCCCACAACATCCAAGGAAGATTTGTCTTTTTTTTCTGTAATTTTATAAGTTCATAGTGTTATACAGAAAACAAACTTTTCATGTGCATCAATAGTATCTAGAATGTGATATCCTAAAAATAGTCTAGGAGCAAACTTTAAAGGCAAATTAAAATAGACAGAGAACTAGGACGATTTTTCATTACTTTTTTTTTTTTGTTTGTTTCTTTTTATCTGTTTGTAAACAAACTAGTTATTATAAAAGTAACCTGACATTTTATAGGTTTTTTTCCTCTTTTTACTAAGAATTGCAATACAGTGACCCTCAATTGTACTCTCCAGCAAATGGTGTTGGAATACTCGACTCTTGCCGTTGGGACCACTGAGCAGTTGCATGCAGTGTAATGCCCTGTACACACGGTCGGACTTTCCGACGGAAAATGTGCGATCAGATTGTGTTGTTGGCAAATCTGATCGTGTGTGGGCTCCATCTGACTTTTGTGTCGGAATTTCCGACACACAAAATTTGAGAGCAGGATCGAAAAAAAATTCCGACAACGAAATCCAATCGCTTAAATTCCGATCGCGTGTAGACAATTCCGATGGACAAAGTGTCACGCATGCTCAGAATAAATTACGAGACGAAAGCTATTGGCTACTGGCCTCTTTATAGTCCCGTCGTACGTGTTCTACTTCGCCTCGTTCTGAATGATCGGATTTTTGCGACCTTGTGTATGCAAGACAAGTTTGGGCCAAAATCCGCCTGAAAAAAATCAGGCGGATTTTGTCATCGGAATGTCCGACCGTGTGTACAGGGCATTAGACTTGGTTCACATTTTAATTGGATCAACTTGGCTGTGTGCTTCAGTAGTCACCTGATTCCAAAACTGCCTGCTCAGGGAAGCTAGGAGCAGGTACAAAGCCAGTAGCCTTAATATTGAAAGATCCTAAAGACATTTAACCGTGTTTATTTGAAGTGGCTTCCAGTGCAAAATGTGATGAGTGCTTGTCCATGCTCAAACATTTAGTGCTCTTCAGAATGGGGTAAGCTTTGCAGAATGCCTTAGCAGTCATCACTGGACCCACTTTAAGGGCAAAATGTGAGGAATAAATGCTGCAGCCTCGGCATAGACAGACTATATAGACCAGGGGTAGGGAACCTATGGCTCGCGAGCCAGATGTGGCTCTTTTGATGGCTGCATCTGGCTCTCGCCTCTCAATCCGCGGATTGCGTGGTGTGCCGATCCGTGGAATGAGCCCATAGGAAAGGCCGCAGCTTCAGCCTAGCTCCGGAGCTGCGGCCATCTTGGTGCACCCGGCGGTGGCCTAGGTGAGCGGCACGCTGACGTCATCATCACCGGCCTCAACTGCTCGTGGATCTGCCTGCCTGTGTAGTGGTAAGCAAGCAGAGTTATAATTGAAATTAGTCGATTAATCGATTTTAAAAAAAAAATTTAGTTTTAAACATATTGTATGGCTCTCGTGGAATTGCATTTTAAAATTTGTGGCGTTCATGGCTCTCTCAGCCAAAAAGGTTCCCTACCCCTGATATAGACAATGCTTTTGAAGTGGGAGACCCCTTTGCTGAGAATCTGTAACCACTAAGTTTCTGTCTCTGATGGCAGATTTTGTATACTGGTTTCCTCCTTTTTGTCGCTTTTGTGTATGAAGTCTAAATTAATTTGGACAAGTGTATGGAAATGGTAGGGGAGCCTTAACGATCATTTATTGAGCTAGGTCCATTTCCTTGCAGGTCCTAGACCATTCTACTACCAGTGTTGCTAAACCCACAATAGTCATATATGCAGTAAAGCATGCTTGTTATACTCTGTGGAACCTAAGGGGTTAATCCTGCACATTGTGTTACAAAGCTGTTTGATCCAGTCTTTTCTAATCCTCTTCTTCCACAGTCCCCAATCGATCTGCTGAAAGTACAGAGCCTTGGGGGCACTATGCACATGCTCAGTTTGTGTTTTTGCTAGAGCGTTATTTATTTATTTTCTCTTGGGAGGGTGCATGTGATCCACACAGGGCCAGAGGGTCGGGGGTTATGCAGTCTCATAAGAAAGTCAGAGGAGAATGAAAACCCTTCCTACAAGCTTTAACCAGTGCTCAGCCAGACACTGATAGAAGTCACAAGACTGCTATAATACTGCTGATGAGACAAGGTATTTAACAGTTTTATATTTACTAAATTACATTTTCATTCGTTGTACTGTGGGAGACCAGATATAGTGAATGCAGGGTCCTGGGTTTAGTAACACTTTAAGGGACTTCTGGCAAGTACTGTAGCATTACTTTGGGGCCGAAGGCTGCTCTGCGACAAATAGAATTCAGAATGTAGTTTTCATGCCGGCACTTCAGATATCAAACAAAATAGATAGAAAGTATTAAATTGTCTGTATATGATATGGACACTCCTACGCCCTCCCACTCCTATTAAAATCCATGCTATTTCCACCATCCATTTACACCCCCCCCCCCCCCCCCCCACCACCTCAACTTTATTAAACATGTTTCCAATGTCCCTTGTTCTCCAAGATGAGATTGCAATGCCTTGTCTGCCTCCATGTTCCATCAACATCTCCAGCTCCCATTGTTCTCCCACCACCACTGTTAACTCCCCCCCAGCAACACCATCCACTCCCTTCCCCATGAAATACTATCCCCTCCCCTTTCCCTAATATCTACTCCCATGATCATCCCACCATTTATTATTATTATTATTATTATTATTATTTTTCTTTTGGAGAAACCATATCTGTGAAAAATGGAAGTCTGTTTGGCAGAGATTTAAGTTCTTTCTGTTTTTCTGTGATCAAACTGAAGGCAGTTAAAGGGGTTGTAAAGGTTTGTGTTTTTTCACCTTAATGCATCCTATGCATTGAGGTGAAAAAACGCCTGGCAATGACTGCCCCCCCAGCCCCCCCATTTACTTACCTGAGCCCGTTCACCTGCTGTGTGCGTCCTCTTCTCCAGGAAATCTGCTGGTTGATTGGATAGATTGGTGATGGTGAACCTTGGCACTCCAGATGTTTTGGAACCAAGTTTCTATGATGCTCAACTACATTGCAGAGTGCATGAGCATCATGGGAAATGTAGTTCCAAAACATCTGGGGTGCCAAGGTTCGCCATCACTGGGATAGATTGATAGCAGCGCAGCCATTGGCTCGCGCTGCTGTCAATCACATTCAGTGACGTGGCCCCCTGGGGGCGGGACGAGTCATACACTGTGTCTATCCCCCCTTGGGATAGAGCTTCCCAGAGGAGGTTAGCTATTGCAGGGAGGAGCCGAGACAGCCACCGAGGGACTGCAGGACAGGAGGCTCGGGGCCACTCTGTGCAAAACGAATGGAACAGTGGAGGTAAGTATAACATGTTTGTTTTTTTTAAATAAGAACCCCCACAACCCCTTTTGAACAGGCTTGCTTTTTTTTTTTTTTATTTACATTTGGGGCCAAAACACACCTTTTTAACTTTTTTTTTTTTTTCTCATTTTGAATGGCAACCCAACATAGTAAGGGTAACACAGCTTCAACGCACATGCCTAGTAGCACACCATAATGAATGGTTGTGCGCTGCGTTGGGGGGGGGATGCTGCATGTGCAATTTTTGGTCCATTCTTGCGCATTGGCAGAACATTCAAGATTATTTGGCAAAGCAGCCCATGTAGATGTGTAGCACAACACCCTTTAACACACATTTGTTAATGCAACACACAGGAGAGGGTAAGTGTGAATGGCCCCTAATCTTTTATGAAGAATAAAAATCAATCAAATTAAAAGATTATAAAATGGTTAAAAAAGAAGTAGGTATTTGTCACAGGAGGAACACAATCCAAAGCTACCCCAAAGTGTTCTATTGGACCCCTTTCACACCACACCGCCCATAGCGTCGGCGCATTTCGGCGAGAAAGGGTTAAAACCGCTGGCAATATGCCGCAATAGAGTGGAGACAAGGGAAATTCCGCAGCTGCAGGAGAGGTGAGAGGGCCACATGAAATGACCTGGATGGCTGGCTTAGGCTCATGGGCCTTGTATTTGACACATGTGCTCTACTGCATTCGAAGCATTAGTATCTGCTATGGCTGTATACAAACTGGATGATCACTTGTGGCGCATCCAGGGTCGGTATTTGCATGCAACCTCTCGAATAAGTAATGCAAACTGGAACAGCGTCTGCCATTAATTTGTGCAGAGTACAAATCTGACAGCTGACACCTGCATTGAATGGCGCACAGTGCGTGCAACAGCATTTACAACTGCTGGCAGCAATCTACTGATTCTTGTCTGCTGCCACAAATGAACTCTCATGTCAATGTTGCCTATTCCTGGTCATTCTAGTAACTGGATTCTTTGTTGCCACTTAATAAAATTTATATTTTTGGCAACTGAGTTTTAAATTGAAACCGGAAATGTGCCTTCCCTTGGTCATGTGACAGTGGTCTGGCCTAGAGATTGGCTCTTAGGCGGGCCATACACGGAGCGAATTTCCTGCCGAACCGGCCGAGAGTCTAACTGTGTATGACCTGCCTTAAGCTGGCCATAAACCTATAGATTATCTGCAGATTTTCTATGGTTAGATGGAAAAAGTGCAACAGATTTTCCATGTATGCTAAACTGTTGTTGGAGGAATCTCCCACTGGGCCAAGCTTAGGGTTGCCACCTCATCCCTTTAAATCTGAACACATATTGATTACACAAGTTCTGTGGCTGATTAAGGTGGTAATTAAACTCGCTTGTTGCATTATCTGCATTAAATTGGCCTCAGAAGCTGTGTAATTCATAGGTGTTCAGGTTTAAAGGGATGAGGTGGCAACCCTAGCCAAGCGTCAGTATCTTGCTAGTTGGACCCGCTGGCTCTCAACCTAAACAATGCCTGTACCGAATGTTCAGGTATTGTGAGAGCCAGCAGGGTCGACTAGCAAGATATGGAAGCTTGGGCCAGTGGGAGAGTCTTCCATCCACACAGTTCAGTGTAGATGGAGGAATCTGTTCCACTTTTTCCATCTGACCATAGAAAATCTGCAGATAATCTATAGGCGTATGGCCATCCTTATGCCGCATACACACGGCCGGAATTTCCAATGGAAACAGTCCGATGGGAGCTTTTCATCTGATTTTTCGACCGTGTGTATGCCCATCGGTCTTTTTCTGTCTGCATTTCCGACAGTCTTTGGATTGAGAGCCTGTTCTTAATTTTTCCGATGCAAAACATTTCTATCAGATTTTTCGATCGTGTGTATGCAATTCCGACGCATGCTCGGGAAACAATTTGTCGCATGCTCGGAAGCATTAAACTTCCCTTTTTTATAGTGCCGTCGAACGTGTTGTATGTCGCGGTGTTATTGATCATCGGAATTTGGTGTGACCGTGTGTAGGCAAGACAGTTTGAGCAAAATTCTGTCGGAATTTCGACGGGAAAACCATCAGAGCTTTTTCCGAGAATTCCGATCGTGTGTACGCGGCATCAGTCTCTAGTATTGTCATGGGAAGTTCCTATGCTTCCAATATAAAGAAGCACTGTGCATTGTCCATGGCTGCAATAGCAGCAGCAATAAAAGAACACTGGCATGGTGGGTTTCAGGTGTTTTGGGGATTCTTTTACAAAGACAGTCATTTTGGCCTAAATGACCCTTCATTGTAGATGAGATTTTCTATCCCTATCATAAATTGGGTTACCTGCGATTGAACCTACCCCAAAACTCGCATGTCCCTCTTATAATATGGTGTGGAAATCTGTACTCCGTATTCAAGATATGGTCTTGAAATTGGTATATACAGGGGCAATACTATAATGATGTCATAATGATGTCATATGTGTTTTATTTATTATTATTTTATACATCCCTAAAGCCAAACTACACGGCATCTGACCACACAAACCAAAAACTCCTATTTAAGAAAATTTTTTATACTAAAACCCCCCCCATCCATTTCTTTTTTTTTTTTTTTTTTTTTACCAAAAATATGTAGAAGAATACATATTGGTCTAAACGGAGAAAAAACGTGCTTTAAAAAAAAAAGGGGGGGATATTTATTATAGCAAAAATTACAAAATATTGTTTTGTTTTTTTTTTTCATTTTTTTCCAAAATTGTCACTTTTTTTTTTTTTTTGTTCTTTGATTTATAGTGCAAAAAATAAAAACCGCAGAGGTGATCAAATACCACCAAAAGAAAGCTCTATTTGTGGGGAAAAAAAGGACGTTATTTTGTTTGGCTGCAGTGTCGCACAACCGCACAATTGTCAGTTAAAGCGACGCAGTGCTGAATCGCAAAAAATGACCTGGTCATTCAGCAGCCAAATCTTCCAGGGCTGAATTGGTTAAAGTAGTTGTTTACCCATGTACCAACATATTTTTCTAGTTCTTGCTTTTTCATTTCTGTACTAGACAGTGGCAAATGCATACTTCACATATGTCAGATTAAAAGCATTTCTGCTAGTTTGTGGCGTTGGCAACCCATTTCCTTAGTAAGTGAATTTAAATATAGGTTCATCCTCGGGCAGAATAAAATCTTAAATTTTTTTTTAAATATCCCTTGGAAAAAACAAAAAAGGCAGACAGGATGAACCATGTGGTGTTTTTCTCCATCACTCTTCTGCATTTAGCATGACCCATCTTTTATCTACTCTTTTCTGTTACAAATCTTCATTATATATACTGTACATATATGAATATATAACCCCTTTGAATACCTTCAAATAGTTGACATAAGAGAAGGCTTATTATGAATGTCTGTTCTTTTTACATGCTAGAGTTTATTTGGCTTTGCACTTTGACGAGCCCTAGAAGGTAGTTGCCATGGAAAGCACGATGTAATTCACTAATTAGGCCTTCGTGGTTGGAGCAAAACTGCAGATTCCAAACTTTGGATTTTAAGGCTCCATGCACACTGAAGCTCAAAAAAGCTTTTTCTGGACGCCAGATTGCTGGCAGAAAACGTTGGTTGAAAAACCTGCTTTTAACAGCGTTTTGTACCGGCGTTTATGAGCGTTAGCGTTTATGGGCGTTTTTAATAAAAATACACAGAGGACACTCCAAAAATCCCACAGTGCATTCCAAACTCCCACAATGCATTGAAAAAAATAGAACGCCGAACACAAATTGACGCATGTTTATGAGTGTTTATGCGCGTTTATCGGCGTTTGTCGTTTTTTTGGCGGTGAAAAACTGCACTTTGAAGGCAAATTTCTGGCGTTCAGAAAAAAACCCATAAACTTCACTGCTCATTAAAGCTAAAAATGTACATGGACACATACATGGACACATAGGCTAACATAGAGTGGAGTTTATGGGCTTTTAAAAAAATAAAACGCCCAAACTCCAATAAACTGCAGTTTATGAACTCCATTGTGCATGGAACCTAAAGGTTGTTTGTTTAGTTTAGTTTAGTTTTTTTTTTTTTTTTTTAACCACATTGATCATTGCGTGCCCTTTTTAAAGTGGTTGTATACCCTTACATATACCCAGTTAAGTGACTATCCTCAGGTGATACACAGAGATTAAACAACTCTTCTTACATAAGTTGTACGTGTTTTTCTGCAGTCTTCTCTACATCCGTTCAAAGTGCTGAATTTTTAAAGCGGACCTTCAGCCTGATTTTAAATTTCTTCTTGGTGCAATCCTGTACCACTCCTGTAATACTATTGGATAGTAAAAAATGACGATATTTGCTCCCAATGACTCCTGGGATATCATCATCAGAGGCTTTAAAAAGTGTGTGTTTTTTTTTCTCTCCTAAGAGCTCCGCTTCAGTGGGAGGAGGAGCAGGGTGGAGAGGCGTGCCCATAGGCTGGGAATCTATGCTTTAGAGCACAGAGGAGGGCGGAGGAGGAGGGTGGGAGGCATGTACCGAGGTTTAGGATAACTGCCTGAGAATTTAAAGGAGGTGGGCAGAGAGGCGTGTCCAGAGGCTGGCGATGTGTGGTTGAGCATGTGGTGGAGGAGGGCAGAGAGGCGTGTCCAGAGGCTGGGGATCTGTGCTTGTGTGGTTGAGCATGTGGTGGAGGAGGGCAGAGGGGCGTGTCCAGAGGCTGGGGATCTGTGCTTGTGTGGTTGAGCATGTGGTGGAGGAGGGCAGAGGGGCGTGTCCAGAGGCTGGGGATCTGTGCTTGTGTGGTTGAGCATGTGGTGGAGGAGGGCAGAGCGGCGTGTCCAGAGGCTCCTGAGCTTGGTTAGAAGAGCGAGTGGGGACTTTCATCCAGTGATCCACAGAGCACAAGAGGAGGATTAGCATGGTACGTCTACTGGCAAGGTGTGTGTATGAGACTATGTCTGTGTGAGTGTCTGTCATCCATATCCCGCAACAAACTGGTGCTAGCTTCATCTGCCCATAGTTAAAATGGCTGCCCTGTGTGGGTGCTGCACTAATAAAATATTCCATAGCAAATACAGCCTTTTATTAAAATTGAACTCCCTAAATCTCATCAACAATATATCTGGCTGCTGCAAGATTTTTTTTTTTCATTTTTTTTTTCCTTTGCCTGAAGTTCCTCTTTAACCTTGTCTGAGAGCTCAGAAAAAAGGGGGCGGAGAACTGAAGTTACACACTGCAGAGCTTGGTGAGGAGAGGTCTGAGAACTGATTGGAGGGAAGAGACACACCCCCCCTCCACACAGGAACAGAACTGAGGCTGGAGATCCCTTCCTGTCACCTTTTCTCTATTGATGCCAGGAAAACTTCACAGAAGTGATTTATACTGATAGAAGAGGAATGAAACAGCACACCGAAATTGAGAGTAGTACACACTACAGAGGCACATGCTTTGTTCATATTTCATGTCTGAAGTGTGCAACCACTTTAATAGTCTATAAATCTAGGTCTATTTTTTTTGCACTGATGTAGACCCAATAAGTGAAAATTTCTATAAGCTTTAAAGTGGTAAAGTGTAAAGCTACAAAGTTTTTAACTTCATGCATTCTATGCATGAAGGTAAAAAACCTTGTGTGCAGAAGCCTCCCTTTAATATTTACTTGAGCCCCCTCTCGATCCAGTAATGTCCATGAGAGCCTTGCCTCTCCTGGGAATCGAACTTTTGATTGACTTTTGGCAGCAGTGGGAACCATTGGCTCCCGCTGGGGTCAATCACAGCCAGTTGGCCAATCGGGAGACGAGGGGTTGGGCTGAGCCACAGCTCCGTGTGTGAATGGACACACAAAGCCACAGGCTAGGAGCGCGCCTGCTTGGGTGCCTCCAGAGCAAACGGCTTGCTCTGGGGGCACCTGGCAGGAGGGAGGAGCCAAGAGCGCCAACATGGGACCTGAGAAGAGGAGGATCTGGGCTGCTCTGTGCAAAACTACTGCACAGAGCAGGTAAGTAAACACGTTTTTGTTTTTAAAAAAACAAAAACAAAAAAAAAACAAGGCTTTAATATCACTTTAACATGTTAGTTTAACAAAAATGTTCCCTTTAACATCTTTCAGGACAGCGCCTTGAGAGGGGCTCCTCGCCTTGCCAATAGGAAACACCTCTTCCACCAAACTTTAAAAGGAGGCTCCTCCCCACACATTGTCAGTTTTTGTGTTTCCTCCGGAGGGAACACTTAGTGGGGAGTCAGGGCTCTTAGGTGCTCTCCTGAAATATGTTCGTTTTTCTTTTTCCTACCTCAGGAGAGATGTTCCTCCCATTCAACAGCTGTTCCACAGTGCACTGCTGGATGGGCTCATGGAGAGTTGCGGCTGCTATGGGTATAACTCCTAGGCGGCAGTGAGGTACAGATGGTTGCCCTTTTTTTATTTTTTTTGCTCTCCATCTGTTTCCTCTGAAACCGCCACCATCTTGGGGATGGCATGCTGTTCACCATTCGCCGGAAGTGAGGTATCTGGAGGGGGTGGCACCCACGGATCAGGCGTTGCGGTGTCATTTCCGCCAGAAATCACAGATGGAGAAGGGAGGAAGGGGGCTGGTGCTTATTTGCCGGTTCCGGTCTGGCGCAGCGGCGCTATTGAATTGGGAACTGGTGTCCAGCCACACACAGCAACTCATCGCTCCTCGATGGAATCGATGGCGGCAACAAGTGGGACAGGCAGAGGCACCAGCAAGGCCCAGATAAGGGGCAGATGTGAAACTGTCCTTTACTGTGGGGTCTCTCTCTCTCATTCTTTCTCCTCCCCCTCCCCCCCTGTGGCAGGGGCCTGTCTGGGCACATGAGGCGGTTGGTTCTCACTGTGAACCTGGGATGGTTTTTTTCCTTGTTTTGTCTCACGGCAGGCCAAGAGCTCTGATCCGGTGGCAAAAAGGAAATGTCCTTCATGAAAAGCTAAATTACCTGAAGGATGGAAGAATAGTTTGTGTCAAGCCTGTATTGATTTGCTAGTTCAAGAAGAAGCTTCTTTTGCTTTCAGCGATTTGATTGCATCAGGTTAAAAAAGAACTGGATGCTACTATTCAATCAATTCTCTCTTCACAAACCCATCCCTGAGTCAGCCGACTACTTCACAGTCCGCTCAGGGCTCACTGATAGTCGCGACGGTGGAGACTGAGGCAAGAGGGACATTCCACCTCCCATTCTAGAAAAGAATCGGATGAGGAGGAAGTGGAAAACATACCTTCTAAATGTAAATTGTCTTTAGAACAGGTAGATGGCCTATTAAAAGCAATTTATACTACGCTGAAACTGGAAGAGGAAAGAAAAGAATTATCTCTACACGACAGGATGTATGCACAGCTCAGCGAACCAAAAAATCACACCTTTCCGGTACACTCAGTCATTTTTGAGGCAATCGGGAAGGAATAGGCAGAGCCAGAAAGAAAACCTTTTTTTCCTAAAACCCTTAAAAGGCACTTTCCTTTCGATGAAGACCCAGCAGCAGTTTGGAATAAAAACCCCAAGCTAGATGCCACTTTCTTCCAAGTCTCAAGATCAACTGACTTGGCATTCAAGGATATGGGGGTATTAAGAGATCCCATGGATAAAAGAATGGATCAGCAGCTTAAGAGGGTCTGGCAATCTCAAACCAGCTATGGCAACTACTGTTGTCTCCAGAAATATGGAGTTTTGGCTGAGTCAACTTAAGTCCCATATTACAGCAGACTCACCGAAACAAGACATTTTGGATTCTTTCTCGACCCTGTCAGCCGCTGTAGCCTTTATGTCAGACGCTTCAGCAGAATCAATTAAATTGACAGCAAGATCTGCAGACCTATTTTTACTTGGTGAGGAAGGCTCTGTGGTTTAAAGACTTGGCCGGGAGATGTGGCATCCAAAAATAAGCTTTGGGGGATACCGTTCCTGGGTGATTTGCTTTTTGGGCCTGACTTAGAGTCTTAGATAGGACAGCTGATAAAAATAAGTAATTTCCGGTTAAAAAGAAAAAACAGTCAGTTAAGCGTTTTTTTCTTTTTTTGATCTCAAAGGGCTCAAGAGCAAAATGCCAAACCTCAGGAGAAGAGAAGAAATTGGTCATTGCAGAAGGAAAAAGGCAAGGGAAATGTTCTTTTCCATCCTCCTGTGTCCTACAGCAAAGCACAATGGCTCGTCCCTTCCAGTGGGAGGAAGGCTTTGAAAATTTCTTCCCCCTTTGGGCCAGCATGACAAAAAGTCAATATATATTTTGAATATGCTGTCCCAAGGTTACAAAATAGAGTTTTCGGATCGGCCTCCAGAAAGATACTTTGTGACAAACCTACCAAGGGACTCAACAAAGGCTCTGGCTATGAGGAACCTTTTAAAGGATCTGATGCACCTGAGGGGTGTGATTCCAGTATCTCCAGAGGAACATTGTCAGGGATTTTATTCACACATATTCCTGATAAGAAAACCATCCGGAAACTTCAGGTGGATTCTCAACCTAAAACCATTGAACAAGTAGGTCCTATTCAAAAAATTGTGTATGGACTCGCTCTTCACTGTCAAACATGCTGACCAAGGATTGCTTTATGGCATCATTCGACCTGAGAGATGCTTACCTACAAATTCCTATAGCACCTCAGTCCCAGAAATTCCTGAGGTTGGCAGTGAATATGGGGATGGAGGTGATACATCTACAGTTCAGGGCCCTTTCTTTCTTCTGCTCCATGAATTTTTACAAAAGTGATGGCGGAGGCCCTCGCCCCTCTTTGTCTCCATGGGATTGCAGTAATCCCATATCTGGAAGACCTCCTCTTCTTTGCCCCGTCCAGGGAAAAGTTGCAGGAGGATCTGGTCAGAGCCGCAGTCTTTTGGAGTCTCTGGGTTGGATAGTGAATATTCAAAAATCAAATTTCATTCCAGCAAGTGCGTTTTCTAGGGGTACCTAATAAATTCACTGAAACAAATAAATTTTTCGTCCAGAAGTTAGTAACTACACTTCAAACAAATCAGCAGATTTTGGTTCGCAGGGTTATGTCAACTTTGGGAACTTTGACCTCATCTATGCCAGCCATCCAGTGGGCAAGGCTGCATTTCAGGCCTGTCCAGAGGTTCCTTCTACAAATTCAGAATCACTGGACAAAGACCCTGGATGCAAAGATAAAGATCCCCACCAGAGTTAAACGAACACTTTGGTGGTGGAAAGGTCAATTAGTATTGCAAAAGGGTCTACTTTGGTCCTTTCCAACTGAAAAAGTGGTAACAGACTCCAGTATGTGGGGATGTGGAGCCCACATGGGTCAGGATTTGGCACATGGAACATGGTCACAGGCCAAAGCAGGAAAATCCTCAAATTGGAGAGAGCTAAAAGCAGTCGCCTTAGCATTGGCTGCCTTTTCTCCAAGCCTCCTAGGTTTCCATGTTCAGATTTTATCGCACAATGCAACTACCATAGCCTACCTGAACAAACAGGGGGGCACAAGAAGCAAAGCTCTTCACTTGCTGTCAGTAAAGATTCTGGAGTGGGTGGAAAACGATTTACTATCCTTATGCGCAGTCCATCTCCAAAGGCACCTTTAAACAAAGTGGCAGATTTTCTGAGCAGACAGAAGATTCAGGAGGCAGAGTGGATCCTGAACTCAGAAGTGTTTGCATTAATCCCCAGGTCCTGGGGCCATCCACAAGTGCTTGCTTCAAGGAAAAACGCACCGCTCCCACAATTTTTCTTCCTTCAGAGACGACTGCTCTCAGGGGATAGACGTTCTGGCACACCCTTGGAATTTTCACCTGGGGTATGCTTTTCCCCCTTTCCAGTTGATTCCACTGGTATTGAGAAAGATACAAAAAGAGAGAGTATCACTAATTTTGACTGCTCCATTTTGGCCAAAGAGCTTGGTTTTCCACAGTTCTGCAGTTGGCAGTCAAATCATGTTGGCAGCTTCCTCTAAGACAGGATTTACTGATACGGGGCCAGTACATAATCCGGATGTAGCCAGGTTAAAACTTGGTATCTGAAGAGCAGTTGTTAAGAAACTAGAGCTTTTCAGAACCCTTAATATCCACGCTTTTTTCCAGTAGGAAAAATGTAATTATACGGATTTTACGCCAAAGTGTGGAAGGTCTACGTTTCTTGCTGTCATTCAGAAAAGAGGGATGTGGAAGACATAGTCTCAGTATTGGAGTTTTTACAAAAGGGTGCAGACTAAAATATTTAACAGCTGGACCCTATACCAATGAGCAGCACTCACGTTTTAAGGCCATATGAGTTCAGGAACGTATATCCGGAATGCAGATACCTGGTAATGGTCTATGGTCATCTCCTTTTAGAGGTACATGTTAATGATCTTATGGTTGTCTTCTTCAGCCACCAGATGGTCCTGTACTTGTAGTAGATTAATGGTCTACGGCACCTGTAAATAAGGTCTTGTAATTCCGGTGGTTTGGGTTCCAAATTTTCCACAGTTCTCTCCTTTCCTCTCACTGGCAACCGTTACAATTATTAATTGTACACCTTGCCAAAAGGAACTTATTTGCATATTTTGGATTTGGACAGGATTCCCAGCTACAAAAATATTTTAGTGTAGTATATCTGCGCATATTTCCTGTATGGTCATGCAACTGTGAACTTCTGCTGAGTCTGTAGTTCTTACATATACTGAATAAGAAAAAATACCACAAGAGTTTGAGCATAGGCAATGTAGTTCGTTGGCACCATATTTAACATGGCCTTCAGTTTAAATCATTAAGCCAGTTTACCTGTATTAAAATAATTAAATAAATAATCCTTTTATTTGCCATCCGTGCTGCCTGTTGATTTTAGTTCTTTGCAAGTCAACTTGACGTGACATTTAAAAAGGTTATAATATGCAGTCAAGACTTCCGGGGTTAGAGGCTGTTTTTTAAAGTGTTACTAAACCCAGGAGCCTGCATTTACTATATCTGGTCTCCTACAGTATACAGAACATGGAAATGCAATAGTTTTAGTAAATATTAACTGCTAAATGCCATTTTCTCATCAGCAGTTAGTGCAGTCTTGTGACTTCTATCAGTGTTCAGTCTAGCAGTAGTTAAAGCTTGGCGTTTTCATTCTCCTCTGACTGTCCTATGAGGCTGCATGACCCCTGACCCTCTGTCTGGAAAGTGGTGATTGGCCATGCACTCTCCCAAGTGAAAAAAAAAAAAAAAAGCATGTGAAGCTTGTCTCCAAGGTTTTTTTACAGCAGGATTTGGAAACCTACGGCACACCGCTGCTAAATGTCTGGCCCGTCAGTGCACATGATGAATTCACGTGCACCTGGCCCGCAGACATTTTAACCCCGGTCGGCTTTCTTGGGATAACAACCGATGCAGCTTTTTTTTAACCACTTAAGGGGCCCATAGCTGAATGATGGCTACAGGCAGGTGTTTAACTCTGAGAGGCCGTCATATGACGTCCTCCCAGAATTCCGCTCTTGCGCGCCCCCTGAAGCGCGCACTCGAGAGCATCCGTGACCTCATGGATCACGGTAAACGGCTGCTCATTGCGGCCGTTTTACCACGCGATCGCTCCGTCAAATGACGGAGTGATCACTTGTAAACAAACCGGCGTCATGGGGGAAGAGATCGGTGTTAGCAGCGCTGTGGGCTGCATCTGCAGTGCCCACATCGCTGCTCACCGACAATTAACCCCTCAATACCCTGCTAATACTCTGCAGTACCAGCTAATACTCTGCAGTACCAGCTAATACTGTGCAATACCAGCCAATACTCTGTGATATCCTGCAATACCCAGCCATAGACGTCTCCCGCCGCCCTCCGGTGCTTCTGCCGACTCGCCAATACGATCAAAGCCAGAATCTTTTTTATTTTTTTTATTTCAGGCTTCACAGCCTAGAGGTGAGATGCAGGGTCTTATTGACCCCATATCTCACTGTAAAGAGGACCTGTCATGCCATATTCCTATTACAAGGGATGTTTACATTCCTTGTAATAGGAATAAAAGTGATCAAAAAATTAATTTTTGGGGAAACTAATGTCAAACTTAAATAAAGTAAAATGAACAATAACATTTTTTTTTTTTTAAAGCTCCCCTGTCCCCATGTGCTCGCATGCAGAAGCGAACGTATACGTAAGTCCCGCCCACATATGAAAACGGTGTTCAAACCGAACAGAACAGAACAGAAGGTGGAGATAGAGAGCAGTTGGATAAATAGTTTTTTTTTTTTTTTTTTTTTTGCAGAATACAGAAAACTGATCTAATAGTGACTGAGTGAGTAATGCGTTATTGATTGTTTTTTATGATGTGGGTTTAATTATATGTTAACTACTTTACTAAATAAAACACTGAATTTAACATTGGCTCATGATACTTGATCCAGATGACAATTTATTGAGCAACAGAAACTTCTATAAAAAAAATACCCTATATAGTGGGAAGGACCACTGTCTGTAGTTGGGAAACGAGTATTTGACCCATTTGGAAAAGACAACAGGATTCAGAGACCATTGTGTTTTATAGTACCACCTACAGGAGAGTTAGAATAGTGGCATTAAAAAAAAAAAAAACTAGCATGTGTATCCATTTCCACTATCAGCAGGCCTAACTTTTTTGCTGGTGTCCTAGGAGGATGGATTTTTTTTTCTCTACAGACAAATTTTTGTTAACCATTTTGCTACCCATTATTTTATTTATTTTTTCTTATTTTTTTTGTTAAACAATACTTCATCTATACTTAAACTGATTATTTTATGCAGCTCACCAAAACACATCTTCAGCAATCGCTTTGGAAGCCATACTCAGACCTTACTGAACTAGACGGCAGTAAACCTGCTTGGAATGTGAGCTTCCGGGCACTTGGCTTTGCATTGTGGCGCTTTCCAGATCTCTGTGTACTGTTGTTAATTAGCAACAGGGTGCTTTTCATGTATAGCGCTCTGGCATACCTCCCAACAGTCCGGATTGTGCAGGACTGTCTCGTTTTCAGCTGATTCCCAGGGTTCCACAAACTTCAGCTTTGTCCCACTGTCACTGTAATCACGTGCAGCAGGACCCCAACATTCTGAACTCTGCCCACTAGGGCTGTGTCGGTCTTGTCCAGGCCTGACTTCAGCAAGAGGAGTTAGAAAAGGCAGGAAGGGAGCCACGTTCTAGTGATCTATGCAATGACCCGACTGGGAGCCGGAGTAAGAAAACAGGAGTGGCTCCAGATGACTGTGGTATGATGTCTCCACTGCTTCACCAATCGTGATTTTTTTTTTTTTCCCAGCCTCGCTACTGAGGAGCCCAGCTGATGGGGTCAGGAATGATCAAACTCCAGCCAGGCATTGAGCCAGGCATTGAGCCAATACAGCACAGATGGGCAAAAAGTTGGAGGGGGGTGTGGCCCAGAGAAAACAGACTCGTGGATTTATTTCTCAAGCCCCATACACACTATCAGATTTTCTGATGATTTTTTTCCTTCAGATTTACCAAAACCATGTAATATGAAGTCAAACCTTAGGAGTTTCAATGTGTATGCAATCAGGCAGGCCCTTCTACTACATGGTTTTGGTAAATCTGAAGACAAAATTCTGCAGAAAATCTGATAGTGTGTATGGGGCCTTAGTGTGTACAGAATTAAAGTGACATTGTCACTACAGAACCACTTGTAAAAAAAGCTGTAAAAAAATAAAAATAAAAGAAGCTAGATACTTACCTGGCCTGGGAATTAAAACTCAAACGTAAAACGTTTTCTCAATGAATGAGAAATATAAAATTGTATGTTTGTCCTTGCCATAAAATCCTTTCCTTGAAGTTCATTGAGGGACACCGGTCCTACCTCCCTGTGCTTATGGTCTTGCTCTCCATACTGCTTTGGTACAAAACTGGCATGCTGGGAGTGGGAGAGGTTATAGCAGGATGCTTTTTTTTTTTACCAGTGTCCAAGTCCTCCTATAGATGGCAGTATAACCCAATTGTCTCTGAATCCTGTGTCCCTCAAAGAACTCCAAGAAGAGAATTTTATTGCGTATTTTTAATGTCCATCAAGCGACTATTTTCTCTCACTGACAACACTTCTTGGCAGGATCTGTGGGAGGCAGAACTTGGAAGGCACCGTGCTGGATTTACTATTCTTTCAATGGCTAGCGGAGTACAGAGACTACAGGTATGCTAAGCGTCAGCATGGCAGCTTGCAGCTCCACCATAGTTGTGCAAGGGTCACAATGCCACTGCTGCTTTGTGAGCATTGTTACCTTGAAGGAGGTAGTCAGTAGACAGAAAACCAATTCGATCAATTACTTCCTAAAGATACTTTTTTTTTATTACCTTTAGAAAAACTATGTGATTTTAATACGAACATTGGCATGGGTAAACACACATATATAATTAAAGAATTTGGGTTTACATGCACTTTAAATCTCTGTTAACACCATAGTATCCAATATTGACTGTATATAATGCAGTACATTATTTGGTTGCTTATAACACTGCATTGTACACACACACACACACACACACACACACGAGTGGGGAGTAAAGGAATTAATACAAAAAGTGTCTGAGGCCAGCTTTGTCCCAACTGGAAGGCAGCCAATAAATAAGCTTTTAAATTTTTACATTTTCCAAGTTGAGATACAACTCGTCTCAGACAGGTTTTAATTGTTCCCCCATTATCTGTATTCTCTGTTTAGTGTCTATTTTGGAGTTACCATATTGGATTTTACTCAAGCTGCTTGGAGCGATTTTTCTCTCTGGTTTACGTTTTTGTTTTCTTCCCTGCCGTTGGGTCTGGGGCAGAAGATGGCCAATAACACACAAGTCGCAGATCTGGACTGTTCTGTATGTTCGGTACTTAGGAATTAGGAGTTGTAATCCACATGCAGTATATGTACCCTAGCTCTTTACAACCGAATGAGTATTTCCTATTAAAAAAATGAATAATAAAATGTAACCTTGTTAAATATGTCCAATTGTCTGCTTTCAGGTGCTGTTTTTTTTTAGACACTTGTGGCATTTGTGAAACCCCCTTGTGACAGCGATTACAAAAGGTAAGACAATTTCACAGCCTTTCCTAATTGTTTAACGACTCCTTTTAAAGACCGTTTTTAATGTTTTTGTTTACTGTAAGGCCCCTTTCACACATGCAGACCGTATGTCCGTATTTCATCCATCCGTTTGCGGATGAAATACGGACATACATGCATTCCTATGAGATAGCAGGTGTCTGCGGATGAACATCCACAGATACCCGATATCGTCCGTCTCTGCTATGGTCCGATTCTGCAGACGGAGGAAAATCCTATTTTTCTATCCATCTGCAGAGCGGATCGGATGAACACGGACAGACTGTCCGTGTTCATCAAATCCCCCATAGAGGAGAGCGGAGATCTGACAGGGCAGTCCCTGCACAGTGTCCAGCGACCGTCCTGTCATCCACCTGCTCAGCGGTGATAAACGGACCAATCTACGCTGAGCAAGCAGATCATCACGGGGTGGATCATTACGAATCCGTCCCGTGTGAAAGGGGCCTAATGAGGGATTTTGTTATTAGAAATAAGAGCTGTTTTGGCATATATCTCAACTAATGTGTTAAATAGCTGAGAAAATAGGATATGGAATTTATATATTCTTTCTCATTGAGGTACACAGGAATTCAGAGACTGTTGGGTTATGCTGTTACCTACAAAAAGATTTGACACTGGCAAAAAAAAAAAAAAAGTGACCAGCCTGGTATATACTTTGCTATGGGGCTCTTAATACTTCCAGTTTTTTGCCTTGCCATTGGGACTGTCTATGACAGTGATGGCGAACCTTGGCACTCCAGATGTTTTGGAACTACATTTCCCATGATGCTCAGCCACTCTGCAGTGTAGTTGAGAATCATGGGAAATGTAGTTCCAAAACATCTGGGGTGCAAAGGTTCGCCATCACTGGTCTATGATATAGTGAGTTCTGGTCCCATGCTAGCCTTGCTGTGCTCACAGGGCAGTCTCATGGTGGGATATCTCAATAGTTTTTCTTTTGAATGAGCAGTCAGCATGGGGTCTAACAATGTAGCTAAAACAGTCCAGACTTTGCAAAAGTCTGGTATGGTCCTGGGCCTTCAGAAGTCAGCGCTGGAACAGACTTATCACTTGCGGTATCTGTGTTTTGGAGGAGGCAGAAAAAAATTCTGTCCTAGGACGACCTTCACATTTACCATTTACATTCCAGGCATGAACAATGGTCAGGCATACTTCATGAGGAACCAGGGGCATCTCAGAATCTGATTCCCATGATGTTTAAAGCAAGGAGATACACTTCTGTCTACTATCTCACCTGAAAGGTATATTTTACTTGGTCTGAGGACAGAAACCTTCATCCCAAAATGAATCTTGTTTTTTATTTGCGGTTAGGCCTGGATAAGTATATGGCCCTCAGGACCATAAAGGAGGATTTTGGTGCTTGTAATCATGTTCCAGCTTCCCACTCTTTGACCAAGACTTTTGTATAAGGTGTCACTTATGTGGCTCCCCCTCTGTGCTATGTCCTGACACCAGAGGATATGTATTTAGTTCTCAAGTTGCTTTAAAAATCACCATTGGAAGCTATGAGGGATATTTACAATTTCCACTGTCACTTACAAGATTGTGTTCATTGATTGTAAGGAATTTTGATTGCTATTTTATCTATGGTCAAGTTCAATCCTTTCCTGACAAGGCACGCTCTGCTAGGTTTCTGAGCGCTTTTGGCATCGGTCAACGGTTTACTAGATGTGTAAGGCTTCCACCTGGTCTTTTTTTCACGCATTCCCTTTTAGTTTACAAGGTGGATGTTCAGGCCTTTTCTGATGCCAATCTGGATTCCTGTATCCCTCAATAAATGGAAGTGAAAATGGAATTTTTGTATTTTGTAAAATTTATTTCTTGGAGTTCATTGAGCAACACAGGTCCCACTCCTTTGTGCCCATGATCTTGTTCTTGGCCCTGCTTTTACAACAAACTGAGGCATGTTGGCAGTACAAGGGGTTATACCTAGCTGGTCACTATTTTGTGTCAGCATGTAAATTCCTGGGTCCCTCCTGTGAACTCCAAGAAATGGATTTTATTAAGTACAAAAATCCGAATATTGAGTATATTACACCAGAAAGGAAAAGGGGGTCTCCCTCTTAATTTTTTACAGTATCTACAAAAAATAAACATTTGATCCTTTGTTGGAATAGCGGCCCATTGGTTAATGATGGGGGCATTAAGCATGGTATAATTGTATGTGGTGCACATGCCATTTGCAGCATTTAACTCCTTGACACCTTTACCATTCCGTAGGCTGGAGATGCAAATTAGCAGTCCACGATGAGCATGTGTTTTACTGTGGATAAGCCTGATTTACTGCAAATCTAGGTTTGGTCAGATCAATTAATTTGTCAATAATAAAGCTGAATTTCAAGTATGGATTTTATAGCATAGTAAATAGGCATATTTCATACTGTGGGATCCCTGTGTAAGCTAAAAGTCTCTGTAGTAGTCTCCACTACTACAGTGATTGCTGCTGTCCTCTGAGCTGAATTTCTGCCCTGCTGCAGAGTAACCACAAGGTGTCGCCTTCTTGGCACAGGTATCATTTGCAGAATGCTTATTTTTCTCATCGGGGTGTTCCCTTAACAGAATCCGAGAACACCTTGCATTCATTGAGAATAATGGAATGTGTTCTGCAAATGGCTGTTTCAAGCGAGCAATCTCCAGTGTTCACTTAGTAGCGGGGCAGCTGCTGGACCCAGGGCCCGTAAGACCGCTTTTTATTACTCCAGTTTTTCCCCTAATTCCTGAACCATTTTCCCAGTGCAGAATAGAAACTGCCCCAGTGACAATGGCAGCAAACAATCCTTTGGGTTTTGTGGTCAGGAGAATTAAAGAAAATGACATAGTGCCTGTGGTCAGTAGGATAAGAGAGAATAATGAACCACTGGGTTAAAGTGGTTGTAAACTCTCCCCCACAACTTTGTCCCATGTATATCAGCATAAAAAACCCTAATGAACACTGTTTGTAGATATCTCCTTACTTGCTTAGTATTGTAATCCTTTTTGTTCTTTAGAATAATGTCACTGAGCATGCCCAGATCTCCCCTGATTTACGGCACACTCTGTGTACTTTGTCTATCTATTATCAGGACTTCTTACGGCACACAACTCTGAAATCCCAGGAGACTGCAGAATCATTCAGAGCTTCCTCCTACACCCCCATGTGACCATGTGACATCACATGCAGTGTAAAGCAGGGCATGGGACAGCATTACTGCAGTCTTATCAGCTGAAGCTGATAAGACTGACAAAGGCAAACACTAGATAATAGGCAAAGGGTAAATACTATGAAATAAAACAAGTCAGCTATGAGCAGGGAAGCAGGGTTGCCATAGAAACGTTGGATTGAGAAGGAGGCTTGGTTAACAGTGCAGGAAGTGCTCAATGTAAGGGCGGAAATACACTCCACTGTGGACTCAGAAAACAATACTTAAGATGGCGCTGCCTAACCCCTGGAAACAAGTTTTTTAAAGTTTCTTTAAACCGTAAGTAAAATGCGATTTGGGCTGGATTACAGTGGCTATAGTTTGATAATTACTTATTATAATGGACTAAATGAAAAGAAGCATCAGAGTGGCGGAGTTTACTCCCTCTTTAAACAGTATGGATTACAGCAGTGCTTCCTAAGGGTGCAGCACTGGCTGTGGAAGGGAGCGTGCCGCCAATGTAGTCAGGCTCTGCACAACCACTGGTGCAGTATTGGGAAGGAAGGTAATAGATCTGCATACTGTGAGGGCAAGGTTGAAAGACCTCCTTAACAGAGATTGGGGGGGGGGGGGGGCGGGTGAAGATGTCTGCTAGCAGTGTCCATGTATGAAAAGTAGTAAAAGGCTTGACAAATTGCCATCTCACCAATTCCGATTGAAGATAGGATTCCAGTGCAAGAAGGTGGAATGAGCAGGCTTTGGGTAAACAGTAGCATAGAGTGATGAGTGCACTTCAGACCTTCAGACTGTGGTAGTGGGAAGCCACAGATGGCGATCAGTGTGGATGTCTGCCTCCCCTAAGGACACTAAGGACAGCTTTGGGTGTCTTGCACTGAGTTGCACGGTTTCACTGAACCTCTGGTGCAGATCAATCTGTGGACTGCTGCTAGTGTGGGGCTGGATTGCTGGACTTCAGTGCAGCTATGAATAGGACAGCGGCTCGACTAACCTCTCAGATGTTCCCTGGTCAAGAGAGCAAGCCCACCAGTTGGTCAAATTTATAGACTATCCCATAATCCCCTGCTTCAGATTTGCTGGGATTTTTTAGTTTCAAAGTGGCTTCAAGATTCAGTAAATGCTAGCTGTAGGACCACAAGTCTCAAAATTCTCTGCTTCAGGACAGGCAGAGTGATCTTCCTCTAGAGGCAGGTGTTAAATGCACTGGAAACGTGGCTAAAATGCATATGTGTTTTTACCGCAATTTTGCAATGGAACAGTGTGAAAAGAGTAGCCTTAGTGCTTGAACATTCGTTAATTTCAATGGCCAGAATTAATTCTGATTCTGGCCAATGGAATGCGTGAATGCCCAAACGCTTGATGTGCCTAAACGCGGTTTAGGCACTTTTTTTTATTTTTTTATTTTTTAAGCTGCGTTTCTCCTCCCAGGAGAATAGGCATTCAGATGTGCTGGGCAAATGCCCTGTGTGCATAAGGCCTGGTTGACACCTCAAAAACGCACTCCAGATACGTTTCGAATACGTTTCTGCGTGCGCGTTCTGGTGCGTTTTTTAAAGCATTTCTGGATCCTTTTTCTTTTTGTCTTTTCACTGTACTGGGGTCCGGTGCATTTTTTTTATGAGTTCCAGTGCATTCCGATGCGTTTTACCGTGTTTGAGTACAGTCCAGTGCACTTATCTGGAACACCCTGGAACTGACTGCACTGATGTGAACTATGCCATTGGAAACCACGAAACCTACTTTCCATATGTCTTTGAGGCAGAAAAAAAAACGTACTGGACTGCATGTGGTTTGAACAAACCCTTAAGGCCCGTACACACGGTCAGAAAATCTGAAGATAAACTTCGTCCGATGACAGATCTGCTAATTTTCTGATCGTTAGTATGCTGCTTTTGACAGCGGATGACGAATTTTCGTCAGACAAAAACTGGACGTGCAGGCTTGAAAATTGTTGTCTGATGTGACCACAACGTCCGATTTTCTTTTCATTTGGTACGATTTTCTGACAAATAAAATAAAAAATCTGAAGCGCAAGACTAGGCATGCTCACAAATGAAAGAACATATACAAAATAAT
The DNA here is from genome assembly GCF_037356315.1 of Lithobates pipiens. NCBI lineage: Eukaryota > Metazoa > Chordata > Amphibia > Anura > Ranidae > Lithobates > Lithobates pipiens. Next base: position 209,826,581 of record NW_027507748.1, read on the forward strand.
TCAACACATTACATCACTTCTTACATTGTCAGATTTTTTCCAAAGGATTTTGTCCTAAACTGGTGTTGCATACACACGGTCGGACAGAGCTGTCGGAAAATCCGATCATTCGGAACGTGATGACGTTCGTTCGTTACGATGGGACTATGTTGAGGCTAGTAGCCAATAGCTTTGATCTCGTAATTTGATCTGCGCGTGGCACTTTGTCCGATCAGAATTCTCTACAAACGATTGGAAAAAGTCCGATCTGATTATTATTATTATTTATTTTTTTCGGAAAATTTGAGATCCTACTCTCAAATTTTTCCCGTCTGAATTTCCGATGGAAAAAGTCCGATGGAGCCCACACACGATTGGATTTTCCGACAATATAATCCGATCGGACCTTTTCCATTGGAATTTCCGACTGTGAGTACAAGGCGTTATCGGAAAATTTTCTGATGGTGAGTATCCTCTTCGCTTTTTATTTGAGACTGGCATCCAACAAAAAACTGACGAAAATTCGTCCAATAATCTGACCGTGTGTACAAGGCTTTATAGGCTAATTTATTGGTGAGGTTTAAAGCAAATGATTGATCTGCATAATACAATAACCCAAAGTAGTCTGTAAGATTTCATCTGATGTTCACATAACTGTCAATATGATTTCCTATTGATTACTAATTTCTGTTTGCCACATTAGTAAGTTCACATACAGATTATATAGAATGTAAATGTATATAGCATAATTCAGAGAAAAGATCATGACGGCATGGCAGAGGTGGGATGCTTGAGTGGGCTGAAAGTAAAAAAAAAAAAAAACAACAAAAAAACGCACTAGAACAAGAGAGAAAAGGTAAAGGATGTTAGTAATAGAAGACAAACATGCGTCTGCTATTGTGTGCAGAGCGATACGGGGCGGAATGACTGCAGCTGCTTGCATTTGTGTGAGTCACTGTCATACTACTACACCCCGAACTTCCCCTCTTCTGACCACATCCACCATCTCCAGTGTGAGGTGGAGATATTTCTCAGGCAGCTATAAATAGATTGTGATAGGAGGGTGCGTGGGCGCAGGAGAGAATTGCGGGGGAGGAAACCCAGCTATATATAGGTACTTCCTCTCCATTCGCACCAAGGCTGGAAAAATGCAATATACAAAACAGCTTTATGGGTTTTATTTTCTCTCTTTTTTAGCATACCCCCGATCGTCATTATGTCTGATGTCATCATTAGATTATCAGAGTGGTTTTGTGGTTTTTAGCAGGTAGATGTGAAATCTGGCTGTAGATGGCTTGCTTTTTCTTTTTGTGTTTTGCCTATTATGTCATTTTATCCTTTACAACCGAATAGTGCTTTTATCAGTAGATTATGTAACAGCACGTGACTTTGTAGCTGCGTATATTACTTCTGTAATTAAATAAAAGCAGCATTGACAAATTATGTTTTGTATAGTACATTGCCTCTATTTTTATTTTTTAGTAAAAGATGTACCGTATATACTCGAGTATAGGCCGACCCGAATATAAGCCGAGGTCCCCAATTTACCCCCAAAAAACTGGAAAAAATTATTGACTCGTGTATAAGCCGAGGGTGAGACATGCCTGTCCATCCCTGTGTGTCGTCCATCCCTGTGTGTGTCCATGCATCCGTGTGTGTGTGTGTCCATGCATCCGTGTGTGTGTGTGTGTGTCCATGCATCCGTGTGTGTGTGTGTGTGTGTGTCCATGCATCCGTGTGTGTGTGTGTCCATCCATCCCTGTGTGTGTGCATGCATCCGTGTGTGTGTGTGTGTGTGTGTGTGTGTGTGTGTGTGTCCATGCATCCGTGTGTGTCCATCCATCCCTGTGTGTGCATGCATCTGTGTGTGTGTGTGTGTGTGTGTGTGTGTGTGTGTGTGTGTCCATGCATCCGTGTGTGTCCATCCATCCCTGTGTGTGCATGCATCCGTGTGTGTGTGTGTGTGTGTGTGTGTGTGTGTGTGTCCGTGCAGCCTACCTGTGTCCAGCCTGCCTGTGTCCGTCCAGCCTGTGTCCGTCCAGCCTGTGTCCGTCCAGCCTGTGTCCGTCCAGCCTGTGTCCGTCCAGCCTGTGTCCGTCCCGGCCTGCGTCCCGTCCCGGCCTGCGTCCCGTCCCGGCCTGCGTCCCGTCCCGGCCTGCGTCCCGTCCCGGCCCGTCCCGGCCTGCGTCCCGGCCCGTCCCGCAGCTCTTCGTCGGTGGCCATTCTAGGATTCAAAAGCCGCGCCTCCGTCGGTGATAGGCGGAACACTCAATTTCCCACTGACTGCTGGGAAATTGAGTGTTCCGCCTATCGGATGTCCGTGATAGGCGGAACACTCAATTTCCCAGCAGTCAGTGGTCCGCCTATCATGGACGTCCGCTCATCCTCATACTACGGACGAGGATGAGAGGACGTCCGTGATAGGCGGAACACAGACTGCTGGGAAATTCAGTGTTCCGCCTATCACAGGCGAAGGCGGAGACGGAGGCGCGGCCTTTGAATCCTAGAATGGCCGCTGTCTGTCTGCTCGACACGCTGATCGGGCAGACAGACAGCGATGACTCGAGTATAAGCCGAGGGGGGCACTTTCAGCCTCAAAAAAGAGGCTGAAAATCTCGGCTTATACTCGAGTATATACGGTATGTGTTGTGTTTGTTTGTTTGTTTGTTTTTTTTTATTTTTTTTTCTATTTATTTATTTTTGTATCCTACTTAGGTGGATGTTGCATCACTCCGCGGGCTCCGGACGTGTAATTCATTCACCTTTTTTCTGTGAATGAATGAACTACAACTACTGTCAGCCTTTGCGGCTGTCTGCTTGTAGTTTTCAATGAACAACCAGCGTGCTGTTGAGTGCTCTAGTAGTTCTGAGTCTTCCTGTGAGAGTGTGACTGCCTGCTGGTATCGGTGGTACCGGTGACAAACTGAGCAACCTGGCAGAAGGTAACCCGCGTCACATCCTGTGACGTGGAATCAGCTGGAGCTCCAAACCACGCGCACTGCGCAGACGTGACGTGTCATACATCCCTTCACTGGCTGATGTCAGTGCACTGAGGAATTTGCCTGAAATAATGCTCGATTGACTACTGCGCATGCGCATGGCCATCTTGCTGCATCTTACTCTCAACTTCATCACACCTACAGTAAGCAGACTGGGCAGCGGACATGTTGCTACACCAAACGCCGTTTTAAATTAGCAAACGAATTTCATTAATCTAGTGAGCTTATCTACATAAATATATATTTATGTAGATAAGCTCACTAGATTAATGAAATTCATCTACATAAATATATATTTATGTAGATAAGCTCACTCGATTGCTAAAATTTGTTTGCTAATTCAAAACGGCCTTTGGTGTAGCAACATGTCCACTGCCCCGCCTGCTTACTGTAGGTGTGTTGACATAGTGTAAGGTGTAGCAAGATGGCCTTAAGAATGTACATTTCGTAAGTTTTTGTTTTCCGCCATGCTTATGCGCAGCAGTCTGTCAAGCATTTTGTCAGGCAAATTCGTCGGTGCACTGACGTCAGGCAGTGAAGGGATGTATGACATGTTGTGCGTGCGCAGTGCACGCGGTTTGGAGCTCCAGCTGATTTTACTTCACAGGAAGTGATGTGTGTTGCACATTCTGCCAGGTTGGGCATTTTGTCACAACACCGGCAGACAGCTACAGATGCAGTCTGCAGGACCTTGGCATTTCACTCACATTCCACTCACTATCTGCTAATCATAGGTGCAATGCTTTAGGGTCCTAAGTCCTAAAACATAAATGCAAAAAATGTGCATTTATTTTTAATTTTTTTTGGAAGGGTGATCTTCGCCTTTAGGCCTCATGCACACAGGACATTTAAAAAATGCCAGCTCTGCTGCCAGGAAGAAAAAAAACAGCATTAAAAATGCGCTGTTAGCCGCGCTTTTGAATAACGTTTATAGGCGGTTTTCCCGCATTTGTTCAGTAAAAACACTCCCCGTAATATAAAAACGCTAAACACGGCAAAATGAAGCTAACAGCTTGTTACAGCGTTTAGTAGCATTTAGGGGTGTTTTTCCGTTTTTTGTTTTTGCAGCTTAACAGCTTCTGCTCCTGGACGCACGTTTTTTTTTTCTACTGCCCCTAAATCCTTATGCCTCCAAACGCCTCTGAAAGTTTGTGTGCATGGACACATAAGCTAACATGGAGGGGCGTTTAGAGACAGCGAAAAAAAAAATGCCAGATGCCCCTAACCGCAACTGTAAAAACATCCTATGTGCATGACCCTTCAAACTTACAAGGATAGTGTCTTATCTCCTTGATATTCTGATATTCTCTTCTTTCTCCCTCAGCAGTGGCAGCCTGTGAACTGCAGTACTGTAAAGCTTCTGTCAGCCTTCCTCACTAGCTGAGGCAAGACATACAGTCAAGGCTGGTAATGTAAATTTTTTTTAATTACAGAAAGTGACACATACTTTTTGAGACCATGGGGGGGTTTCCAATAAGGAAGTGACTGCTCTGGGCTTCAACAAAATGGGAGCCTCCAGCAAAAAACAGGAGCAATGCTGGGGGCAATTTACAACACACACAAATTTTGGTAGCTTAATAATTAATATGGAATGTATGTTCTTTTGCTAAAGAACATTAATAGTTATGAAACTGCTATGGGTAAAGGTCTGCTTTGAACCATTATTATGAACCTCACCCTGCACAAAAGCAGCCATTACACTGTAATGCTCCGTACACACGGTTGGATTTTCCAGTGGAAAATGTTTGATGGCTTTTTGTTGGAAATTCCGACAGTGTTTAGGCTCCATCAGACATTTTCCAACAGAATTTCCGTCACACAAAATTTAAGATCTGGATCTCAAATTTTCCAACAACAAAATGCCTTGTCGAAAATACCAATCGTGCGTACACAATTCCGACGCACAAAGTTCCGCGCATGCTCAGAATCAAGTATTGAACTGCAATTTCTGACCAACTTTGTGTGACTGTGTGTATGCAAGACAAGTTTGACCCAACATCCGTCGGAAAAAATCCATGGATTTTGTTGTCGGAATGTGCGATCGTGTGTACCGGGCATTAGCTTGTGGACTGAATGAAAAAGAGCGAATAAGTTCCTCCACCCACATAAATGATTGACAGGACAGGAAGATGCTATCAGTAATATTAATATCTGACAGATGTCCTAACCCTTCCCTATTTTAGACCCCTTTGATACTGAGGCAGTTTTCAGGTGTTTTAGTGCTAAAAAAATAGCGCCTGAAAACTGCCTCCCCTGTGTGAAAGTCCGAGTTCTTTCACACTGGAGCGGTGCGGTTAGGGGTGGGAAAAAAAGTCCTGCAAGCAGCATCTTTGGGGCGGCATATACACCGCTTTTACACCACCCCTGCCCATTGGAATGGAATGACTGCGATTCCGAAGGGCCTGAAAAGCGTTCCGGAAGCATTTTGAGGAATTATTATATCATTTGTCAGTCTCATTGGCCAGTATTTAGGCTTCAAAAATAGGGAGGGTTGGGCAACTCCTCTGTCCTGGAAAGCCTATTAGCATTCTCGGAGGGGCCTATAATATGCAGAAGCAGATGTGCAGCCACCCAATGCCAGCTATTTAATGGCAGCACTGTTTTAACAAAGTATATTCCACTCGGCAGTTCAGAGCTTCAGTGAGAAGCAACATCTGATTACTGAGCCATATATATATTAATTCATTTTTAAATATAAATTTTTAACATCGAAATGAATGTTTAAAATGCATGTGGCTCAACAGACTATATTGTTTTTCCTATTTAGTTTAACCTTAAACTTTAACATTAGAAATACAAAATTCCACATTTAAACTGGCGTACATTCTTGTATGATGAATGCTGTCATAGTGGGCTGGGAAAAGCGTTTGTGCCTGATAAATCGAGGCTAACAATAATGATTGTTCTGTGATTTAGGTATTCTCCCCTTATGCTGCCTTGAGGAGGGTGCAATAGGGACACAAAGGGGTTCCATTGTCTTTTACACAGGGTGTGTAAGGGGGAATATGACATGGCAGTCTGATGCCGTCAGTGTTGTAGTTGGCCTGTTTTCTGACTGTCACACTTCTTGTAGATTTACATCTCCTTTTCAAAAAATTTATTGGTAACAATCAAAAAACAGAAAACAGAACAGTTACTGTTACAGATAGTTTTGCTTAGGACAAGAGTTTCTAACAGAGTATATGCACAGCAAAAGGCAAACGGCAACATACAGAGATACAAGGTATACATCCCGTAGGAACTGATAATTTGGTATAATCATGTAGGCAGCAATGGTGCTATAGATGATAGGGGCGAGGGCCCGATAGTAACATTGCAATAAACCTTAAGGGGGTACTCTGCTTGGGTCTAAAGGGGCCACAGTAAAGATAACCTAATGCATGTTACAGGCTTCATTACCAGAGGCGTGTATCAAGTAAGTGAAAGGGTGGTGGGGAGGAAAAGAGGGGCAGGGAGGGAGGGAGGAAAGTGGCAAGAAAGAGTTGGGTAGAGAAAAGGGTTGGAAGAGAGGGGAGAGGGTATTGGTCAGGTGGCTCGTACATGCCATGGAAATTTGGGGTCAATCTCGGAAATCAATAATTGAAGGTCAGGGTTCCAGGAGGTGTCTATCAAAGCCAGGAGGAAGGAACTGGTCTATCCATGGGCGCCAAATTTTGAGATGCTGGGGAATTTTTGTCCAATATTGTGGCTTCAATTTTACTATGTATCATCGCCTGGGTAACTCTATTTTTTACTTCCACAATATTCGGAGTTGGGGTCTTCCAGGCTCTCGCTATCCTCTGCTTGGCAGGCGTAGTAAGTTGAAGGAGGAGACGTAATTGTGCCTTAGTGTAGTCCTGCGGGGGGTGGTCTAGTAGAAGAAAGGAAGGATCAGGGTCGAGAGGTTCTCAAAGTAAGGCCGAGACCATTTGGAATATTGTCGCCCAGAAACGTTGCACTATCGGGCATGTCCACCATATATGAAGATGGGTGCCTTTATTGCTACAGCCTCTGAAACAGTCAGGAGAGTAAGATGGTAAAAACTTGGCGATCCTAATCGGGACCAGGTACCACCTCATAAGAACTTTATAGCTCTCTTCTGATGTGACAATATTCTGTGACGAGAGCTTAGTATAGGCCCATATCCTCATCCAATCTCCAGTGTCTAGGTCAATGGCTAGGTCTTTGGACCATGCCGAGGCATACAATGGGAGTGAGGCAGGGGGAGATGTGAGTTATGCATAGAAGCTAGATATTAGACCCGGAGCATACGGGTCCAAGTCGCACACACCCTCAAATATAGACAGGTTGCCCAACTCTTTATTGGATCCAATTATAGTTTGGGTGAAGTGGGAAATTTGGAGGTATCTAAAGCACTCCTGAGGGGGAAGTTGGGTTTGTGCCTGTAAGGCTGGAAATGATTTGATGGTGCCATTCGAGATTAAGTCGTGAATGCGACCCAGGCCAGCACGGGCCCAGGCTTGAAAAGAGGCAAGTTGAGTATAGGCTGGGTAAAAAAGTGGATGACCAAGAAAGGAAAGTAGAGGTAAGTGTGGGGAGATTAAATGGTCTACATAGCTTGTCCCATATTTTTAGGTAATGTTGTGTTATTGGATTTGTGATAGGACCCAGAACTGAGGTAGGAAGCCATAGTAAATTGGTTATAGTAATGGGATGTAGGTCTATCGCTTCCAGGGCAACCCATAAAGGTATCTCCGTTTTTGCGTGATTAAGAGTCAATTGGGCTAACTGGGCTGCGTGGTAGTAACGGAGGAAATTGGGTACACCCAAGCCTCCATTGAGTTTGCTACAGAGTAAGGTAGGTCTTGAAATTCTAGGGGTCTTAGTACCCCATATATATTTATACACTTGGCTCTGGATTGCCCTGTGAAAATAAGGTGGGATTGTGACTGGGAGGACTCTATAAATGTAAAACAGTTTAGGTAACAAGGACATTTTTACAGCTGCGATTCGCCCTAGCCAGGAGACACAGAAGGGCAGCCAGGCATCAAGTAGTGAGGATAGGTGTTTTAACATTGGGAGGTAGTTGGACTGGAACAGGTGGGCGGAGTCGCTAGTTAGCTTGATCCCTAAGTAAGGAATTGATGAGGTGGACCATAGAAAAGGAAAATTAATTCTTGTGAGTTTGAGTTCTGCTTAGGGAAGGGATACATTGAGGGCCTTAGATTTTGCTTGGTTAACCTCTAGTCCCGAGACCCTCGCAAACTTGTCTAGTAACTGCAGAAGGTTGGGCAGAGTAATGTGGGGAGAGGTGACAAATAGTAATGCGTCATCGGCGAAAAGGCATAATTTAGGGGATGTAGTGGCTATTTCTAGACCATGGATACTCGGGTTGGTTCTGATTAGGGCAGCATGGGGTTCAATTACTAGAGCAAATATTAATGGGGACAGGGGGCAGCCCTGTCCTGTTCCTCTTTGTATTGGGAAGCACTCCGATTGAAACCCAGAGTATTTCACATATGCCTGAGGTTGTGTATATAAGGCATTCACCCATTGTAAAAAGTTTGGGCCAAAGCCCCAGAGTTGCAAAATGTAGTGTAGATAGGGCCATGAAACCGTGTTGAATACTTTTCTGATGTCAAGGGACAGAAGAGGCATAGGGATCTTACGGGATTTGGCTATGTGTTGTAAGAGGACAACCCAGCGGATGTTATCACTAGCTTGTCTTCGGGGTATGAAACCCACCTGGTCCTTATGTATCAAGCCTCCAATGATTGGGTTGAGTCTCAGGGTGAGAATTTTGGCTAGGATTTTTACGTCCACATTTAAGAGATATAGGTCTATAGTTGGACCAGAGGGTGTGGTCTGTGTTAGGTTTGGGTATCATGGCGATGATGGCTGTCAATGTGTCTCGACCAAAGGAATGTTGTTTTAGTAGAGCATTGAAGAAGTTGGTAAGGAGTGGGGCTAAGGTGTCTGCAAACTTCTTGTAATATGTGCTAGGGAGGCCATCAGGACCAGGACGTTTGAGGGTTTTTATGGTGTTGAGGACTTCATCAACCGAAACTGGTTTATCTATAGACTCATAGCTGGCTTCTGGCAACTTAGGTATTGATAGATTTTGAAACGGTGTCTCTGCTTGTAGATTACATTTTCTAATACAAGTATGCACAAGAATTTCTCATGAAACTAATAGAACATATATGCTTGTCTAAACTCACTTATGTTACTTCTATAAACAATTACTGCATTTTTCAACACTGGTGCTGACTGATATGTTAGGCCTGAAAATTCACATAGCCCCCTATGTGATTGTACAGTAGAAATGACAGGTCCTCTTTAAGGAGACTTCAGGGGCCTATTAGACTCCTAATGCCACCTATAGAACCTAGTGAAGCTTCTTCTGACCACAGCAATCAGGGAATGACAGCTCTGAAATTTGAAGGGACAAGAAGCTTGACATTCCGATGGAAAATGTCTGATCAGACCACTTTGTCGGATAATCCGACCATGTGTGAGCTCCATCAGACTTTTTCCATCGGAGTGTCCGACCAACAAAATTTGAGAGCTAGATCTAAAATTTTCCGACATCATGATCCATTCGGACTTTGTCCGATCGTTTGCAGAGAATTCCGATCGGACAAAGTGCCACACATGCTCAGATCAAATTACGAGACCAAAGCTATTGGCTGCTAGTTACAAACAATCAGATTTTCCGACAACTTTGTCCGACCGTGTGTATACAACACCAGTTTCGGACAAAATCTGATGGATTTTGGGGTCGAAATGTCCGACTGTGCCTACAAGGGCTTACAGCTTCACTCCACGCAGGGACAATCAGAGAATGATCAGAGCATCTTTGTAAAAGCTGCTGTTGCCGCTAATGTAAGCCTTGCACCGTTTGGAAGTTGCACGAACATAGAAGATGATTCCAAAAAAAAAGAAAGACCTGGGCAAAGTTTTTTCCCCTGCCATTACTGGCAGTTACCAGCTGTCAAAATGGCATCAGCAGATAACTATGAAGAATTGAGTTTTTTTTGCATCATTTAGTCATATATAGATCAAAGGTGTTATCTTTTTATCACTTAAAGCTTACAAAGAAACCACATTTTTAAATAGCATTTAACACCTATTAAGCCATACTTAACCCTAATCAGTCCTAAATAACTCCTTCCTCCCCTTCAGCTATTCATTTTCTGTTGATTTATTTTTTTATTTTTTTATTTATTTTTTATTTTTTTCAGTGTTCACATAACAAAAAAAACATTCAACAGTTTAACATGTTTTTATCAGGGCCAATTAAAATAATAAAATGTATACTTACTAGCTAAAATAAAACTACTTTTTAAAAACGGACACTGGTCAGAAGAGAAAAAAACATATTTTTGATAATTTATTTTACATATTTGTGTCTTTAGATTCCATAGAAAATAGACTTGTTTTTGCAAAACCAAGTTTGTCAAACGAAAGCCATGATTTTCTAAAAAAATGTAATGTATGTAATACTTTTTATGTAATGACAAAGTTATTGCCAAATACATAGCTCAATAGTGGAAATGTAGAAGTTGTTCTGGCCCATAAGGGTTGTACTGAGATGAATGGAAGTGGTAAAAATTCACCAAAATGCATACAGTAATGTGCTCTTAGGTGTGAAACATCTCGGGTAGCTGCAAAGACATTGTTTTGTTGTTGTGTCTTTTAATAGTCTGTTATTTTCTGAATTATCTGGTGTTAATTTGCTTTTATTTGTAATATTTATTTGCTGTTGTCTTTTTTTTTTTTTTTCCCCAATTAGTTCTCCTTTTTAATTTTACTGGTTAGGCCTATATATAGATATAGATATAGACATAGCACATAATGCATATTACTTGCACATCCTAATCGTCAAAGGGCTACTTGTCTTGAACAATTTTAATGAATAAAACAAAAAAAAAAAACATTTGGGCAAATGCAAAAAATCAAAAATTCGGGAAATGGAGGGAAAATGAAACAAATAAGGGGGGTAATAAATATAAATAAACAAATTAATTAAAAAAGAATTAACACTATCTCCAAAACTGCACTATTAATATTACAGAGTAGAATAATCTATTAGCATGCCATGGATAGGTGCATTTTCATAGATTTAATTGCTGATCAATATGCCTAAGTCTGATATAATTTGGAATATTTGTCAGATTTATGTTTTTATATGTTTCGTAATGCAGTTTTGATCTATATAGCCATTCTGTTTTTGCGGACATAGATGTTGAAAATACTTTTTACTGTATTTAGAAAAATGGGATGGGAGACTTTCAATAGTTCTGATAGACTCCAGTATGCAGTGAAATAGCAAGGTCCTCAGGTTTTATTCCAAAATGCAGCCTGTTATGTCCTTAAAGTGGACCTTCAGTCATTTTTTTCAACTTTTAATCTATTAAATTGTCTGTCCTTGTTGTTTTTACCTTTTTGGATAGTAAAACACTTTTTTTTTTTTTTGTGGCCAGTAAATACCTTATACAGCCCACTTCCTGTTTTTTGTCTGGGGAAAAAAGCCTAGGCTTGTGAGAGTTTGCCCGAAGGGAGGGGGGATGAGTCCTAAAAGGGCCAATGAGAGCTGCAATACTGGAGGTGGGCCTCTGTGGAAATCCAGGAAGTGAACAGGCAGCAGCTTCATTGCCCACAGTTAAAATGGTTGCAGCCAGACTCAGTGGAGGGAGATTTCTGCAGCATATTTGACAAGTACAGAATCACAGTATAGATAAAACAATATGCAAAGTGGTTGGAGGGAAGCTTTAGAATGGCAAAGATGTTTTATTACAAATTATGTGAGCAGACTGCAGTTCCTCTTTAATTGCTTCTAATATATGGCTCCAGTGTATCTTGGTTACAGGCTATAACCACCAAATATGGTAAAAGGAAGTAACTTGCCCACATCTCCTCCAGCACATGTTTGGAATATATGGCGACATTTGGTGTATATGGAATGGTACCCTAAACCATGGCAATAATTTAAAGTTAGATTCTTCAAGTTTAGAGATACATGATGAAATGTGTTACAGCTGGCCCCTTGTGTTTTTGGTCGTTTGCAGTTTGATAGTGTAATTCTCATTTCTGATGTATAGGAGGGGCCATTGGAGTGGAAAAACAATCTCTCCCTTATGCTCTGTTAAAGAACAGAACCCATTGAAGGGAATGATAAAGATGTTTTATCTGTTGACCTCCAATATAATAAGTTGTATGTGCCCCATTTAGAATTTCTTCCTGTGAGGTCAACTGACTTATTTTTAATAAATGGTATAATCTTTGAGAACCCCTCTGTGGTCCTCTTCTTAAAAGTTCCAGAATCCAGTGAGGAGGGAACCAAGGGGAATGTATTATAGATTATAACATGGGAGAATTCTATTTAGATTTACGACTTGTATTATCCCAAACCTTGTTTCGTAAGGTGGGGATGTTGAAAAGCTTTAAATTGTCTGCTGTACTTCGAAGCCCACATATGTAAATGAAGTTACCGTATTTATCAGCGTATAACACGCACCCCAAGTCTAGGAGGGAATTTAAAAGAAAAAAACTTTTAGGAGGGAAGTTTAAGGAAAAAAACTTACATTTAAATGCCCATCAATGCAGCCTTATCAATGTCAGTCATTTGCAGCCTTACATTGCAGCCTTGTCAGTCGTTTGCAGGCTTGTCAGTGTCTTTGCCATTTTAAAAATGGTGCCGCCGAGATACAGAATGGATGTCCTGTATATCTCGGCGGCTTTCGGGTATTTTCGGCCATTCTCGGCTCTTTTCGGCCCTTCTCACCTATTTTCGCTACACTCGGCCGTTCTTGGCAGCTTTTGGCTTTTCGAAAGCTGCAGAGAACAGCCGAATGTGGCCGAATATACCCCAGAACGGCCGAATATACCCGAGAACGGCCGAAAATACCTGAAAGCCGCCGAGAGCAGCAGAGAAGGTTAGGAATGGCAGGGGATCGCCGTATAACACGCACCCCTGATTTCCCCCATATTTTAGGGGGAAAAAAATGCGTGTTATACACCGATAAATACGGTACTTGAAAAAAATTCATGTTTCATCCGTCTTTTTTTTGATGGCATAAAAATGCCAATCTACTGCTGCTTAAGGGGTAACATATTATTCTAAACTGCCCAAATTGTAGGATGCTAATTGTGCGCTAATGAAGTATAATTGTATCCTATATTCTCTTTTGCTATTATTGTCTTTAAATGACATCCTGAATTAATGTTGGTGAATGAGCCGAAAAAAATTGTAATTAAAGGAAGCTTCTAAAAGGTAAATGAAGGAAACGGAAAGTGGCATGCTGTTGGAATTTAGCCTTTGCTGGTAACCTTCAATAGAAAATGATGCAGAAGGTGTGGTTACAAAGAGTGATAGTTTTATTCCCTCCAGCTTTTATTAAAGGCTTCAACAGGAAGTAAACCCTGATGGGGTTCGCTTCTTCTTCTTTGTCTCCCTGCAAAGGTAAATCATAATGGGCTACTATGCATCGAATAGTAGCCCATCATGTGTCACTTACCTGACACAGGAGCCAGCGATGTCCCCGACCTCCTCACCGGCTGGAAGCGTCAATCTTCCTTCCGGGGTCGCGGACTCTGGCTCTGTGACTAGCTGGAGTCGCGTGACGTCACTCGCGCGTGTGTGCGGGAGCCGCCAGTCACGGCATTTCCTTTAATGAAAACGGCACGCCGTGAGCCTTCTAAAGTGCGCATGTGCCGAATACATCGGTACATGCGCAGAAGGAATCCTCGTATTGGGAATTGTAAATATCTCCTAAATCATGTAGGTTTAGTAGATATTTACAGCACCTACAGGTAAGCCTTAATCTATGATTACCTGTAGGTGAAAGTGTGTTGTAAGGGTTTATAACCACTTTCAATCTCAGTTATTTAAGACTTTTTTTTTAACCTCTTCAGGACAAGGTAATTTTTTCAATTTTTTTTTTTTTTATCTTTTTACATTGGACAACTACAGAGCTATTTTTAGGAGAGTAGCAGTCTGTCACTCCCTTCCCATTGACAGAAAGGAGCAGAGGTAAATGGATTTTTGTTGCAAAACAGTGTTCTTGAAACTGCTAAATGTCTTATCAGCTGGGAAGTTGAAGGCGTTGATTTATTAAAGGCAAATAGACCGTTAACTTTTCTCTGGAATTGTCCCCAGAGCTTAGTGAATGAGGTGAAGCTCTGCTGATTTCTGTCATCCAATCGTGAACGCAAAAATCATTTTATTTTCCCCTTGCACTCGATTGAGTATTCTTTGCATAGTCTCCATATTTGTTCTGGGGAAAATTCCAGTGGGTTTGATTCACAGCACCTTCACTCTGACCATGACTGCAGAAAGTGTCCCTTTAAGAATGAGCAGCATGTCCATGGTTATGCTCACTTTAAATGTCTTAAAATGGGCAGCATAGCACAGTAACTTGCTAGACTGTGGGGCATAGATCTGTACTGGCATTAACCACTCCAACCCCCCCGGGTTGACGTCATATGACCTCAGCGACTTGAATTGAATTGGAAATATCTGAATGATACCTGCAGCTACAGGCCTCATCAAGATATATCTTTTTTTTTTTTTTTTTTTTTTAAGGCGATTCCCTACCATGTAAAAGACATCATAGGCCTCTGCTTCTCCGGGCTTGCCTATGCGATTGGGGAGCCATAGAATAAATCTACCAAAGGCTGCTTAACATAAGGCTGACCACCTATGACCTTCGGAGCCTGGAAGAGATGTCATGATGACTGCTGTGTGTATATTTTTTTTTTTTGCTGGAAAGCCTGAGATCAATTTTTTTTATTTATTTTTTGATCTCAAGCTCTCCAGCATAGAGGAGAGATCTGGGGACTTATACATCCCAGATCTCTCTGTAAATTAGGACCTGTCATACCATCACTTCTGGCCTTAGAGTCAGAGATGGCCAGCTCTGTGCTAAATCGCCTCTGGCGGATTTATTCTACGGCTCACCGATCATATGGTGCGAGCCCAGAGAAGCAGCCACTATGATGGCTTTTAGATTCCAGGGAATCGCCTGCTGAAAAAAGATATCTGGATAATGCCTGTAGCTACAGGTGGCCTTCAGATATTTCCACTTCAATGCCAGTATAGATCCATGCCCCACAATCTAGCACATTAATGGGCTACGCTGCCCATTTTAAGTCCTTTAAAAAATTAAAAGGAAAGTATAAAAATAAAGCACCCCCGTCCTCTCATGCTCGCCGTGGCATTCAACCCAACACGTGAGGTATCGCTGTGATCGTTAGAGAGCAATAATTTCAGCACTAGACCTGCTCTGTAACTCTAAACTGGTAACCTGTAAAATGCTTAAAGCCTCGCTTATGGAAATTTTAAGTACTTTAGTTTGGCGCCATTCCACGAGTGTGCGCAATTTTAAAGCGTGACATGATTGGTATTTACTCTGCATAATATCTTAAATATTTTTTTAATTCATTAAAGTGTGTGTGTGTGTGTGTGTGTGTATATATATATATATATATATATATATATATATATATATATATATATATATATATATATATATATATATATATATATATATATATATATATATATATATATATATATATATATATATTATTAATATTATGTGCACGAGAGCCACCAGTAACGGCATGTCGTTTAATGAAAACTGCACGCCGTGACCCTTCCAAAGTGCGCATGCGCCGAGTACATCGGCGCATGCGCAGAAGGAATCCTCGTACGGGGAATTGTAAATATCTCCTAAACCATGTAGGTTTAGGAGATATTTGCAGCACCTACAGGTAAGCCTTAATCTAGGTTTACCTGTAGGTTAAAGTGTGTCGTAAGGGCTTACAACCGCTTTAACTCATGCAGTGTGGGCACAGCTAGATATTTGTGATGGCTTTCATACTGATAAGAGCCTTAGCCTTGCGATTTAAATTTTTCTCACTGTATGTTAAATGCCTTGCTGTTGACAATTTTCAATTTTTTTTTTCAAAAGCTGTAGTGATTTGCTATTTTTATATACATCTTCTTGGGGTTCATTTTAGGTTTCTAAAATTGTCCTTTTTATAAAATATTGTTTATGGTTTTGGTACAGGTGTACATGTTGGTTGTATAGTTCTGAGATTACTCATTTAAATGTAGTCTTAAAAAAAGAAGCCTATTTCCTATATCTACCTTTTACACCCAAAACCCCAGTAAAAGAGGAAATAAGTATGAAAACACGTGAATCATAGCAATTTTAAGACTGTTCTACTTTTCTTTCCTATTTATAGCTTTCCCTCTCTTTGTATATAATTTTAGCCCTAACCTACCGCATATTTTCTATGCAGTATCTAACTTGTTCCTGTGTAAGGCTGCCCTGTTTTGCCCAAATCAAAATAACCAGTTATGTGAAAAATTAAGTACACCACGGAAATTGTTCTTTTTCAACATAATTGAACTGGCAAACATTTAAATCTCTTTATGTAAGCCCTGCCTACAGATAAAGGTGATATATATTCTAAAAAAAGAAGAAAAAAAAAACACGAGAAATTAGCCTTTTATATTAGTAAATATAAATTAGTATTTATTCAACAAAAAAGCAATAGATGTGTAATGGTGTACTGTGGAAAAAGTAAGTACACCGTTGACACCAGAAGCTGGTATTGCCCCCTTTAGCAGAAATTACTTTTGTAGGCGCTTTGTATAACTGCCTACCAGTTTTGGAAATCTTTCCTTCTTTATGCAAGATTCCTTTAGTTGCAAGAGGTTTGTGGGTTTCTTTGTGCAAACTGTGTTTTTTTTCCAGTGATAATAATCAGGGCTTTCACTAGGGCAAGTCTATAATCCTCTATCTCTTCTTTTGTTGGCATTCCTTGGTGGATTTGTTATGCCCCATACACACGCTCAGATTTTTTGGCGGAAAATGTGCGATCGGATCATGTTGTTGGAAAATCTGACCGTGTGTTGGCTTCATCAGACATTTTCTGTCGGATAGTCTGACGCACAAAGTTTGAGAGCAGGATCTAAAATTTTCCGACAACAAAATCCGATCGCATAAATTCCAATCTCGTGTAGACAATTCCGACAAAGTGCCACGCATTCTTAGAATAAACTAAGAGACGAAAGCTATTGGCTACTGGCCCGTTTATAGTCCCGACATACTTGTTTGACGTCACCTAGTTCAGAACGATCGGATTTTCTGTCAACTTTGTGCGACCGTGTGTATGCAACACAAGTTTCGCCCAAAATCCATCAGAAAAATCCTGATTTTGTGGGCATTAGTGGGCATTAGATCATGAGTCTTTTTGAAAGATCCATTTCAGTGTCTACTTTAACCTTTGGACTGATGTCCACACATTCTCATCAAGCACACCTGGATATGATGCAGAATGTACAGTTGACTCAAACAAGCTTTAAAATTTCCACCACCATGCTTCACAGCTGTTTTTTTTTGTCCCCCTGAAATGCTAACTTCAGTATTCAGCAAACATGTCTACTGTTACTGTGACCAAACAAATCTTTAATTAACCTCTTCACGACCACGCTATAGCCGAATGACTGTTTCACATTTCTGGGAGGGCATCTATTGATGTTGTTCTGTGATCGTGCATCTCTCGCACCCCCTGCGGCGCGCATTGGCAGGGATCTGTGATCACTGTGTCCTTTGGACACAGCTGATGACAGATTAGGGTAAAAAGCCAATCACAGCAACTCTTTACCATGTAGCCAGCTGTGTCCAATCACAGCTGATCAGTGTAGCTAGGCTTTGCCGATTTATTGTCCATTCTTCTCCTCACGCTGAGGACGCATGAGAAGAGGAGAGCCGGTGTTGTAAAAATTCTTGCGACCCGTAAAAAAAGCAAACCCCATCACTTCCAGTGTGGCTCCGTCACTGAAACAGCTGACGGCGGGCCTTTACTGCGCATGCGTCAATTCACTGATATTAACAGCGCATGCACAGGATATTTATTTTAGCGGTGGAGAAACATTCTGGACTCAATGTACTGTACATGTAGTCAGTGCTATGCACGGGGCCCCGCCCCCTCTCCAAGCTCCGCTCTATCTCTCCCTCCCAGCAAGTCTCCGCCCGCTTGAGTCCATCATTTTTGTCAACCGCTAAACAAATATCCTGCGCATGCGCTGTTAATAGCAGCTTGAAGCCATAATTTTTCTCAACCAGTAAACAAATATTGTGGGGTGGGCGGGGCTGCTGCTGATGTTCTAACCATCTGTTCAGCTCCGCCCGCCCACCCTCAAGTCTCCGCCCACTTGAGTCCAGAATTTTTCTCCACCGCTAAAATAAATATCCTGCGCATGCGCTGTTAATATCAGTGAATTGGCGCATGCACGGTAAAGGCCCGCCATCAGCTGTTTCAGTGACGGAGCCGCACCGGAAGTGATGGGGTTTGCTTTTTTCACGGGTCGCAAGAATTTTTACAACACTGGAAAGCGCCAATTCACACAGGGGACATCTACACTGAATAATCAGGGCACTGATCATCAGTGCCCTGGTTATCAGTGCTGCCTGTCAGTGCCCATTAGTGGTGCATATCAGTGCCTCCTCCATCAGCGCCCATCAGTGAAGGAGAAAAATCACTTATGTATGATATTTTATAACAGAAACTAAGAAAAAAACTTATTTTTTTTCAAAATTTTCTTTTTTTTTTTTTTTTCGTTTGTTTAGCAAAAAAATGAAAAAACCCAATGGTAATTAAATACCACCAAAAGAAAATCCTACCTCTCTCAAAAAATTGAAAAAAAATTAATAAATATGCAAATGTCATTCAATGTGCAACAGTCTCTTGGGACATGTCACGGGTCCCAGGAGACTGCAAGACCATGCATGGGGCATGGCTCGTGCACGCGCAGTGGACAGCTAGCTGTGAAGCCGCAAGGAGTTTACAGTATTTATACCTGCTGTCTTTTTTTAATTTTTTACATTTTTTGTTTACAGGGTGAAGCTCCTCTTTTAACACACCTCTCATCGAGGCTTATTGGGGCAATCCTCTTTCTGATTATAGATGTGCATGCACTGTGACTCCCAACTATTGCAAGAGTTACCTGAAATTATGGGGTACTTGAAGACTCTTTATAGCATCAATCCGTCAGCTCTTGGGCTGAATTTGCTAAATTGGCCAGGCCTGGTCAGGTTTTTTTTTTTTTCTTTTTTTTTTAATCTATGCCACTTGCCTATTTTGTTTTCTTACAGTGGAATGATCTCAAATTTTTTTTAAAACCCTTGCTAGGCTCATAGAAATCACCAACATTCTTTCTGGGGGGCTTTCTTCTTAGAAAGCTCCATTGATCTTGGCATGATGACTCCACATAGATCAGTAGCAAAAAGGACAACGGACTCTAGGGGGTTGATTTACTAAAACTGGAACATGCACAATTTGGTGCAGCTCCGCATAGAAACCAATCAGCTTTCAGGTTTTGTTTTTTGTCAAAGATTAGTTGAACAAGCTGACGTTAGAAGTGATTGGCTACCATGCATGGCTGCACCAGATTTTACACTCCCTAGTTTTAGTAAATCAACACCTAGATGTCTGAGATTGAAAAAAAGCAGGTTCCACCTGCATACTCCCAAAGAAGTTTCTAATCTAATATGGAGCACTTGACGTCTAGTTCACACCTATGCATTTTTGTAGCACGTTTTCAGTTTTGCAGAAACACACTACAGTCCATTTAACATGGTTTCTTATGGATGTAGTTCATCCACTATGGGGCCGATCAAGGGGTTAAGTGTGTCCTAGGGAGGTGTTTTTAACTGTGGGGGAAGTGGACTGCCTGGGAATAGAGAAAGGTTGCTGTTCTTGATCACTAGGAACAGCAGATCTCTCTCTCCTCCCTTGACAGAACGGGAATCTGTCTGTTTACATTGACCGATTCCCGCTCTGCCTCTCTGAGAAGCGATCGGTGGTCGCTGGTGGACATCGCCGGCCACGTGCATCAGCTCCAGCGTCGTGCTGTGGGAGCACACCCGCTATAGTTTTTAAAGCTGCTGCCGTACAGCTGCCGCGATTCACACAGCAGTGCTAAACCTGCCGCCATCTAACGTTAACGTATAATAGGTTTTTTTTACATTGTAATGCAGTTTTAATGGTCCGATCAACAACCATGTAAAAGTTAAGACCCCTACACACTATCAGAAAATCGTACAAAAAAATATTGCTTTCAAAACTATCGTACGATTATCATATGATTTTTCATTTAATCAGTACAGTTTTCATCCGAAAATACAATCCAACACATTATATCACTTCCAAATTTTTACTACTTTACTACTACTTCATTTTGGAGACTAGCATGCAAAAAAAAAGACTTTTTTCGATTAAGCTCATCGTGTTTGCCAGGTTTAACTGTGAAGATTGGGGGTTCTCCTGACTGGATGTTATTTGGATGGGATGGCTTTATAGATAGTAAAGCTGTAATAGCAGCCACGGATTTGTTTTTATTTTGATGCTGTAGCTTAACGTGTTACTAAACCCACAACAGTAAAATCAGTCCGTATATGCAGTAAAGCATGCTTGTTATACTCACTGTGAAACCTAAGAGGTACAATCCTGTGTAGAAAGGCTGTGTGATCCTGTCTTTTCTTCCACTGACTACAATCCATCTCTTGATAGAAAAGAGCTTTAGGGGACAGGCTGCACATGCTCAGTTTTGTGTATATTGCTAGAGAGTTTTTCTTTTTCTTGGGGAGTGCATGTGATCAGCACAGAATCAATCAGCACTGTCTAGACAGAGAGTCAGGGATCCTGTAGCCTTATAGGTCAATCAGGAGAAAATGAAAACTCCTCCTACAAGCTTTAACCAGACACTTATACAAGTCACAAGACTGCTATATACTACCGATGAATAAAGGTATTTAGAAGTTTATATTTAAGAAAATAACTGCATTTCCATGGTCTATGTACTGTGGGAGACCAAATATAGTGAATGCAGTGTCTGGGTTTAGTAACACTTTAACCGCAGATGTACTGCGGCAGACGGGCATGTACAGACAGATTAACGTACCTGTACATGGCCCTTTAAGAGATGGCTTGCACGCACACCTGCCGGGAACTCTGTGATTGCGGGTCCCGTGGACCAGATGTCCGCCAGGATACCCGCGATCGTCTCACGGTGAGGAAGAACGAGGAGATGCTAATGTAAACAAGCATCTCCCCGTTCTGCCTAGTGACAGTGTCACTGATCTCTGCTCCCTCAGTGTCACTGATCTCTGCTCTCTGTGATCGGGAGCGGTGATCAGTGACGTGTCACACACAGCCCCCCCCCCCCCCACAGTTAGAATCACTCCCTAGGACACACTTAACCCCGACATCGCCACCTAGTGGTTAACCCCTTCACTGCCAGTGACATTTTTACAGTAATCAATGCATTTTTTTACCGTTGATCGCTGTATTAATGCCAATGGTCCCAAAAATGTGTCTGAATTGTCAGATTTGTCTGCCATAATGTTGCAGTCATGATAAAAATCGCTGATCGTCACCTTTTACTAGTAAAGAAAAAAATTATCAATAAAAATGCCATAAAAATATCCCCTATTTTGTATACGCTATAACTTTTGCGCAAACCAATCAATAAAAGTTTATTGCAATATTTTTTTTTACCAAAAATATGTAGAATACGTATCGGCCTAAACTGAGGAAAATTTTTTTTTTATATATATATATATATATATATATTTTTTGGGGATATTTATTATAGTAAAAAATATTGCATTTTTTCAAAATTGTCGCTCTATTTTTGTTTATAGAGCAAAAAATAAAAACCGCAGGGGTGATCAAATACCACCAAAAGAAAGCTCTATTTGTGGGGAAAAAAAGGACATTAATTTTGTTTGGGCGCCACGTCACACGACCGCGGCATTGTCAATTAAAGTGACGCAGTGCCGAATCGCTCAAAAAGTGCTCTGGTCAGGAAGGGGGTAAAATCTTCCGGGGGTGAAGTGGTTAAACGATAACAAAAGGCAAAACTTTTTTTTTTTTGGGGTCGAGTGCAAAGGGATTAGCACTCCTGTCCATTTTTATTGCTGTCTGTGCCCCATTAGGGAGATTCACCCTCTCTATTTGTCCTTTTTTACCATTGTTATTAAAAGTTAAAAAAAAAATCCCAAATTTTGGGTTGTCTTCCAAGCCCGGGGCTGATCTAGCTTCTCTGTGATCTGTTCAGGGTGCAAAGCTGTGTTCAGAAAGCTTTTGGGTAAACAGCAGATTGTGGATTCATTGTCACCTATCTTCATGGGCTTCGGGCAGGGAGGACCTCTTGGGTGTACTTATTACTTTATAGTAGTAAGTAGAGGTAAAAAAGTAAATATAAGTAAAAAGAAAATGGTAAAATTGAGTAAATTAATACATTTAAAAGACACCTCCCCATATAGACACAAAAGCAGTCAGGTAAAAAGAAAATGGTAAAATTGAGTAAATTAATACATTTAAAAGACACCTCCCCATATAGACACAAAAGCAGTCAGGTCTGGCATTTTAGTTTAAATCTGAATTGATAACAGGTTTTATTATATAGCATTTTTTTTACAATTTTGTGTGTCTTTTTGTATTTCACTTTTGCATGCACAGTCAATT
Source organism: Lithobates pipiens (assembly GCF_037356315.1). Classification (NCBI taxonomy): domain Eukaryota; kingdom Metazoa; phylum Chordata; class Amphibia; order Anura; family Ranidae; genus Lithobates; species Lithobates pipiens. The sequence goes on from NW_027507748.1 coordinate 209,849,047, forward strand.
TTGAGCCTAGTTATAGTCATAAATGTATTAAGCCAAATTGGTCAATTTTTTTTAATTTAAAGCCCCACCTTGTATTTCAAGTTTGTCCTAAATATTGCTGATCACATTGCCATAAATATTCAGAATGTATTTATTTAAATATTTTTTAAAGCATTTTTTACCATTTTTGGGTCACTAAAAGCCCCACTTCCTCGTGAGGTACGTCATTTTCAGCTGCCCATTGGCTCCTAGGATATGTTTCATTAATCCCAGGAGCGAATGGCCAACCTGCACTATACCAAGTGCACCGCCTTTTGTTCAATACTGCCCAGGCGTGAGAGATTGGGAGGTGCACGCTGTGTAGCCAGCTGCACCATTTCCTGGAATAAACTATGAGCGGGCTTTAGATGCCCACACGAAGGATGGAAGCTCACTGGATCTGGAGGTTACAGGGAGTATAAAAAAAAATGAAAAAAGGAAGACGTCTTCATATGCAGAATATGCCGATTTTAGATTGCATAAGCTGCAGCGAATACAGGTGATTTAAAAGAAAAAAGGCCGGAGCGCCACTTTAACTTGTTCTTCACATTTTAAATATGGGCTCAGTAGAAGCCTGCTTCTCATTAGAGGATTAAAGGGTAAGTTTCACTTTGTCTCTCTTCTCCCCCCCCTTTTTTTTTTTTAGGGGTGGGGGGGTGGGAGGGGATTTTATACTAGCTTTAGTAGTTAGCCTCTCCCACTTCTTTTCAGATTGCCTGGGCAATTCCACTGGGCATTCGCGCCTCCCCCCTCCCTGCCCACAGCCCTCTGGGAGAAGGCTGTGGGGCTATTCAAACAGTGTAGCGTGGCCGTGAGGCCGCAACGAGTCGCAACTGGCTCCCCACACTGAACATGCAGGTGCTGGGGACCCAAAGACTGGCAAAGAACCAGCCCAGTGAGGATGGCACTGGATCCTTGGACAGGTAAGTGCTCTTTTTTTTTTTTTTTCAGAAGCTACGCTATTCAGAGTGAAGAACCGCTTTCAACGTGTGTTTCTCTCTCTCTCCACTATAATAACAAAGAGTGTTTGTGTGTGTGTATATGTGTTTGTGTGTATGTGTGTGTGTATATATATATATATATATATATATATATATATATATATATATATATATATATATATATATATATATATATATATATATATATATATATATATATATATATATATATATATATATATATATAGAGAGAGAGAGAGATATAGAGAGAGAGAGAGATATAGAGAGAGAGAGAGATATAGAGAGAGAGAGAGATATAGAGAGAGAGAGAGATATAGAGAGAGAGAGAGATATAGAGAGAGAGAGAGATATAGAGAGAGAGAGAGATATAGAGAGAGAGAGAGATATAGAGAGAGAGAGAGATATAGAGAGAGAGAGAGATATAGAGAGAGATATAGAGATAGATATAGAGATAGATAGATATATAGATAGATATTCAGATTGTGTTGGAAAATAATACTTTTTATTTTAAGGGGTCTCAATCTAAACAACATATATACATACTAGGGCCAATTTATGCAAGAGCTAGTTAACCTACTACAGGCAGTCCCTACTTACAAACATCCGACTTACAAATGACTACTACTTACAAACAGAGGGAGACACAAGAAGTGAGAGGAAATCTACCCCTAGGAAGGGAAATTCACTCCTGTAATGCCGCGTACACACGACCAAACTTTTCGAGGGACTAGGTCCGGCGGTCTTTCCGACGGACTTTCGGTGAAGTTCCGACGGACTTCCCGAATGAACGGACTTGGCCACACACAATCACACCAAAGTCCGACGGATTCGAACATGATGACGTACGACCGGACTAGAATAAGGAAGTTCATAGCCAGTAGCCAATAGCTGTCCTAGCGTCGGTTTTTGTCTGCCGGACTAGCATACATACGAACGGATTTCTCGGTCCGGTGGAAAAATTTAAAACATGTTCTATTTCTAAAGTCCGCCGGATTTTTGGCAAGCAAAGGTCCGATGGAGCCAACACAAGATCGAATTGACCTTTGCTGTCAAAAAGTCCGGTCGTGTGTACGTGGCATAAGAGTTAATATGGTAAAAAGGTGTCTCATCATCAGTCCATGTTTCCCTAACAGCCCAAAATTTTCAAAATCCAATTGTCATTGGGACAGAAATTGAGGTGAGATTGTCTGAACAGGGGCACAGACAGCAAAACAAACATTACAGGGGTGATAACCCTTCTCTATGCTATACAAAAAGCTTAAAAATTGATTTTTGGGCTGGAGCTACACTTAAAAAATTTACCTATTTCCAACTTACAGATTCAACTTAAGAACAAACCTACAGTCCCTATCTTGTTTGTAACTCGGGGACTGCCTGTAGTGTCTTTGGAGCGCAGGAGGAAACTGGCATACCAGGAGTAAACCCACACAAGCACAAGGAGGACATGCAAACATCATGCAGTGTAAGGGTAGGAGTGTCCTGGCCAGGATTCAAACTTCAGTCCTAACCATGAAGCCACTGAGCTGCCCTAGAAGGATGGTTTTTGTGAACATTTTCCTGGTGATGGAAGCTCTTTTGTATGGAAGATCTTTCAGAACTCTGACAAGTGCTGTCTAATGTCAGTGGTCCCTCTTACCTGGCGTTGAGCACCGTTGTAGAAAAGTACCTGTGCAGGTTTGGTCCTTTTGATAATCAATATCTGTATGTTTTATTAGACTTTGGCCAGTAGATTTTAAAGTCTATTCACTGGGACTGATGTTTCCAGCTGACTAATGTCTTTCCAGGAAAACGCTATCGGTGGCAGAGAACAATAGCTGGCTACATACCTGTATTGGTGTGTATGGCTTTTGTGGAAGAAGAAAGATCCATTGATGGTTCTATCTCATCTTTTTGCCTATGGTCCCTTTGTCTTTGTAATATTTACCCCGTACCCTAGTATATGATGACACGCATTCCAAATTCATGTGTTGCTGAAAACCTGGAGACATATTCATTGTGAAGTATAGCATAGTACCCAATATTGGCTATTTAATGTTTACAAAAATCTCTCCGCATTTTAAGGCTTTATGTTTTTGGGCTATGTGACTTTGATATATATATATTTTTTCAATGACCTGATTGTTACCAATCTGTACAATTGTATGTATGCTGTTTTGTATACAGGGTGTTAAGTGCGATCCTGTTGCCATGACAACAGGATGCAGTACGAGTTCTGTGACACTATTGCTGTGGAGACATGACAATGATTCTCCGATTTAGCATCTTCCCTACCTCTCAGGGAGAGCTGCATCTCATTAAAGAGGCAGTATTGTTGTCCTCATTCAACCTTTTGGCAGATAACGAGTTAAAGGACCAGGAATAGCAAAACAACATTTTGTGCAAACCTCAAGCCCGTGTTCTAGCAATGCTGGTTCACAATCTGTACGGTGTGGATGGTGAAGGTTCCCTAACCACCATCGAATTCCCCATGCCACCCTTGTCTGAGTGTTTATTATTGTGTTGCAGTGTGATTCTGGTTAGACAACAATTCCCCAGTTCCCGTTTTTTTTTTCCACAATGCCCTGCTGGAATGTGATGTGGAAAGACAAAAATGAATGGATTTCAGCAGCTATGACTTGGTTTTTCAATTCTGGTTTAGGATCCTAAGCATAATGTAAAATATTTTCTGTGCAAAGTCGAACTATGTTCTCTTCTTGTCTGGTTTCTTGATTTTCTTTGTCCATCCTCTCCTTGTCGGCACATTTGAAAAAAGAAAGTCTTTCCTCGTTGTTTAAACCCAGACGGACTGTGTCCATGATATCCCTGACCTCAGGGTAGTAGTGCATTCCCTGCCTGGACCACGGTTGGAATGGTTCCAGCTGCTGCATCGTAAGCCGTAATACAAAAGAAAGCGTTTTACTGTTTGTAAACACTCAGATCATGCTACTTTTATCCAGTCCCTCAAGGGATCAGACGGGCTTTACCATAGCACCTTTCCAGATTACGTATCTGGGCGGAAAATGCACACTGTACCTTTTTTCCCAGATTTGTGCTGGCTTAGTTCAGATTTTTGAATTCTGAAATGCTTGCATTTTCTCTGTGTTTTTGCAGTGAATCTGCTTTGGCATGTAAGATCCTGAGCATACATAAATGCCCTTGTATCACATGCAGAGGGGTTTGTGATTATAGTAGGACAAAGCCAGATATAGGTCATCAGCTTTTCTGCTAAACAGCGCATCCAAATGCGAGTACAGGTAAGCAGCTAATACTATTACTGCGTGTTGGTGTTTGACTCTCTTCTTCTTCTTGTTTCTTCCTTTTTCGTCATTCTTCTTCTTCTTCCCAAAACATCATTCATCCTTCTTTCTTCTTCATTCTTTCCTCCTCCTCCTCTTCTTCCTTCTCTTTCTCTTTCTTCTCCTTCCTTCTCTTTCTCTTTCTTCTCCTTCTTCTTCCTCTTTCTCTTTCTCTTTCTTCTCCTTCTTTTCCTCTTTCTCTTTCTTCTCCTTCCTCCTCCTCCCTCCTCTTTCTCTTTCTTCTCCTTCCTCCTCCTCCCTCCTCTTTCTCTTTCTTCTCCTTCCTCCTCCTCCCTCCTCTTTCTCTTTCTTCTCCTTCCTCCTCCTCCCTCCTCTTTCTCTTTCTTCTTCTTCCTCCTCCTCCCTCCTCTTTCTCTTTCTTCTCCTTCCTCCTCCTCCTCTTTCTCTTTCTTCTCCCTCCTCCTCCTCCTCCTTTCTCTTTCTTCTCCCTCCTCCTCCTCCTCTTTCTCTTTCTTCTCCCTCCTCCTCCTCCTCCTCCTCCTCCTTCTCCTCCTCTTTCTTCTCCTTCTTTCTTCTCCTCCTTCTTCCTTCTCTTTCTTCTCCTTCTTTCTTCTCCTTCTTCCTCCTCTTTCTCTTTCTTCTCCTTCTTCCTTCTCTTTCTCTTTCTTCTCCTTCTTCCTCCTCTTTCTCTTTCTTCTCCTTCTTCCTTCTCTTTCTCTTTCTTCTCCTTCTTTCTTCTCCTTCTTCCCCCTCTTTCTCTTTCTTCTCCTTCTTTCTTCTCCTTCTTTCTTCTCCTTCTTCCTCCTCTTTCTCTTTCTTCTCCTTCTTCCTTCTCTTTCTCTTTCTTCTCCTTTTTCCTTCTCTTTCTTCTCCTTTTTCCTTCTCTTTCTCTTTCTTCTCCTTCTTTCTTCTCCTTCTTCCTCCTCTTTCTCTTTCTTCTCCTTCTTCCTTCTCTTTCTCTTTCTTCTCCTTCTTCCTTCTCTTTCTCTTTCTTCTCCTTCTTCCTTCTCTTTCTCTTTCTTCTCCTTCTTCCTCCTCTTTCTCTTTCTTCTCCTTCTTCTTCCTCCTCTTTCTCTTTCTTCTCCTTCTTCTTCCTCCTCTTTCTCTTTCTTCTCCTTCTTCTTCCTCTTTCTCCTCCTTCTTCCTCCTCTTTCTCTTTCTTCTCCTTCTTCTTCCTCCTCTTTCTCTTTCTTCTCCTTCTTCCTCCTCTTTCTTCTCCTTCTTCCTCCTCTTTCTCTTTCTTCTCCTTCTTCCTTCTCTTTCTCTTTCTTCTCCTTCTTCCTCCTCTTTCGCTTTCTTCTCCTTCTTCCTCCTCCTCTTTCTCTTTCTCTTTCTTCTCCTTCTTCCTCCTCCTCTTTCTTCTTTCTTCTTCGGTAAAATATTTAAATCCATATCACTATATATGTTCTATCTATCATTGTCGATGTCAAAACAATGCATGGGTAGGTTGAAAAATTATATAGGGTGAGTTAGGATGTGTGGATGTTTTCAGATTGTCTTGGTTATAGTTACAATTACTATCTTCAGTATTCCTTTTTCGTTTTAAAAAGAAACCATTCTAATGCCCCATATACACGATTGGACTTTCCAGCAACAAAACCGTGGATTTTTGTTCGAAGGGTGTTGGCTCCAACTTGTCTTGCATACACACGGTCACCCAAATGTTGGCCAACAATTACAAGCGTAGTGACGTACAAGATGTACGTGATATCTCCATTACGAACGCTAGTTATATCTCTGTCTCGTACTTGATTCCGAGCATGCGTGGACTTTTGTTCGATGGACTTGTGTACACGCGATCGGAAAGTCCGACAACAAACATTTGCTGGTGGAAAATTTGAGAACCTGCTAGCCAACATTTGTTGGCGGAAAGTCCGCCAACAAATGCTTGATGGAGCATACACACGGTCGGACTTTCCGCCAACAAGCTCACATCCAACATTTGTTGTCGGAAAATCTGATCATGTGTACGGGGCATAAGAATTACTGTAGGCCACATTTTTCTTAAAATATTAGTTTCCTGGCTGGCTTTAATGTGTACGAGTCACTGATAAGGACCAAGTATGTAGCAAGTAAATACATTTTTTGCAAGCAAACCTTCCCGTTGTTTCTGAGTCAGAAAGTATTTTAACTACTGGATTATCATGTCAGTAAGTAAATTAGCATTTTTAGTAAGTGAGGTCAGCAATGGCCACCTCCATATTTCCCTCAGTACAGGTTTCATTCCTTTCCTTGACTTAGATTTTTTTTTTTTTTTCACTTAAAGCGGTTGTGTAGTCTCTCTCTCTTCTTTTTTTTTATTTTTATTTATTTTTTACTTTTACCTACTTATACTAAGGCTTACCTGTAGGTAAAAAAAAAAAAATCTCCTAAACCTGTATGGTTTAGGAGATATTCCCCTGGCAATGAGCCGCAGCGGCCCATGCACACAGGGGTTTCTCGGCTGGTAGCCGGGCAAGAAAGAAATCTCCCACGCGCATGTGCGGGAGTGACAATATCGCTGCTCCGGCCACTTGCAGCGTTGGAGCCGCGATATCCGGAAGACGCAGAGGGAACATGTCAGCTCCCTCGGCGTGTATCAGGCGAGATGTCTGGGCCTCGTTCTAAGGTAAGTATTTCATAATGAGCTAGTATGCAGTGCATACTAGCTCATTATGCCTTTTTCTTACAGGTCTGAAAATAAAAAATTCGGCAGGTTTACTACCGCTTTAAGGCAGGTTTACACTAGTCCATTCTCTTAAAAGAACTTTTTTAGAGTGTGGTTAAACACTTTCAGGCTTTCAGTTGGCAATCCTGCTTTTTTTCATCTTTTCCCTCTGTTCTCAGCTGCATAACAGCTGGTGGGGAGGGGGGGGAGAGAATCAGCAGCACACTGAGCTTGTCAGTGACTGGCTGTGCAGTGGTGGGGGGGGGGTCTCAAGACAAGTTTGATTATTGGAGGAGAGCACACAGAGTTCCCGGCATAGCTAGAGAACTGACCACGGTGTGATCTCCTACCTAGTGTGGTCAGTTTTTCATAGGAAAGCAGAGGAACTGGCAGGAACACCAGGGATTTCACATAAAGGAAACAATATAAAGAGAAAAGGATATTTTCCTATACAAATACATAGTACAACACACACATATCAGGAATATGAAGTGCTGTGGTAACAAACGCTTTAAGGTGGGTGGTCAGGGGGAAGTCCGCAACAGCAGACAGGCAAAAAAAAAAAAAAACTGATGGGGTTCTAGCCTCCCCTATTCTACCAAAGCAAGCATTTTATTTCTATATGGTATTTGAAATTTCTTCACACTTCTTGCCTAGTGAAAACTGTGCCCCAGAGATTTCACTGCAAACCTAATTCTTCATTTATCCAATACATTTTGCTCAACTTAGACTTTAAGGAACTAAGTTTTTTACTCTCTAACCTCAGATTTCTAAGGATTTGTGGCACGTATCCCTGTGCTGCAGATCCAGAGATCTTCATCTACACATGTTTAATCCGGTGCCACATCCACCTTCTATGCACCATTCGTGTAGTTGGTCAGAATTGGTTGTTGGTCCTTTTTGCTGGTCAAATTTACAGTAGTTGCTTGCTCTATATATTTGTTTTGCATTTGCTCAGTTAACTTGCCAGCTGCTGAGTGTCAAACTTTGGTCAAAAATATTCAGTTACATAAAATTTGCAGCTGCAGAAGTCTGGATTGTGCGCAGAAAAGTATAAGTATTAGTATTTGACATCTGTGGTGGATCCACCTCTAACATCCCCTTTTTGTGTATTTAACAAAATAATTTTTTTAAGGAATTATCCTTAAATTAAACAAATTAAGATAAGAATGACCAAAAAAGCAACTTGCTCAGTGACAGTTGGAGTGCTCCAGTCACATTTGCAATTAGTGTTCAATTGCCCCAACATATTGGCCACCAGTGTCATTTCTCCTGCTGGTGCCTTCAGGGGGAGATCAATCCATCTGACACTGCCTGAGATGCACCATCAGTAGTGGTGCCTTGGTTGCAGCTCTGACAAACCATGTCTACTCAAGAACTATGCTGGCACTATCGGGCAGGAGATCAATCCGTGACAGTGGCATGTGGAGTGGAATGCACCTGCCATCCTGCCTTAGATACTCCGCTGGACAGAAATGTAAAACACATCATTTCATTCATCGTACAAATATCCATATACAGTGCCTTGCGAAAGTATTCGGCCCCCTTGAACTTTTCAACCTTTTGCCACATTTCAGGCTTCAAACATAAAGATATAAAATTTTAATTTTTTGTGAAGAATCACCAACAAGTGGGACACAATTGTGAAGTGGAACGAAATCTATTGGATAATTTAAACTTTTTTAGCAAATAAAAAACTGAAAAGTGGTGCGTGCAAAATTATTCGGTCCCTTTACTTTCAGTGCAGCAAACTCACTCCAGAAGTTCAGCGAGGATCTCTGAATGATCCAATGTTGTCCTAAATGACTGATGGTGATAAATAGAATCCACCTGTGTGTAATCAAGTCTCTGTATAAATGCACCTGCTCTGTGATAGTCTCAGGGTTCTGTTGAAAGCGCAGAGAGCATCATGAAGACCAAGGAACACACCAGGCAGGTCCGTAATACTGTTGTGGAGAAGTTTAAAGCCGGATTTGGATACAAAAAGATTTCCCAAGCTTTAAACATCCCAAGGAGCACTGTGCAAGCGATCATTTTGAAATGGAAGGAGTATCAGACCACTGCAAATCTACCAAGACCTGGCCGTCCCTCTAAACTTTCAGCTCAGACAAGGAGAAGACTGATCAGAGATGCAGCCAAGAGGCCCATGATCACTCTGGATGAACTGCAGAGAACTACAGCTGAGGTGGGAGAGTCTGTCCATAGGACAACAATCAGTCGTACACTGCACAAATCTGGCCTTTATGGAAGAGTGGCAAGAAAAAAGCCATTTCTCAAAGATATCCATAAAAAGTCTCGTCTAAAGTTTGCCACAAGCCACCTGGGAGGCACACCAAACATGTGGAAGAAGGTGCTCTGGTCAGATGAAACCAAAATCAAACTTTTTGCCCACAATGCAAAACGATATGTTTGGCGTAAAAGCAACACAGCTCATCACCCTCAACACACCATCCCCACTGTCAAACATGGTGGTGGCAGCATCATGGTTTGGGCCTGCTTTTCTTCAGCAGGGACAGGCAAGATGTTTAAAATTGAGGGGAAGATGGATGCAGCCAAATACAGGACCATTCTGGATGAAAACCTGTTGGATTCTGCAAAAGACCTGAAACTGGGATGGAGATTTATCTTCCAACAAGACAATGATCTCAAACATACAGCAAAATCTACAAAGGAATGGTTCACAAATAAACGTATCCAGGTGTTTGAATGGCCAAGTCAAAGTCCAGACCTGAATCCAAATCGAGAATCTGTGGAAAGAGCTGAAAACTGCTGTTCACAAACGCTCTCCATCCAACCTCACTGAGCTCGAACTGTTTTGCAAGGAGGAATGGGCAAGAATTTCAGTCTCTCCATGTGCAAAACTGATAGAGACATACCCCAAGCGACTTGCAGCTGTAATCGCAGCAAAAGATGGCTCTACAAAGTATTAACGCAAGGGGGCCGAATAACTTTGCACGCCCCACTTTTCATTTTTATTAGTTAAAAAAGTTTAAAAAATCCAATAGATTTTGTTCCACTTCACAATTGTGTCCCACTTATTGGTGATTCTTCACAAAAAATAAAAATTTTATATCTTTGTTTGAAGCCTGAAATGTGGCAAAAGGTTGAAAAGTTCAGGGGGGCCGAATACTTTCGCAAGGCACTGTATCTTCTTAGAAAATATAGTGCTTTGGCAAATACTAGCTGAGCTTCGCTACTAACAGTTCTGAACACAATATAAAACAAGTAACCTATAGCATTATGCTGTGGTCCTTTTTAATTAATTTTTTCTGAACTGCTACCCTTTTTTCATGTTTGGAACTGTTTAAAAGATAGGTTGCTCACAAACAAAAATAATGATTTTTGGGTATGTACATCCATATAAACTGGACATAATCCCCAGACACCACATTTGACCACCTGCCTACTGGGCACTTTCCTGCCCAGGCCAATTTTCAGCTTTCAGCGCTGTCATACTTTGAATGATAATTGCGCGGTCATGCCACACTGTACCCAAATAAAACATTTTCATTTTTTTTTTTCACATAGAGCTTTCTCTTGCTGGTATTTAATCACCACGTGGGTTTATTTTTTTTTCTAAATAAAATAAAAATACTGAAAATTAAAAAAAATATATATGTTTTTCATAGTTATAACATTTTCAAACAGGTAATTTTTCTCCTTCACTGATGGGCACTGATTGGGAGCACTGATTGACAGCACTGTTGGGACTGCACTGATAATCCATGCCCTGATTATCAGTGCAGATGTCCCTTTCCCACAAGCCGGTTATCAGCTCTCCTCTCCTCACGCTGTAAGCAGAGGAAAGGAATGCTGATATCTGGCTTGTGTTTACATCGTGATCAGGTGTGATTGGATACAGCTGATCACGTGGTGAAGAGAGGCCGATTGGCACATTGCCCTGATCTGTGATCAGCTGTGTCTGGAGGAAACAGTGATCACAGGGTGTGCTGCAGCAGACTTGCGGTGGGCGTGATCATGGGAGGACATCATATGCGGTTGGCAAGTGGTTACTAAACCCACAACAGTAAAGTCTTTAAATGCAGTAAAGCATGCTTGTTATATACACTGTGGCACCTAAGGCGTTAATCCTGTGCATTGGGTAAAAAGGCTGTTTGGTCCTGTCTTCTTTGATCCTCCCCCTTCTTCTACTGTCACCAATCCATCTCTTTATAGTACAGAGCCTTGGGGGAATTTTGCACATGCTTAGTTTGGTGTGTATTGCTAGAAAGTCTTGCCACAGATTCTCAATTGGATTTAGGTCTGAACTTTGACTAGGCCATTCTAACACATGAATATGCTTTTGATCTAAACCATTCCATTGTAGCTCTGGCTGTATGTTTAGGGCTGTTGTCCTGCTGGAAGGTGAACCTCCACCCCAGTCTCAAGCCTTTTGCAGACAGTTTTTTTTTGAATGCCGCGTACACACAATCAGAATTTTGTTTGGAAAAAGCTCAAATGGTTTTCCCGATGGAATTCCGACGGGATTTCGCTCACGCTGTCTTGCATACACACAGTCACACCAAATTCCGACTGTCAAGAACGCGGTGATGGGACTAGAAAAAGGAAGTCCAATAGCCAGTAGCCAATAGCTTCCGTCTCGTAGTTGAATCTGAGCATGGGTGAGTTTTTGAGCGTCGGAATTGCATACACACGATCGGCATTTCAGATGAAAAGCTCTCATCAGTCTTTTGCTGGCCGAAATTCCGACCTCGTGTACGCGGTATTAGATTGCCCTGTATTTGGCTCCATCCTTCTTCCTATCAATGCTGACCAGTTTCCATGTCCCTGTTGAAGAAAAGCATCCCCACAACATGATGCCACCACCAACATGTTTCATGGCGGGGATGGTGTGTTCAGGGTGATGTGCAGTGTTTTTTTTTCTACACATAGCATTTTGCTTTTAGGCCAAAGCACCTTCTTTCATGCGTTTGCGGTGTCCCCCACGTGGCTTCTCGCAAACTGCATACAGGGCTTCTTTTGTTTTCTTTCAACAATAGTTTTCTTATTGGCACGCTTCCATAAAGGGCATATTTGTGGAGTGCACGACCAATAGTTGTCCTGTGGACAGATTCTCCTACCTGAGTTGTGGATCTCTGCAGCTCCTCCAGAGTTACCATTTGCCTCTTGGCTGCTTCTCTGATGAATGCTCTCCTTGCCCGGCCTGTGAGTTTAGGTGGACGGCCATGTCTTGGTAGGTTTGCAGTTGTGCCATACTCTTTCAATTTTTGGATGATGGATTAAGCAGTGCTCTGTGAGATGTTCAAAGCTTGGTTTATTTTTGTATAACTTAAACCTGCTTTAAACTTCTTGTTTAAAGACCTGTCTGGTGTGTTCCTTGGCCTCCATGATGCTCTTTGTTCACTAAGGTTCTTTAACAAACCTCTGAGGGCTTCACGGAACAGCTGTATTTATACTGAAATTAAATTACACACAAGTTGACTCTATTTACGAATTAGGTGACTTCTGGAGGCAATTGGTTCCACTGGATTTTAGTTGGGGGTTTCAGGGTAAAGGGGGCTGAATAAAAATGCATGCCACACTTTTCACATATTTATTTGTAAGACATTTTGAAAACCATTTATCACTTTCCTTTCACTACAATTATGCGCAGCTTTGTGTTGGTCTATTGCATAAAATAATTTTTTTGGCACTATGGGATTCCTTTTCTGTTTCCGGGACAAAATCTGGTTGATTCTAATGTTCTTTATCTCCACCTTATGTCCATGTTCCCAATGCAGTTGGAGATTTTGCAGAACAGTGTTAGCAGCTAGTGCACATGCTCAGTTTTTAGTTTTTGGCTGAGAATTTCCTCCTTACAACATCTGAGTAGCCCATGTGACTACACATGTGGGCGTATACACAATGGTAATTGATAGCCCACTGCTTTCCTTTCCTTCTCCTCCATGCCCACTAACCAGCTAAGCACAATGGAGTGGAAAATATTACAACTTGATTGATGGAGGCTTCACCTTCCTGTTATTCTAAGGCTGAGGCTGAAGGGGAGTGATACAGCCTGTGACTGGCAAAAATCCACCCACATCATGTTATTGGCAAAAAATAATAAAGATTTAATTTAAAATATATATTTGCATGACAATTTGAAACTGTTTATATAAATTACTTTTTCTCTGTATTCCATGGGCTGTTTTTTTTTTTTTTTTTTAAACGTGTGACCAGTAGGACTTTAAGCTCTTTCTGCCACTGTTTTTGCTGCAGACAGGCTGGAAAAGAGTTGGGTCATGTGACGGCTGTATATAGATTGGGGGGAAAAAAAGGTTCTTGGATGTTTCGTTTAATAATAATAAAAAAAATGACAGTGCCATTATCCATATACAGAAATAAAAGACGCAATGTAAAATAAACATCACTTTAAGCCTGGGTTCACACTATAGCGATGCAGGAACCAGCAGGATTCCAGTGCAGGTTCCTGCATCGCATCTCTCCCACAGGCAGTTCACACTGCCCTCTGCGAACCGATGCGGGTGTCAATACAATGTTAATGACACCCCCAGATTGGTTCACAGATCACAGTGCAAACTGTGGATCCGGATAGGAATCGGATCGCATAGGTGTGAACACCCATCAGTGCGGGGGGGGGGGGGGGGGGGGGAGTCCCTGGACGCACTTTTTTTTTTTTTTTTTTTTTTTGTCTGAATCCAATGCGAGTTCAGCCATACAAACTGTATGGCTGAACGTATATTGCACAGACATCGCATGTGATCGTCACAGCAAAGTGGGTGCTAATCATATGCGATGTTCACAATAGTGTGAACCCAGGCTTAGAGTACATTGGAGAGGGGTTTTGTTCTGTATTTTCTGTACATGCACCATTCTAGTAGTTCTCCAAGCAGTGGAATTGCTGTGATTGGAGTCTGTTTAGTATAAAGATCACTACAACAGTGCATATGCCGCCCTCCAGTACTACTGAATCTGTTGTTACTTAAAGTAATATCAAAACCATTTTTTTTTTTGTTTTTTTAGTTTACCATAATGGGTACAATAAAATAAACGATTGCCAATAATCTATTTACTAAAATTCTTACTGCAGTGCTTACCATTTATAACGTTTAATGCTACTGGCTCCTGCTCTCTCAGCACTGCTTCCTTGAACTTCTGGTATGCACAGGGAAGTATCAATAATGGACAGGAGGAAGGAAGAGGTGTGCCTTGCCATCCTAGAATATGGGGCTGTGTGTTTCTGTAGATGCACACAGTTTAGGGAGACACAACTCTAGCGCCTGTAATACAAGGGTAGCGCCTTATGACGCTGCAAGCAAAAGAAGACATTTTGAAACCGGAAACCTAGGGCAAAGCGGTCATGGCACCAATATAATACTGAAATGTAGACGAAGATGAAAAGAGGAAGAAGCTGTATGTATATTCAGTAACTGATCAAATTAGCTGCTCAAAGCGCTGAAAAAAACAAAACCTGAGGGTTTAATACCATTCATATCAAGGTATGGACTCTGTAATTGGAACCAACAGAATATTTGCTGACTTGCAATCACTATGGGGAAGCGCGCAGCATAATAACTGTGTATACACAAACACAAGTATGTACATTTTCCATATATACTATAACTGCTCAACACAATTGTTTATAGAAAATTGGAATCAATTCTGTTTTTCAAATATGGTCACAACTCATTTAGTCTCTATTCTTCATTTCCCACTGCATTCCAGTGTACAGTACTTGCTCCTTTATTTTATCTTACTGAACTAGGGACTGTGTAAAAAAAAAAAAAAAAAAAAAAAAAAAAATATGGAGGCGTTGTCCACGGGAGCCATTCATTGAGGACATTTTGCTATTAACCTACACAAGAAAGAATACTCATCCAGTGTGTGGTTCATACAGGCAGCATCTGAATATCCTCCTCCTTTCAGCTTTCATGAATCCCCCTCACCAGTATGTCTGCCCACAGTTACCGGTCAGATTTCAGCTGGCAGTGTTCTGTAGTAGGTTAGAAAATGACTGTGGGAGTCTGGCTGCTGTGGGCTACACTCCTACATTTTTCTGTCCTCCAGTGTTGTAGAATGTCCCTGTTACAATATTGTTTAACCCTAATTTCTGCTGTCTTTAGAGCAATGAAGTGCCTTTCCTAAGCTATAAGATAATTATGGTACAAAAGGTAATCTGCAAGGTGAACACGTTTGAATAAAAGAAAGGCTCTGGGTTTCTTTTAAATTAACCGGTTTTGGTTTCAGAGCCATCTTACATTTTTTCTTTAGTTCTAGGCCTATTAATTCAGCAATAAATGTATTGCTTTTGATACATAAGTAACACACATATGTCAGTTGTTGGGGGGGGGGGGGGGGGAGGGGCATACAAATAAGATTTTCTTTTGGTGATATATACGATATTTCACAAAAGTGAGTACACCCCTAACATTTTTGTAAATATTTTATTATATCTTTTCATGTGACAACACTGAAGAAATTACACTTTGCTACAATGTAAAGTAGTGAGTGTACAGCTTGTATAACAGTGTAAATTTGCTGTCTTCTCAAAATAACTCAACACACAGCCATTAATATCTAAACCTCTGGCAATAAAAGTCAGTACACCCCTAAGTGAAAATGTCCAAATTGGGCCCAAAATGTAAATATTTTGTGTGGTCGTCATTATTTTCCAGCACTGCCTTAACACTCTTGGGCATGGAGTTCATCAGAACTTCACAGGTTACCACTGGAGTCCTCCTCCACTCCCCCATGACGACATCTCGGGGCTGGTGAATGTTGGAGACCTCCTCCACCTTTCATTTATACAAGCTGTACACTCATTACTTTACATTGTAGCAAAGTGTCACTTCTTCAGTGTTGTCACATGAAAAGATATAATAAAATATTTACAAAAATGTGAGGGGTGTACTCATTTTTGTGAGATACTGTGTGTATGTATATGTGTGTATGTATATGTGTGTATGTATATGTGTGTGTGTATGTATATGTGTGGTGTGTGTTTTTTTTTTTTTTTACAGTTTAACCACTAATCATTTTAAAATAACAAATGATCAGGGGTCTCCAAACTTCCTAAACAAAGTGCCAGTTTATTGCCCTTCATACACAGTGGCCAGTGGCAGTAGTTAAAAAATCCCCCAGCATCCATGGAAATGTACAATGTCTCAGGCTTGGTGATATTAGTGGGAGGAATAGTGCCCGATTGTTAGTGGAAAGAATAATCCCCTGTTATTGGGGTCAGTGGGAGAAATAGTGCTTCATTGTTGGTGTCTGTGGAAGGAACAGTTTCCAAAGTGCTGCATCCGGCCAACGGGCCACGATTTGGAGACCACTGCAATAGATCTAATGTGCTTATTTTATTTTTGATTTCAAAATAATGTTTCTAGTACAAAGCATGACAAAGTTATTATCAAATAAAACGAATGTGTATTTTTACAGTTTGTGTGTTTTGGTGTTTTGTGTGGGCTGTAGTGCAGGTGCACTCTGTTGATGCATTGGGGTGGCATTTAAACGGAATGCTTCCTCAACACATTTCATTGTTCTTGGTGGTATTCTTGCATTGTGGTAATCTTGTGGCATATCTTACATTTTGGTAACATTTCTGTTTTACAGCACGTTATTGCAACACAGTGGTGATCAGGCTCATTTACACCAGAATGCAGTGCAGGAAAGGCGCATGGATACCAATTAATTGTTAATGGCACCCTAAACTCATCTCGCAAATGCATTGCATTTGCAGCCGCCAAACTGGATGGCACCATGTTCTTGCATCTTCACCCATCTTCCTTCCGGGTTTGCGAATAGCTAAGCTGCGATGACGTCACTCCCAGGCATGTGCTCGGGAGTCACGGCCATGGCATTGCGCTCTGAATTGGCGACACACTCAGTGTGCTGTTAAGAGCGCATGCGCTAGTGACTGGTTACCGGCTGCTTTTAAGTGTGAATATTAGGAGGCATTCGCTGTACCTACACATAAGCCTTATTCTAGGCCTAAAAAGCAGTTTACTACCACTTTAACTGCAGTCCATGTTTTTTCTTTGTTTTTAGTTTGAATAGGTAACGTATTAGGGAGGATTTCCTCTTGCTTTTATGATGGAGCAATGATATTATTGATATATATTATTGCTATTATTCCTGTGTGCTGCACAGGCCTCACAGGGACAGGAAGTGAACTAAAATCTACTCCAGGGTGTCGCAGACAGAAATAACCTGGCAGATATTTTAAGACTTCCCAAATCTATCCAGAACTAAGGGAAAAAAAAACATTTTGGTTGAAGCTGGGCTTAAAATTCTGTTTTACTGTTGTGGCTTATACAAGGCTTAACCATTTTTTTTAAAAGTGCCCCATCTTTTTGTGCTTGCGCACAGAAGTGAACACATACGAGTTGTGCACGCATATGTAAATGGTGTTCACAGCACACGTGTGAGTTATCGCCATGACCGTTAGAGCGAGAGCAATAATTCTAGCTCTATGCCTCCTCTGTAACTCTAAACGGGTAACTTGTAAACATTTTTAAACCGTAGCCTTTGGAGATTTTTAAGTATTGTAGTTTGTTGCCATTCTGTGAGCATGCACAATTTTAAAATGTAATGTTTTGGGTATCTATTTAAAATTCTGGATTAACCCTCTGTACACTGGTTATCCTATGTTGGAAATCTACTTACCCGACATCTTTCATATTTTGTAAAAAAAAAATCGGGATGTATATATTACCGTATTATCGGCATAACACACACTTTTTTCCCCTTAAATTCAGGGGAAAATCATGGGTGCGTGTTATACGCTGATCCCCTGCCTATTGTGAGCCTTTCGGCCGTTCTCAGCGGCTTTTGGACACTGACAAGGGTGCAATAATGGACAAGGCTCCAATGGACACTGTTAAGGCTGCATTGATGGGCATTTAAATGTAAGGTTTTTTTTTCCCCCTTAAAATTCCCTCCTAAACTTGGGGTGCGTGTTATACGCCGATAAATACGGTACTTATTTTACTCGTTCAAAACAAATGGTTTAAAGTGTTTACTAGGAAAACAACCTGATATAAATTCTAACAAAAGCTTTATATGGTATGCTATGTATGTTATATGCCGCCGCGTGTTATACGCCGATAAATACGGTGTTTTTTTTTTTTTCAGTAAAGTGTATTTGTTACAAAAAAATGCGTTTGAAAAACTGTTTGGTGTGACATAAAATATTGCAATAATCACCATTTTTTATTCTCTAGGGTCTCTGTTAAAAAAAAATGTACATTCTAAGTAATTTTAAATGATTTAAACTTGTAACCAAAGTGCCAGAAAAGGCCTGTTCTTCAAGTGGGTATTGTAGGAGCTCACCCTGTTCTATTTTGTCTGTATTCTACTGATCCTGGAACCCACCTGCTAATGGAGCTAGGTATATGGAAAGCATGGGAGCTAGCTATTATCTAGTATATCAATTCTGGCAATTTGTAGTGCGTACATAGAGGGCAAGGTTAGGTGTATACTGTCCACATCGGTTTGGGTTTCTATCACATTTTTTCCCACTGTGTAGGAGATAAATGAGATAGTTGACCTCCCTAACATAGACTGGTGGAGATGTTAGATTTAAAGGTATATTTTAGTAAATATTGAAACCAATACTTTAAAACGGATATAGAGGGCACAGCCTCTCAGCTTGGTGGTTCAGATTTTCATTCAGGCATTCATCTTGTGGGACCAGCTGCTCCCACTAACTAAATCCTTTTTATTAAAGAGGAATTTTAATAAAGGGGTTTTATTTATTTTTATCTCCCCTGCTTACCTGATGCTGGGATGGCCACAGTTCAGATGATCCTGCTTAGATCCCCTTCTCTGTAGCTACCGCCAGGTTCTGTGTTGCCATATTCCTCTGTGGCATCATTCTTCTGTGTGTAGCCTTCTGATGACGTGCCGCTCACCCCACTAACAGAGGAGTTAGTGAATGGGGGGACATGCAGGATTCCTGGTGTATGAAAAAGTCACATATCCCAAGAGGCAACAGAGGAGCAGACGTCATTTGTCTCTAACAGAGAATGGGGGATGCTCTGAAAATGAATCATAAGAATAAAGAAAATACAATATATTGTATTTGCAGCTGAGGTGGGGTGGGGGAGGCAGGATGGAGAAGAGCCAGGGCCATTTAAAGGTTGAAGATCTACTTTAACTGGCATCTTTATGAATGGTCTTAAATGTTTACATTTGCAGAAATGTCTGTGTGTTTGCTAATTCATGTACCACTTTTTTTTTTTTTTTTACTTATTGCAGCCTGGCACACACTTGACCATGAAAGGGGTGGGGGGGGGGGGGGGGTGGCACAGCGCTGAATCATGTCACAGTAAATCTCTGAGAAGCCTTATAAATCTGGCTTCAGATCACTGTATTACTTTGACTTTACTGAGAGTCTGCCATTGATGACTTCATTCTGGAAATGCTGATTGCTTGGTTATCTCTGACTGCACTACTTTCTGAATTACTGAGCCACAACAAACATACTGTACTTCCTTGTGAAGTCATTGCTCAGTGTGGATGTTTGTTCCAGATCACGGAAACTATTGAAGCTAGAAGAGCAGCATACAGCCAGGCAATTCTAATTTTCAATAGAAGTTAGCAGTGGCAGTCTACATATTACCTTCAAACTGGACTCCAGTTTGATGTAAAATGTTACGCCCCTTTCACACATGCGGACAGTATGTCCGTATTTCATCCATCCGTTTGCGGATGAAATACGGACATACATGCATTCCAATGGGATAGCGGGTGTCTGCGAATGAACATCCGCAGACACCCGCTATCATCCGCCTCTGCAATTGTCCGATACTGCAGATGGAGGAAAATCCTATTTTTCTATCCGTCTGCAGAGCGGATCGGAAGAACACGGACAGACGGTCCGTGCTCATCCGATCCCCATAGTGGAGGGCTGACAGGGCGGTCCCTGCACAGTGTGCAGAGACCACCCTGTCCGCCGCTGGCTCAGCGAGGACAACAGAGCGATCCCCGCTGAGCAAGCAGATCATCACGGGGCGGATCATTACTGATCTGTCCCGTGTGAAAGGGGCCTTATTTGAAGTGGCGTCACTACCCTGCACTGCAAGGGTCAAAGCTGAAGTCCAGACTGGAGACTGTTACCCCTTTCAGTGGGTTCCTCTTTGCACTGCAGGGGTAACAGATTTCTTTGTTTAGGGCAGGGATATGCAATTAGTGGACTTCCAGCTGTTGCAAAACTACAAGTCCCATCATGCCTCTGCCTCTGGGTGTCATGCTTGTGGCTGTCAGAGTCTTGCTATGCTTCATAGGACTTGTAGTTTTGCAACAGCGGGAGATCCGCTAATTGCATATGCCTGGTCTAGGGGGATGATAAATAAGGTAAATTACTTACTTTATTCCTTGTCCCACGGGCAGCCAGATTTGTTCCTATTCTGTTCCATCACTCTTGGGATTTAGGTAAGTTTTTGCCGACTGGCATTCCGGGACCAGTTGTTGTGGGTTGCAGACCAAGCCTGCACCAGTGAAAAATAAGCAACAGTATTTCACCTTTTTTACGGTATATCTCTCTGGACAAACCAATCATGAACCCTTGCAGTTTGGAGGGGGTCAAGTTTAAGGGTAACTTTTTCTCCAGCCTGCACATCAGCCTTAAATGCTTGTTTTGTCTAGGGAAATTTATATAGATAGAAAAGCTTACCTTATTCCTTCTCCTGACCACCTGCACTGTTTTCTGCTCTCCGACGCTCCTACAGTGTAGGTAGGCTCTCTTCGTCCCCACATGCAATCCGGTACTACTGCATTAGCGACTGTCGCAAATGTCCATGTTTCTACAATGTGTGTCAGTATTGAAAAAATTTAAAGTAAAAAATTGATTGACGGATGTATGGAAATGACTGGAAATCCACTTCTTAAATATGGAAACCTATGTATTGCCTCTGACCCAAACTTAATGAGGACGTAAACCCTGGGGGTTTTTCTTCCTTTCTTCTTCCCTGCAAAGGCATAACGTGCTAGTATGCATGTGACTGGCCGGAGCCGTGTGACATCACTCCTGCACATGCGAGCTGGAGCCGCCGGTCACGGCACACTCGCCTGAAGAAATGATACGGGCGGCCGTTCCTTCAGAGTGCATGCGCCGATGACATGGGCGGCCGTTCCTTCAGAGTGCATGCGCTGATGACATCATCGGCACAGTAAATATCTCCTGAACGGTGCACGTTTTAGGAGATATTTACAGTACCTATAGGTAAGCCTTATTCTAGGTTTACCTATAGTTACAACTTCCCCATAGAAGTTTACAACCTCCTTTTAGACCCCTTTCACACTTGAGCGTTTTTCAGGCGATTTAGAGTTAAAAAAAAGTGCCTGTAAAGCGCTTAAAAGAAGCCTCATCTGCAATCCCATTGTGAAAACCCAAGTGCTTTAAGAGCCCTTTCACACTGCCAGCTTAAACTAGCAGGGCTTTACCAGCATTTTTAGAGTGCTAGTGGGTCGCTTTTAACCCCTGCTAGTGGCCAAATGAAGGGTTAAAAGTGACCACAAAGTGCCGCTGCCAAAAAACGCCTTACAAGTGCTTTTCAGGCGCTTTGCAGGTGCTTCCCATTGATTTCAATGGGAAGGGGTGCTTTAGGAGCGGTGTATTCACCGCTCCAAAAGCGCTGCAAAGAAGCTGCTTGCAGGACTTTTTTTGACGCCCTGCCAGCGCAGCGCCTCAGTGTGAAAGCACTCGGGCTTTCACATTGGGATTGCATTTGTGGTGTCTTTCAGGCGCTTTACAGGTGCTTTTTTAAAGCGCCTGAAAAACGCCCCAGTGTGAAAGGGATCTCAGTGTAAAAGCACTCGGGCTTTCACGTTGGGATTGGAGATGAGGCTTCTTTACAGGCGCTTTTTTTAACGCTAAAGTGCCTGAAAAATGCCCTAGTGTGAAAGGGATCTTAATTTGAGCTAATACTACATGCCGTTTGCATTTCTATGAGATACTGTTTAGAAACCTCTCCCCTTTTAAAGTAATCACATTTTGTTGCTTTGAAATGAAGACAGACACAGTTTTTGTTCTATCCATCTTTATTTACTCAGCGCAACTTATAACATCCAAGTGAAAAATTAAAAAACAGAATCACTGAGTTGGAAAAAAGGATCACCCCCCCCCCCCCTCCTAAAAATGACATAAACTCAATCAGGTGTACCCACTGTATATACTTTGTTTTCCACCAAAATTGTTTGTGTTAATTCCTCACAGAATACCTTTGTGTTAATGAGCATGTTTTTCACTTGTCTTTACTGGGAACGTTTGGATTCCATAAATATCTAAAATATTATGGCCTTTCCTCTTTGAGCAGATCTTTCTAAAAATACTGGCCAAGTCTCGGACATGTTCGCAGCAGAGTAAAGTGGCTCCATTCACAGCTAAAGCCAGTGTGGTCAGTAATGACAGGTTTCTAGATATTTCTACTGGTGGTTTCTGCTTGTCCTTAAATCACTTTCCCCAGAAACAGTTAGTTACTGAGTGCACTTTGGCTGGAAAATGAAGGTTGCTCTGAGGAGCTACAGCTGAATTTAGCCAGGGTCATACACAGCTGGCTACGCCCTATAAGGAGTTTTACAGTGTGATGGACACCTTCCTGCCAGCAGGTGAAACCAGCTTGGGTCAGGAAATGGCCACCTAAACACTAAAAATATCAGCACTTTGCTCTTTTGGCAGAATGTGGAAGATTCTGTCATTGGAAGTTCAGATTTATTAACCCTAAATTTACTCAACTAGCATGTTTGAACAAAAAAAAAAATCCGTTTGATGCAGCGAACTTGTTTTTCCTTTTGATTGTTTTCAACCTGCTTTTCTCACTTAGACGAGGCTGCGCAATATTTCACAATTGTTGTCAGCTGTTGGTTTGAGCAGACTAATGGTGGATCTGATCGGTACGGTACCCTATTTTGAGTGTTTCCATTATGAAAGCAGCCCATACAACCGAACCATACCGCACCATTCAGGGTCCTGCTTCAGATGTGGGGCCATAGAAAATGGTCCGGTACGGTTAGGGCGGAGCTACGATACATTCCACTGATTGGCGGACAGAAAAACATCTGCCAATCGGTGTGAGGCCACGCTCTGCATTTTTTCTAAACCCCATATGGCCCCTGGTGGTCCGACTTGCAGTGGAAACGCTTACCTGAATAGGCCGGACCATTTCTAACCCTTCCAATCTGTACCAACCCAAACCGATCCACTCAGTGGAAACGAGGCATAACACACTGCATAAGGTACCGTTTTAGGTTCCAGCCAATATTCCGTTCTTGTACATTATTTCCTATGGCAAGCACTGATCAAAGTGTTTTTTTCTTGGGTCCCCAAAATGCATTTGATAATCCTATGCTTGTTCCTCCGACACTTAAGCTGCCCATTCATAGTGCAAACTTCTTTCTCGCAACCACGGGTTGTAGGAAAGCAGTTTGCACGATTCCTCCATCGACAGACAGTGCTGACGGGAATCCCACCTGCCTGGCCATTGTCTGTTCCCAGCGGGGGAACCAAGATTATTGCTAGTGGCTATAGTTGCCGCTAGCGATATTTGTAAGAGAATCCGGCAGGCTGGTTGTACCCAAGTGTTTTTAATTGAAATACATTTACTATTGTATATTGTATTAAACTAGGTTACTTTTGTTGGTTTTCCTAATTTGATCTTGACTTTTTTCAACCTCCTTGCCTATGTCTAGAGATAATATAATACACATACAGGGAGTGTATGGTTTTCTATGAATCAGCACAGTGGCTAAGTGGTCAGCACCTCCACCTAGCAGCACTAGGATCTCCAGTCCGAATCCCAACCATGACACTGCCTGCCTGGAGTTTGCATGTTCTCCCTGTGCCTGGATGGGTTTCCTTCCACACTTCAAATACATGCTGCTAGGTTAATTGGCTCCTGTCTAAATTGGCCCTAGTATGTGCATATCTGAATGTGAGTTAGGGACCTTAGATTGTAAGCTCTTTGTTGGCAGGGACTGATGTGAATGTACACTATACTGTATATGTAAAGCACTGCATAAATTGATGGTGCTATATATGTACCTGTAATAAAATAAATGAGTCGCCATCTCATAGACTGGCCATAGATGATTCAGTTTTTTTGTTCATCCATCCAGTGGGATAAACAAAAAAAACAGACCCAATTTCCTCATTCACACGTTCGAGGTGGATCCCTCACTGGTGTGTCTTCGTATTCTGACAGTGGGGAGAGTTCCCCACTGTCCAAATAACTAGATTAGCGCTGCAGTCTATAATCTGCGCCACTGATCAAGCAAAAATTTTCCAACAGGGCGGTTAAACAGAAATTAGTTGGCAGATTGACTTTTGTTCAACCACAGTGGTCATACAGGGATCGAAATTCAGCCACTCCCTGCTAAACTGGCCGAGTTTAATGAGATACATGTATGGTCAACTTTAGAAACCCGGTCACTTTGCCATGAATGAAAAATTGACTGTGTCCCCTGCTGGTCTAATGCCACAACACAATTGATAGCTTTATTTTTGTCAAACTGATCTATTTTCCATGAACGTATCAAAAATTCTCTGAGTGGAGTACAATACTGTTGTGTTGGGAGCATAGTATTGTTTTGTTAGAGAATAATGAAAACAATAGAAAGCGTAATTTTTGCATTTGGACCAAACCTAGGCTAGAGCGGATTTCCCTTCCATAGTCATAACCTTTTCTGATGGTGTCTGCACATTGTGTATGCAGGTATACACCGATCAGTCATAACTTTTAGGACCACTGACAGGTTAAAGGGGTTGTAAACCCTCATGATCTTTCACCTTAATGCATTCTATGCATTCTGCAGTGCTGCAGATGCCCCCCCCCCCCCTCCCAGTTTTACTTACCTGAACGCTGTCTTTCTCCGGCCAGGAACTAGCACACCAGATCTAGCTGGTGTCTTGTGTCCTGATTGGATAGATTGATAGCAGTGCAGCCATTGGCTCCTGCTGCTGTCAGTTGAATCCAATGATGACCTGCTTTCTGTGTGAATACATGCAAAAGCAGGATTCAAGCACGCCCGCACGGGTGTCCACCAAGGAGAATGCTTCTTCAATGTGGACACCCAATGCGGAGAGGAGCTACCAATGCCGCTGGGGGACCCCAGAAGAGGATGATCAGGGCCAATCTGTGCAAAACCAACTGCACAGTGGAGGCAAGTATAACAGGTTTGTTATTTAAAAAAAAAGGGGGGGGGGGTTTAACAACCCATTTAAATGAATAACACTGATTATCTTATCTGAAAGTCGGTTGGATTTTTTTAAGCCGCAAGTAAGCATGTTGTCCCTAAAGTTAATGCGTTGAAAGCAGACATGGGAATTGCAGTTTGATGTGAATGGGCCTGCGTAGCCACAGACCAGTCAGGGTGCCCATGCTGACCCATGTCCACAGCCAAAAGTGCCTACAGTGAGCATGTGAAGATCAGAACTGGGCCATTGTGCATCTTTTACATCATGTGGATGGCTGGGTGCTTGTGTGTCACTGGCCCAGGGAAGAGAAGAGAAGATGGCAAGCTGGTGGAGGCAAGCTGATGCTTTGGCCAATGTTTTGCTGGTAAACCTTGGTCCTGCCATTTATGTGGATGTTGCTTTCACACATGCCACCTACGTAAACGTTGCTGACCAAGTACACCCCTCATGAAAAATGTATTCCTTGATGGCAGTGTCCTTTTTCAGCATAATAATTCACCCTGCCACACTCCAAAAATAGTTTAAGAATGGTTTGAGGAAAACAACAACTAGTTCAAGGTGTTGACTTTGCCTCCAAATTCTACAGACCTCAATAAAATCGA
This sequence comes from Lithobates pipiens, assembly GCF_037356315.1. Classification (NCBI taxonomy): domain Eukaryota; kingdom Metazoa; phylum Chordata; class Amphibia; order Anura; family Ranidae; genus Lithobates; species Lithobates pipiens. Next base: position 209,874,666 of record NW_027507748.1, read on the forward strand.
GCATCTGTGGGATGTGCTGGAAAAAAAGTCTGCTCCATGGAGGCCCCACCTTGCAACTTACAGGACTTAAAGGAGAAGTATGGCCAAAGCTTTTTTGCCTTACTTCTCCTATAGATCATGGGAGTACAGTTCGTTCTGTGATCTGTTTTCAGTTGACAGAGGGCTGAAGCCTGCTATTGACTGCCATAACAGAGGCGGTCCAGGCTCTGAAAAGATCCAAACCACAAACTCTGGCTCAATCTCTCTGCGATCCCTTGAGAGCCTGAACCAGCCCCTCCTTCACCCTCCACCCTCCACAGCCCAGTGCTTCAGTGAGTATTGGAGGAGAGAACAGAGAGCCACTGACTGACAGTCTCGGCTCTCTGCTCAGAGAGCGGAAGGGAGAACTAAGCAACCAGCAGTGTTTGCTCAGTTCTCACAACAGAGCCAGGGGGAGCTGACAAGCTGACAGAAAATTTGAAAGGTTTGTCGAACAAATCATTTGCCATATCATCAGTTAACTTTTGCTCCTCTATTTGGGGCTGATCGTGTCATGGTAAGTGAATGCTGTATTTGTCATAAAAGGTGATCCTTTCCTTCGTCTGAATAGCGAAAATAAAATCTTTAAATTTTCTATTTTTTTTATTTTCACTGAAAGGTAGCTTTCTTAGAATTGTATTGGCCTTTTTAGTGGTATATGGCCATTTTAGACACAAAAAGGACTTGAGTCTACCAAATAGCACACAGTAGCAAACGGCTTGCACATTTGAAAAGGGTTGTAGGCGTTACAGCCCACTAGGGAATACAAATGTTGACTTGCACTCTGTTGGCACTGAAGTCTGTGTGTGGACTATCTATAATTGGTTTTACTTTTGTCATATTTTTTTTTTCTGACCATTAAGGTGCATGGTCTGCTTGTTTGTTTTTATTTTTTTTTATTGAATATAATTTTTTGTTTTGTTCTATTTGTACCAAAATATTATTGTATGCCATGGAACTAACACTGTGGGATCTATTTATTTATTTTAATCAAAAAGGTGTTTATTAAACAAGTTTAGACAGTTTCCAATGTACAAACAACGCATTTGCATATACCTATAATTACATTTCGTGGTTATCCTAGTGCCTTTAACTTTAATCCAATCATCATGACCTTTAAGTCCACAATATGCTGAAGCACATATACATATGTTACATCTGGTGTCAAGCAACCCAAGCTCGTTAGGGTCCTCCCGTAGGGCACTGTAAGATTCTGGAGATCAGCAGTTCCCTGGGACTTAGCCAAGGGGTATCCAGCCATGGTGACCAGATTTTTTTAAATCTACCTGGGGACTTCCCCTGTGTTGATAGATATACCTTTCTATGACCAAGGTGTTCACCCTTTGTGGTATCCATGAGGTAACTGTGGGCAGTGAGATCAATTTCCATCCCATCGGGATGAGTTTTCAGGCTTGAAACGGTGCCCTAGAGAATGCTATTCTAACCTTCTCCTCAGGAATAACCTCCTCCAGAACGCCCAAGATACAGTGAATTGGGTCAAGTATCGCGTTCCAGTAGCGGTGGAGGTTTGGGCATCGCCAGAGCAGATGAATGAGATCCCCCTGGTGTTTTCCACACCTGCTGCACAGGGGATCTGTCTGCCTACCCATCTTATGTAGTCTAAGTGGGGTGTAGTGCACCCAAAGTACAATGTTTAGTTGGGAGACTTTTTGCAACGTTAAGAGAGCAGGTAGTAATAGATTGCAGGACTTCCTCCCATTGGTCTACCGTGAAAGGGCCTGCGTTTCTTTCCCATCGGGACCTTGCCTTAGTGGGGTGAGCTCTTAAATGGTGTGTCAGCAGCATTTGGTAACAATGTGAGATGATCCTTTTAGTTTCAGTACTTGTTTGTAAGAGGTTGAAAATTGGGGTATTGGTCATAATCCAGTGGTTAGCATACCTTTGGGTGCCCACAGCGTGTCTGAGCTGGAGATGAGAGTAATACATGGTGGAGTGCAAAGTTAACCTATTTTGTAACTCTGGGAAAGACAGCAACTTGCCATCCTGAATTATGTGTGACAGCAAAGTTACACTGAAGGAGCGCCACTTGGGTCCCTGTTGTAGTTTTGCCAGTTCAACATAGGAGACCCCAGATGATGCCTGTTAAGGCGAAACAGGTTGGGAAGTATAGCTGATTCCGCTGTTTTTATCTTTGGAAATGTGAGTGTAACCTTCATATTTTCTGATTCAATTTCATTAATTCCTTACAGAATCAAGCTATGTGCCCTCCTTTTTCTTTCCCTATCTAATGGTTGGGCTGTCTGCCCTATATATTGTCCTATCTGCTGATATCCACTGGTCTGAACACCCCCTGGAGATTGAGCCTTTTGCTGTGAGCCTGAACCATCTCTGGTACCTCGCAAAAGCCTGATTGACTCAATAGGTGTACACCTATTTGAGTTCATTCTTTCCGGTAAGCGATTGGTGACTGGATCTTCTATCAATTTTTCACTAATTATGTGACACTTAGTCTGATATATTATTACTTTGATACAGCTTTATTTTTTTTTTTCATTCCACTGGACTACTTTATGGTTTATCGCTATTCTTTACTTTTCGTTTGTCGGCTCGAGCTACCGGGGGCATTAGACACTGGCCCTATACTGCTATACTGTAAGCTCTATGCTGATTTTTCAGCTTTTTTGGCGTAACTTTGTTACTTATACAGTTTATTAGCATTTGTGTCTGGGACCATTGTCGGATCCTACTGGCGTCCGGACGTTGTTTAAATGTTACATGTTGTCTGTTAACACAAGTTGTCTGTGTATAAATGTCCCCCCCCCCCCCCCCCCCCCCCCCCTAGGCTAGTGCTTGCCAGGATTGGAGAGATTCTTCGAATCCTGGATATACACTTCACATAGGTTTTTTTTCAAGGTTATCCTTTCACGTATCAGGTTTTATGTGTCTTGTGATATATTTATTAACCTTTACTTGGCAATGCTAGATAGCTAATATTTTTGTATAAAATTAATTCTTGAAATGGTTATACATTAGTGGTTGTTGTTCCTCAGTGATTCTCGCTTTTCTTAGGGGTTACCCGTCTGTGGGAACCCATACTACTCTTTGTTGTTATCGCTATTAGGACCTACATTGGTCCCCATATTTTCACTTATGGACATTTTATTTATTTTTGTATATTTTATTCAAAAGAATTGTACTCATATTTTAGCAATTATAAATATAAAACGGTCCTGCGCAAACCAAATACTAATAAAAGTGCTACGTGCTGAAAAAATATATATAAATAAATTAAAAGACAGGCACAAAAAACAGTCCATAAAAATCCCAGAATATTGGTTCAATGGCGTTAAATGCGTTCAGAAAAAAATGCAGAGAAAGGTGCTCCTATAAGCACGGGAAACTCTGTGCTCCCAGAACTCTTACCTCAGATCTTTTAAAAATAGGCACATCAAGTATATCAAACAGCTTCTGTTTTTGTCCTTAGCCACCAGGGATCTTCAATACTAGCTGACTGGAATAACCTGAATATCCATGCTAGGCCACCAGGGGGCCACTCATCCCTGTATTGGTAGGTAATGTAGGTAATGTCTGCGGTGGCGATTTCTGCTGATAAGTGCCTCTCAAAGGAGAAACATAGAGAGAGGAAAGGGGCTCTGATAGTGTAGAATTTATTTAAAAAACGAAGTTCAATCAATTACAGATAAAATCGGACTCTGATTGAGACAGCGCACAAAGAAAAATGGTGTACTGGCGTCTTCCGCCAGTCTTACTTCACTTCCGGTATCGCGCCACGACCACTCCCTAAGCGTTACGTCGATCACGTGACTTCTTCAGGGGATCCGCCAGCAATAGTTTCATGGGGCCTTGTGTAGTGAAGTGGGGGGCTGGGTAATCATTCATAGGGCATTGGGGGAATAGTCAGACACTCCTCTCGGGAAGTATTCCACCCTGGAGGTATAGTCAACTATGTTAGGGGTGCCTACACACAGATCAATACGTGACAGGGAGCCATGGGTTTTGGAGAAATATGAAAATTTTGTATCTGGGTTACGAATGCACCATATATCCATCCAGCCCACCTCCCGGGACAAGGCGGCTGAGAGCTGTACCCCTGCCACCCCTCGGGGGGAATTGGGGGGCACCTATCCAATCTAGGGTGTAGGTAGCAATTAAAGTCCCCTATAATCAACACTGGAACCTTGGGCTTGTTTGCCAGGTATGACAGCAGCAACTGCAACACTTCCTGCAAGAACAGGGGTGGAATGTATACAAAAGCTAGAAGCAAGGTTATGGTGAACAGTTTGCAGTATAAAAATACAAATCTGCCAGAGGCTTATACCAGTGAGTCAAGCTCCTGATAGGCCAGCGCTTTGTGCATCAGTACACTCACCCAGCAGAAGTTAGCAGAATGAGTGGAGTGATACGCCTTGCCCCCCAGGAGGTGAGTCTCCTGCAGGCCAATAATGACTTGGTGGAATTTGTGCAGGCAAGAGGAGATCATGGTCCGTTTCAGTGGGCCATTTACTCCCTGGACATTCCAAGACACAATAGGTGTAGATGATTTTACTTACTCTTAGCCCTTGTACACATGGTCGGACATTCCGACAACAAAATCCGTCGTATTTTGTCCGAAACCGGTGTTGAACAAAGTTGTCTGAAAATCCGATCGTTCTGAACGTGATGGCGTTTTTTCGTTACGACGGGACTACGTTCAGGCTAGTAGCCAATAGCTTTGGTCTAGGAATTTGATCTGAGCATGTGATCGGAATTCTCTACAAACGATCGGACAAAGTCAGATTTGGATCATGTTGTCGGAAAATTTTATAGCCCAGCTCTAAAACTTTGTTGGTCGGATATTCCGACGGATACAGTCCTATGGAGCCCATACATGGTCGGATTATCCGACAACACGGTCCAATCAGACATTTTCCATCGGAATGTCCGACCGTGTGTACAAGGGCTTAGATATACACTGATAAGAGGGCCCAGTGGGCATAAATGGTTGCCTAGTTATCCAGCCAATCTGGGCACATCGATAACCTGGACTGGCCAGCAGAAAATGCATTAAACAGAGCATGCCCCTCAAGGGGGCTGTACATTGGAAAAACATTGTGAGTAGGAGGCAGTCAAAAAACACAAGCTGATGCAAAAGATATTCTGGGACACGGGCATGGTCAACTGGACATAGCTAGAACTTTTCAGGCGTTGTAAGGTTCCATTATATCTTCTCGTGCCAACTGGGCACTGAAACAAGGGCCATGTATCCCATGACCACAGATGGTTCACATGCATCCAAAATGCTAACATCACTCGTGTGGGCTGGTATAAGCAACAACCAACAAAACGTGTGTAGTCACTTGCTGTGTATTGATTGCAGGAATAGTTTCTCTATAAAAGGCAAACTGTATAAGGGACTTGGCGCCCGACATTCCTCCGTTCCTTGTATTTCCAAGCAGGGTTCATCCTGCACCATCTTTGCGTCCGCGACGGCAGAGATCTTACTCATTTTGATCCAGCCAAATGGATCAAGCCATCTTGTGCGCTTTCTAAGAACTGATTCTGACCCCTGGCTGTTACCCTCAACTTGGCATAGAATAACATAGCATAGGATAACTGCAGCCAGTTAGCTCAGGAGTCCATGGATTAAGGTGAGCAAGAAAGCATCTCAGTGGTGGAGGGATTGTCACGCGTACCATGTGTCTCTGGACCTCTGTTTTCCCATACATGGATTTCTCTTATACAGTAGCAGCCTGGGCTTTGTGGTTCATTTTACAGAAGATTTGGACCTTATTTATACATTATTTTTTAAATTTTGATTGGATACCTTTTGCGCTGCACTTTTTTGTATGTCTGAGTTGGGATTTAACAGTATTTTTTCACTTTGTTTTGAAAAGTGAAGACTGTTTGTTTTTTTTTTTTTTGTTTTTTTTTTTCCATTTTGCTTTTTTCAATCCTGTTACAATTTAAATTGGTTCTGTAACGAATGTTGTTCTACTTCTACTTCTAAGCATGTAAAAAAAAAATCTACAGGGGGAAATTTGAAGTTTTTGTCTTTAGGTTTGGGAGGGAGGTGTTGCCTTGTTTCTGTTTTTCACTCGTGGTTTTTTTTACGTCATACTGGCACCATTTTTTATAAACTAATGCTTGTAAGTGGATAGACACTCGCTCCTGTACTTACTGGGCAACAAAATATGGCAACTCTATATGCCCTTACTGTGTAGATCAGGATTTCTCAACCAAGGGTTCCTTGAGCAATGAACCGTCTCTGCCTCTCAAACAGGTTGCCACTGACATTATTTATCCTTTTAGCTATCTGTAAGGGGGGGATTTTTCCCAATGACCATGAGTGTATACTTTATAGTGACCATCGCACTAATGCATCAAGAGTTGTAGATAGTCCTTTTTAGCAGGGGTTCCTTGAGATTGCAAAGCTATTTTTCAAGGGTTCCTCTTTGTTGAAAAGGTGGAGAAAAGCTTGTATAGATTGCATGCAACCTAGGAATTGCTGCTACTATTGCACACCTTTTTTTGTTTTATTGCATCTTCTTAGACTTAGTTACAGCAGGGGCCTCCAACCTGCGGCCCAAGCCGACTTTGAATGCAGCCCAACACAATATCGGAAACTTTAAAATGTTTACCTTTAAAAAAAAGAATTTCTCACACTGGTTTTATGTTGTCTTCGTTCACTTTTAAAATAAAAAAAAATAAATAAAAGTTTTATTACTCAGATAGGTACATTTATCTATATTGCTGCTCATGAATAATTCCTCTCCTTCAAATGTGGCCCAGGAAAGTCAAGTGTTTGGACACCCCTGAGTTACAGTATAGTTTTTGAATAAAGAACACTGACCCAGAAGCAGATTACCAGGCACTGCTATTACTTATTACTATTACTATTATTGATCTTTTCTTGTTCAATACATGAGCTATTGGTATACTGTACATAATATCAAAGACAATTTATATTTTATATTTTTGCTACCTCTATCCATGTAACTGTGCATTACTTGCAATGTTGGTGTATTGTTTCAGCTAAACTTACGATACCATTTGTTGTTGCCAATCCGTTATTTAAATACCAAATTTTAAAGAAATATAAATCAGTTATGTGATAAATAGAAATACTTTGCGCCTTTGCAATACTTTCAAATACTTTGCACCTGTCTATTAGTAATAATTCAGTACAGTTGGAGGACTTAAAGTGGTTGTAAACCTCAGACATGAAATATGAATAAAGTATATCCCTCTATAGTGTGTATGTGTCTCAATTAAGAACACCAAGTGTCATTTCTGTCTGCTGCTTCAATCAGAATTAATCACTTCTGACAAGTTTTCCTGGCACCAAGAGAAAAATGGTGGCAGGGGAGGGTGCTTCAGCTGATTGACAGCCTCAGCTCTGTTCCTGTAAGCAGTATAGAAGGGGATGTGTCTCTTCCCTCCAATCATCTCCTCACTGAGCTCTGCAAGAGTGTAATTTCATCTCTCAAAAGGCAGATGTAGAGAAGACTGCAGATAGACAGATAGAACTTATGTAGGAGGATTTGTTTGATCTCGGTGTATCACCTGAGGATAATCCCTGCACGGGGGTATATGGAAGGGTTTACAACCACTTTAAGGTATATGTTCAGCCAAACCGTGAGGGGGGTTTTGTTGCTGTCTGCCTCCCTACTAGTTGAGAGAGATGTCACCAAAACAGAGTGTTCAGTAGTCTGAACTTTTAGGGATTTCACTAGCACACTTGTTCCGGGGGTAAATATCTAAGGCCTCATGTATGAGGTGTTATCAAAAAGTTTTGAGACTAGTTTTGTAACACTCCAGAAGATGACAGCACAAGGCTGCCCACACCAACGCAGGGAGCACCGACCTTCTTAAGTCAGTGTGCTAAAAGACCTCATCCTGTGTACATTGGGAGCTGTGTAACTGGTGCTATTGTGACCACGTGCGTTACTACTTTTTCTTTTTTATCACGGTCAGTAAATTAGAACAAAGAGCAAACTTGAAATTCTGCACAAAACTGGGAAAATCTACCATAGAGATGTTTGACATTATTTGGTTTACGGATTTTGCAATGAGTTGATGATCCAGCTCAAAGGTTGCCATTTCTACACCATTGCGGAGATCCAGTGTGAATAGCAGAAGGTGCTTGACACACTTCGGAAAGAAGACTTCCAGGACACATTCCAGAACTAGCAGGAACGCTTGGAGTGCTGTATTGCTGTGCAAGGGGACTATTTTGAAGGTGATGGTGTGTGTAAACATAGATTAAGTACTTTCTTGTAAACAGAGCTAGTCTCGAAACTTGATACCACCTCGTACATGTAATGATTTTTCAGTGGTACCAAGTGAACATGCGTGAGGGCCGACCATTTTGCCTGACATTCTTTAAACCATTAAAATTCGGTCTAAGTGTGTTCGTCCGAGCACTAATACACTGCCCAACAAGAATTTTGGTGTGTGGTGAAGAGATGAGCTTGGGCATGTTATTTGTATATACAGTATTTATCGGCTTATAACACGCACCTTCACTTTAAGAGGGAAGTTTCAGGAAAAAATCTTAAAATTTTAAATAAAGAACTGTGAAGCAAAATAAAGGTCAGTGCCCATGAATGCAGCCTCACAAGTGCCATGAATGCAGCCCCACCATTGCTACATTCATGGCAACAGGGTTTGCTGCATTCATGGCAAACGCCATTGACATGAATGCAGCCCCACCTTTGCCAAGAATGCCGCAAACTCCATTGACATGAATGCAGACTCACCATTGCCATCAGTGCAGCCTGATTCATGCCCATCTGCAGCCTTGGAGGAGAAAGGGAAGGGTCGGGACGAGCACCAACAACCATATAGGAGAAAATCCTGTTTTCTCAGTGGCCTCTTTAGTTGAAAGTCCCGCCTCCTATGATGGACAGAACAGTCATTCAGTGGCAGCACAGTAGACGGGACTTCCTTTTACAGAGGCCGTCGTGTTAACAGGAAATTCTCCTGTATGTACGGCACTCGTCTCACCCCCTCCCCATCCCCTTCAAGGCAGCCAGCATATTTATTTTTTGTGGCCCCCGGTGCTTGGGGATTCGTTGGGGGCCACAAAAGCTATACATATCAAAATTACCAGCCAGGCCATCCGAAACTGGAACGCAGGCCGCACTTTGGACATGCCTGATCTAAATAGACATTCTAAACACACCTAAGTAAACACGCCTAAATGCAGCTATACCTACTTTAAAGCAGGGACATCCAAGTGTAGGAAAAAGGGATCTAGGAGGCATAAAATGTGGTTATGCTTCCTACATGACTTCTCCTGCGTTTAGAAATGCTAAATGTGCCAGTGTAATGAAGCCTACAAGTGGAATTTCACAGGCAGCAAAAGATCATCTAGAAGGGATTTTAGCTTTTCCTTACATTTTTCTGTAGCAATTCAACACCTGGTTGCTTGTATCTTTAGGCCTCATATACACGGTCGTTTTTACAGCAACGTTTTTAAGCTTTTTTTTTTTTTTGCAGCTTAGGAATGCCACTCCATGTTATTCAATGGCCTTGTACACACCATGGCGTTTTTGAGCTGTAACAGGCATTGGCGTTTTTAAGCCCCTTCTGGCGTTTATCTGCCTCTATTTAAAATCAGTGTTTCCCTATGTGAGCCCATTGATTTGAATAGAAGTCACACCAGAAGTTGGATCAAGATGATCCAACTTGCGGTGTGACTTGTGTGCTGAGAATCTGGTATGGATCTTAAGCGGAACCACCACACCAAAAATAAGTGGCGTGGGGTCCCCCACAAGATCCATTCCAGACCCTTATCCGAGCACACAACCCAACAGGTCAGGAAAGGGGAGGAGCAAGTGCCCCCCCCCTCCTGGACCATACCAGGCCACATGCCCTCAACATGGGGGGGTGGGTGCTTTGGGGCAGGGGGGCTCTCTGCATGGGGACAAGGGTCTCTTCTGACAACCACCTTGCCCGGTGGTCGTCGGGGTCTGCAGGCAGGGACCCTTATCCGGCTCATCTCCTCTCTCCGCTGTCTTCTCGCTCCTTTGCCGGGTCTTCTCCGCTGTCTTCTCTCTCTTTTCCCGGGTCTTCTTCTTCTGATGTTGACTCAGCGCGATCTCCCGGTTTAATGTTGGGTCCGCCGTGTGCAATGACTTTTATTGGCTTGGGACGGGGCCACCCGATGATTCAATTTGGAGGCCACGCCCCCTTGTGACGTCACCACTGATCCATACCAGACCTCAGCACACAAGTCGCACAGCAATCTTGATCCGACTTCTGGTGCGACTTCTATTCAATTCAATGGGCTCCCATAGGGAACCATTGATTTTGAATCGAGGCAAAGAAACATGGCTGAAAGCTAGCGCGGCTAAACGTGCATTAACGCCAATGCAAAACGCAGATAAAATCGTGGTTTTTAACGCTGTTTTTTTTCCTGGCATCTGTACTAGCCTTACAGCTCGTTTTTTTAAAAAAATGTCCAGGTGTATGAGGAGGCCTTACAGTTATGAATAATATTTAAAGGAGTAGTCCGGCCTGAGCTTTTTAGGCTGGGCTTCTCCTCTAGGTCACAGGAGTGCAATTAGTTTTGCACTCCTGTGACCCGGTTTCAGCAGAGAGCGGTCTGAAATCCACTCTCCGCAGACGTCACTGCTATCACGCAAGGCAGTGCGTCATCCTGGCTTCCCAAGTCTGGATCCGTCACCTGCCTTGATTGATGGCAGTCTCAGCGAGCCACTGAGGCGGCCTCTCCCCTGCCCCTCCACAGCCCAGCGCTCCAGTGAGCGTGGAGGATCAGAGAGGAGAGACGCTGACTGACAGTCAGCAGCTCTCCTCTCGGGGATCTGTGAAAACCGAGCCATCGGCGATGTTCGCTGGCTTGGTTCTCAGTCGAGAGACCGCGGGGGACTGATGTAGCATCCGTCTGATGCTCCATCCACATAAGTAAGTATGAATCAAAAAAAAAAAACATCTCTTATAACATTAAAGATCCTGTTAGGTAAAATAAAATTTACAGCAACCACTAATGGATTAAGTGGGTAGCCTGATCTGAAACAGATTTGATGATCTTTGGTGCTAGCCATATATGACATGGCGAAGTGGGTGCCAACCATGCATGTGATTTAGTAGATAGCAGTAGCAGTATTGCAAAAGCCTTATACATAATGTGAGCCAAAGGGAATTGCATCTTCCATTCTGGCTGTTTGAAATACGAGTAGATAAATGTGTTTACCTTCAGATAGAAGACTGCTGTAGAAGTAAAGTATGTAGGAGATGTGCCCTAGAATGGCACCATAGGCCTGACTCTCAGCTGAGAGTCATGCCAACTTGTTTCTATGGAAACGGTAAGTCTGCATTAGCCATTGGTAAAAAGCACACTGAAAAATGTAACTTTTTATTAAAGTGGCAGATGAAGTAGATATTTCGAAATGGACAGGAGATTAAAAAAAAAACTTTATTACAAGCCCCAGTGATTTCAACCTAGCCATATGTTAGAAATACAGGTTATATATACAGGTCTTCATAAATTAATTCCACACATCAAAATCGTCAGCATGGAGAGCTACAGGGCCGGTTCACCCTAGATGCATTGTGCAGTTCCTATGCGATTCACATGCAGCTCTGTAAAGTGTGATTTCAGCCCATTAATTTTGTCTGAAATCGCACAGCACCGCATCAAATGTAGTGCATGCACTGCAACCGGATCACATGGTACTTTTGTATCATGCAGTCCAGTGCTGGTAAACACATTGCACTTGGGGTGTCCTTAACTTCGTATTGACACCCGCCGCAGGTGGCAAATGTAGTGCGTTATAAACGTCGGGCATGAAACGTGGCGTTCTGGTGTGAACTGGCCCACAGAAAACTATAGTTATACCAATCCTTACTTTCCCCGAAAAAAAGTTTAAACCTGGACACCTGGGTGTCATGTTAGTGCCTCTGGCGCTTCCCCTGATGGTTCCAACGAAGAGATTCCTGGAATTAAACTCTCTAGCGGCCAGCGAGTCCACACTGCTTTGCAGCCTTTAACATTCAACACTCCTGGGAATGTTGAATGCCTGCCTCCTCCACCACTTGCTGTGATCCCATTCTCAAGCACTAAAGTTACTATAGGACTTAGCAGTGATGGAATGGTTGGAGGGGGGAAACAGGCATTCAACACTTCTGAAAATGTCAAATACTGACACTTGCAGTGCTGGAGGACCAAGAAGGGTGGACTAGCCGCTCTCCAGGGAGGTGAATATTGACAGCCTTCTATTCCAGGGAGCTTTTTATTATTTTTGAGAAGCCATAGAGTCACATTAAGGAACCAAACTGTAGATTCCTGGAAAAGATAACTATACTGTTGTCTTCCCTTCCAGAGGATTTGTAATTTTGTGTAGTCATTTTTGTCATTCACAGAACTTGGACCACTGCTTATTCAGCCAGGTGACTTTATGGTTTCAAAGTTCAAGTTTCCCATGTGTAATGCTTGATTATAGGACAAAGGATCAGCAAAGTGGCAAAGCATTTTCAAGTTTTTTATTTTTTATTTAATTCAACTTAATTTTAATAAACTATGAGGAACCAGTAAAAAACTGTTGAAATACATAGATGTTTATGGTTGTATTTATAATCAAGGCCGTTCAGTCATACGTCTGCTAATCAAGAAGATCACCCTTCTTCTACATCTTGGTTTACCGTTGCTGCATCCTAGGTCAACTTTTCTCCTTCCTTTTCTGTAGCTAGAGATGACCATGCTTTTTTATCCAGAGTAAGAGAGCTTGTTTGGGAAGCTGCAAGGTTTTATCTGGGTATAAGTTTATCACCTGCCTGGATGTATGACATGGCAAAGGTGTGTGAATCACAACAATGGCTGAACAGAGTTACAGGTAAAACGGTAAACTTAGGTATTTCAACAGCCTAATTAACTGTTTGTCCAGAATTCCACAGTAACAGAGCTGTTTTGTTTCCTCATTGAAGAACATTTGTGAAAGCTATTGTAATGCATAAAATGTGTGTACTCTTTGTTTGCTTTGCTTTTCAGACGCTTCCCATTGTAACTTGAATAAAAAAACAGTTTGGTATGTGCACGAATTGGTCAAAGCCAGGAAAGAAATTACTAGCATACTTATAGTATTTCAGTCACATTCCACTGATATTGATCAGTGTGTTTGAGGATTCTTATTCAGAAGCTTATTTAAAATGTCCTTTATGAATGTATAATATACTATACACTGATATTAAAGACAGATTTTTTTTTTTAACTAATAACAAACATGTCATACTTGCCAGCTCTGTGCAGTGGCTTTGCACAGAGCAGCCCCTATCCTCCTATTCTCAGGGCACTCCTGGCCCCTCTGAGTTCCCACATAGCCATCAGCTTGCTATGGGGGCACCTGAGCAGGCTCACTGCCAAGCTGCTGCTCTGTGTGTCCATTGACACATGGAGGCTGGCTCAGCCCCACCTCCGTTCTCTCCTCATTGACTCACTGGCTTTTATTGACAGTAGTGGGAGCCAATGGCTCTCGCTGCTGTCCCAGCCAATGAGGAGGAAGAGACCCAGGAGAGCTGCTGCTCTCATGCAGATTGCTGGATCAAGATGGGGCTCAATTAAGTATTAGGGGGTCTGGGAGGGCTGCTGTACACATGTTTTTTACCTTCATGCATTCTATAAAAACCTTGAGCCTTTACAATCCCTTTTTAAGCCTTAAGCCAGCCATACATGGGTCGAAATGCAGCTGGTTCAGCAGGGACTGGATAAAATTTGATCCCTGCATGGGCACTGTGGTTGTACAGAAGTTGATCTTCCAACCGCCCTTTTGGATTTATCCTGCTCAATCAGTGCTGCAGTCTACAGCCTGCAGTGCTGATCCGTGTACTGTGAAGACATGAAGTCTTCCTGCTGTCAAAATACAATAGCTGGACAGGGAGGATTTCCCTATCTACATTGAGTGGGTGTATGGGGAATCAAGTATTTTTATTTTTTTTTTTTCTCATTCAACATGGGAAAAAATGGCTCATCTATCAGCTGCCTTGAAGTGATAATAAAGGCTTACTTTTTTTTTTTTTTTAAATAACAAACATGTCATACTCACCTGCTCTGTATAGTGTTTTTGCACAGAGCAGCCTTGATTCTCTTCTAAAGTCCATCGCCGGCACTCTGTCTCTCCCTCCGGCCAAGTGCCCCCCAGAGCAAGCATTGGCACCCACTGCTGTCTCAGCCAATGAGGAGAGAGAGTCCCGGAGAGCCTTGGAATTGTGACCTCATCAGGCAACTGCAAATATAAAAACAGCATGATGTATACATGATGTATACATTCGTTCGCTTTTAGGTTGTAACTTCTTGAGAGCCCTCCTAAAAGAACCCTACATATTCACTGCAGGCCAGGCAAATCTATATGCAGGCAAATTAACTATTTTTACTTTTTTTTTTTTTTTTCACTGGCTTCTTCGTATTCAGTCATCTCTGATTTTAAAGTATAGCTAAATCTCTGATTTTAAAGTATAGCTAAAGCCTACATCTTTTTCCATTTTAGTTAGTTGGAAATGGTTAAAATACCTGCCAGGGTTTTTTTTTTTTTTTTTTTATATATATATATTTTGTTTTGTCTGTGCCTCATTGTGATTTCCTTTGTGCACAAAACAGGATATGAAAAAAAAACCTCTCCAAAATAGGGGAAATCCCCTCTCAGACATTTGCCACTGGAACAAGTGTCCACATTAAAGGATTTTCCTTCGATTCCTGTGATTCCTGTTTTGATGACAACTCAAAACTAAGGACTTTCCCTCACTTTCTGTCCCAATGACAGTGGTCACTAGGGAAAGGGATTCTCTCTAGAGAGGACACAGACTGGGATATGTGGTTGGGAGATGGCAAGACCTGTACTTAACTAAAACATAGCCTTATGCTGACTATATCACACCCCAGGGATGTACCGTTGGGCAATAGCTTCAATCTCCCATATTTTATGGTGGCTTATGTCCTGGTTCCTAGGAATGGAAAATAAATTGTTAGCATAGATATATGTTGTTTTCCCTGTTAAATTGATTGGATCAACGGGACCATGGCGAATGTGCTTCTAATTACCATATCTGACATATGTATGCACAATTGTTGTAATATGTGCATTTCCTCTCAATAAAATTGTTTCTCCCCCCCCCCCCAAAAAAAAAAAAAGGACACAGACAATTAAAACCTCAAAGTATAGAACAGACAAGCTCCAAATCAAAAGTGTAAGCCCTTGTACACACGGTTGGACATTCTGACAACCAAATCCGTTGGATTTTGTCCGACGAATTTTGCCGGATGGATTTTGTCTGAAACTGTTGCATACACACGGTCGGACAAAGTTGTCGGAAAATCCGATTGTACATAACGTGATGACATTATTTCGTTACGACGGGACTACGTTCAGGCTAGTAGCCAATAGCTTTGGTCTAGGAATTTGATCTTGGCATGCGTGGCACTTTGTCCATCGGAGTAGGCTACACATGATCGGAGTATGTCCGATCGGAGCATTTTGTTGCAAAATTTTACCGGCAAGTTGGAAAAGTTGGTCCGTCGGATATTCCGACGGAAACAGTCCAATGGAGACCACACACAGTCGGAATATCCGACAAAACGGTCCGATAGGACACATTCCGTCGGAATCTCCGACCGTGTGTACAAGGGCTAAGAGTCCAAAATGCCTTTAACATATAAAAATATTCAACGCATTTTGCAGGCCGAATTGCCCCTCAGGGCTACAAAACAGGCACAAAACATAATGAACGAAAAACATTCAATACATTTTTTTTTTTTTATTCATTACAATATATTTCATTATGTGTTATGTCTGTTTTGTAGTCTGATGAGGGGAAGAGTTGTGTTGCTCCTGAAACCCATATCCTTTCCTACTCCATGCAAAATTAACCTACAGGAAATAGACTGTATAAGTTTTTGTCTCTGTGATTTCTAAGGTTCCCTTACATGAGTATTGCGTATAGGACAATTGGATATTGAAAAATGTAATCTGTCCACAGGGCAGTGATACAGAAACTCTGTACTTAGAAGTAGTCAAAAAAATATTAGTTTTAGCTCCAGATGGATGCCTACTCTTGCCTTCCCAGCACTATCTTCTACCGGATGAATGAAAAAAATTCTGCAAATACCTGCTTTCTGAGAGCTGGCATTTGCATATGGCATGGTGCTTCCTCCTTATGACATGGTTGGGCACTAAGCATTGCACTGTGGGAGGCTGGAAGTAGGGGGCACTGAAAAAGGTAAGGGTGGACATTATATGGCATGGATACTCCCAAACAATCTTCTTTTTCTTTTTAATAGCCCCCCATGTTCTCCCTCCAGAAAGACATCTAGAAGATGGTTCTAATATTTAAAGCAGAGCTCCACCCAAAAGGGGAAGCTCCACTTGTCTGTCCCCCCCCCCCCCCCCCCCCGTGCTACAACGTTTGGCACCTTTTGAGGAACCTGGTTTTGACAGGTATCCCGCTCCCACTTCCGGCTCGAGGTGGAAGTTTCGGCCCCCTCCTCCTTCCCCTGCAGCCTGCTCATTTGCAGAGCACGCTTCACGCATTCACAGTAGATAACCATCACTGAAGCCACAAAGCTTCACTGCCAGTTTCCCTCAATCAAGATGGCGGTGCCAGCACCCGATAACCGATTGAAAAATTTGTTCGAGTGAGAGCACCGCTGGATTCCCGGACAGATGATGGCCCTAATAAAAGTCAGCAGCTACAGTATTTGTAGCTGCTGCCTTTTAAAAAAAAATTTTAAGAAGCCTGGAGCTCCTCTTTAAAATGGACATCGACTGGCTGTATATATTTTGTCAGATACAGTTGTAATTATTTGTATTGTGCAGCAATTTATTTTGTAATAAATCATATTTGTGTTTCTTTCTCAAATTCTGAACAGGTGGGGCAGCTATATTTAGGAAATTGGGTAAATGTTTGGTAAAGCGTTCAACCCAAGCCCAATGAATTGTGCCGCAATGGTTGTATATTACAGTTTACATATGAGGGAATCATTTTGTGGATTCAAGCTAATCCGATAAATCTAAATTTAGTTTTTTTCATTGATTTTTTATTTTTTTTTTCCAAATCCCAGTTTGTAAGGTCTGCAGAAGTGGGCACAATTCATAATTTCTCATATTTGGGAGTCTATGCAAATTTCACAGATTGGGATTTATAGACGCACTGACATATACAAATCACAATTCAATTGTGTCATTCCAGGTTTGCCACAGTTTACTTTGATTTGGAGATTGATTGGCTTAAACCCCGTCCGTAATACAGTGTAAACAGTTGGCAAGGGTTGGCAAAATTCAAACTACAATGTCCCTTTTTTTTAGAATGGCGGTGTTTAAAACGGATGTTTCTTAAGTATTTATTAGCTGTAGTTACATAAATAACGTGTGGCTTGTAAAAGGAATGTATTTTTTTTTTTTTTTTACTGTTCTGCAGAAGATATTTAAAAGCTTACCTGATCGCACCATGGGGTAATTAATAGTGTGTGAGTGAAGTATATACCTGGGGTGAACATGCCAGGGATGACCCTGCAGTTACATTTCCTCTGCTGTCAACCTTTGTCTGGCTGTCCCTCCCTTCCTCTGCTCTCCTTCTCTCTCTTTCTGTTTCTCTTACTCCATTGTGGCACCTCCTTCGCTCTTTGTAGTCCATTTCACGCACTCGTATGCTGGTGTGCTGCGTCCAGAGGCCAGTGGCTTCTTAATGCAGGAAATGGTGTGAATTAAATGGAAAGTAAGGATGGGAAGAGGAGAAAAAGAGAGAGAGAGAGAGAGAGAGACACCAGAGTCATAGAAAGGATTAGAGGAAGAGGGGGGAGAGACAGAGAGTGAGCCGTGGGCGGCTCTCAGATTAGCAATTTCCCCCCTGACATCACGGCCCAAATAAGGAGCTTTGAAATAAACGTGTGTTATTTTCTTTCATGCTTTCCTCTTTACACTGACGATTCACTGCAGGCAGACCAGATGCAGGCAGGGAGCAGGTGAGCTGCATATACTACTTGCATTAGTCCAACTTGTATTTTTTTTTCACTTGCTGGCTGCGGGAGGGTTAACCCAGCAGGATTCCTTCAGAAAGCATCTTTAAATGAAGCCACTATGTGAGTTAAGAGTGGCGAGGGGAGGGCTTGCAGCGGAGAATCCCCATCTGTTACAGAATGAGAGAGAGAAACGGGTCAATAGAGATTTTAGAGGGTTCACGTTGTACTGTTCCTATCCTTTTTGGCAAGTGATGGGGCAGCCTCGAGTCCTCCCCAAGTTTCTCCTCTTTTTAGGTTCTGATCCGTTAAAATACATGGAGTTCTCCTCTTTAAAAGCTCTTAGCATTGTGCCTTTGTTTATTATTTCTCTTTGTTTTTACATCACCGCTTGCTTTCTATGTCCTGTAGGCATTCCGTCATTCTTCTGCCTCTTCAGATGCTCAATGAGTTTCCAAAATTGTAAGTGTGGTATATTTGGTGCCACAATTAGCAGTTCGGCAAAAGAAAAAAACGTTTGGGGGTTATTTCTGTGTTATGGTAAAATTGGCGGGGAAATGTAGATGTAAAAAATCTATTTTGTAACTCTTGTATCAGTTATACCTTGAATTCTTTTTTTGACGAGTAAGATCTGGCCGTCATAATGAATTCTGGCTAATTTTTGTATGTATGTACTGTGGAAGTCAAACTTGGTGGCACGGTGTTAAGCATCACCCGGGAATGCTGGGTTAAGGACTTTATAGGCAGGGAGGTAGTATGTTCTACCCAAGTTGTGTTGGCTTCCTTTTTAAATATCGCAAAGCTAGCCCTACAATGTTTGGCGACAATTAGATTGTAAGCTCCAATATGACACTGAATGATCTTCCTGGAGAAGTGACATAAAAGTATTTTTTTGTCCTGTATTATATAGGTTAAATGCGTTTCTCTAACGAGCAGTTTTCTGCTGGCCTTACCATAGTGTAGATAGGATAAGGTCTGTTTAGTTCAGTTGTGTTGTACCTAGCGTGAGTACTGTTCTCCCTAAGGTGACTTTTACATGTATATAATTGCTTATGATGCTAAAGACACCCATTTGTTGTTATGCTTAGAGCACAGGTTCAATAATTATAGTGATAATATTCATGTGTGTCTCTGTGTATCTAGAGAGGCAATCAAAAAAAAAGCGAGCATGCTTTAATGTGCAAGTTCACTGGCAAGAGCATTGCCTACCTGACCTCTCCAACTTGTCCACATATATTATTAATGTAAGTAAAATTCCATATAACCGCAGTGGATTGCTGCAGTTTTGTTTAGTGTGTCTGTACTTTTAGAAATGAAAAGCATAGTGAGATTCAATTAAGTCGTGGCCGTTTAAATCTAGCCATTTATCGATTTGGAATATGTGGGACACCCCTCTTAATCAGTTTGTTTAAAAGGTTTAACCTAGATGAATTTCACTGCCTTAGGGCTGAATGATTGTTAGCTCTTGAGAACAGAGCTGACCTCTGCGCTGTTCAGAAGAGGAGGAGTGTTTTGGAGGAACCCCTCTGAAAGGCTCTGTCTTGGGATGAGAAGCTCTCTTGTTTTTCTTCTTTTTTTTTTTTTTTTGACCACTTTACATTTGTGTTGAGACCAGCAGCTTTTAGACAGGATGTGATGTAGAGAAACCTCTTGCCATCCATACACGCTCCTTTTGTAGCAGGGTGTTTTTCACAGAGAAACTGCCTCTTCATTATTTTCATTGGTAAGGTCATTATGCCTTTATAATGGAACCATACTCGTCAACTCTGCAGTTTTACCATGACTAAATAAAATGGTGAGATGGCTGAAACTCTTAAGGTGAAACGCTAGACAAAAATAAAAAATGAACTGCATAGTTGTAATACAGTTCAGTCAGCCTTGTGGCAAAGTATTTCAAGTCCTTTAGTAGGTAACCGGTAACATATATACACTTAGCCCTTGTACACACGGTCGGGCATTCCGGCAGAAAATGTCAGATCGGACCGCGTTGTCGGATAATCCGACCGTGTGTGGGCTCCATCGGACTGTTTCCGTCGGAATATCCGACTGACAAAGTTTTAGAGCTGGGCTATAAAATTTTCTGACAACATGGTCCGATGGGACTTTGTCCAATCGTTTGTAGAGAATTCCGATCGGACCAAGTGCCACGCATGCTCAGATCAAATTCCTAGACCAAAGCTATTGGCTACTAGCCTGAACGTAGTCCCGTCGTAACTAAATAACATCACCACATTACGAACGATCGGATTTTCCAACAACTTTGTCCGACCGTGTGTATGCAACACAAGTTTCGGACAAAATCTGATGGATTTTGTTGTCGGAATGTCCGACCGTGTGTACAAGGGCTTAGAAGTTTGTAGCTCACTATAATAGAATATACATTTGAGCTTGAATGTCAGTATGTAATAATGCTTCAAAATGTCCTTCGTATTGTGTATATGTACTGTATTGATCGGTGTATAACACGCACCCCACATTTAGGGAATTTTTAAGGAAAAAAACTTTTAGGAGGGAAGTTTAAGGAAAAAAAATTACATTTAAATGCCTATCAATGCAGCCTTATCAGTGTCATTTGCAGCCTTGCATTGCAGCTTTATCAGTGTCCATCTGCAGCCTTGTCAGTGTCATTTGGTCATTTGCAGCCTTGTCAGTCATTTGCAGCCTTGTCAGTGTCGTTGCAGGCTTGCCGTTTAAAAATGGCGTCGCCAAGATACAGATGGATGTCCTGTGTATCTCGGTGGCGCTCGGTAGCTCTCCGCTGTTCTCGGTGGCTTTCGGCTTTCCGAGAGCAGCCGAAAGCCGCCGAGAAGCTCACAATTGGGGGGGGGGGGGGTGATCGGCGTATAACATGCACCCACGATTTCCCCCTGATTTTTAAGGGGAAAAAAGTGTGTTATATGCCGATAAATACGGTAACTGTTATTAGAAATTATACATTTGGGTACATTTTACAGGTTTTTTTTTATTTATTTTTTATTTACAAAACCTTTACCTAGTTTGATAGCAGTTCCTACATCTACCTTTTTCATTTCATTTTTCAAGTTTTAAAAACACGATGTGGCTATGACAGCAACAAAATGCATAGCGCATGTCAGCAACCAGGGAAACGCTACACCTGGAGAGGAAGCAGCACGTGGGCAGATCTAGTGATCCAACACTTTTCAGGCATGTATTCGCCAGCACGCCATGGATCCTCAAATGTTCAAAACTTTTATTTTCAGAGCGATCACATTACAAAGGTACAAGTGCAACGTTTTCGAGCTGTGCAGGACTCCTTTGCATGCCTGATGAAGGGGCCCTCTGAGGCTCCGAAAAGTTGCACTTGTACCTTTTGTGATGTGATCTCTCTTCAATTAAAGTTTTGGACAACATTTGATGATCCATGGTGTGCTGGTGAATATGTGCATTGATCTGTGATGAGGCCAGTATCCAGCTGGTAGGCACTGCAGCACCCGTTACTGACAAGCCTTGTTTCCAGGAAAGTGTGCAATGGGAATATAGACAAGACTTTTCAGGCATGGTTGCTAGCATTTTTGAATCGATTTGACCATTTGTGGTGATGTTTGACGTGGATACGTTATAACACAAGCTCTGAAAGAGCAGATTGTGCAGGGTAAAATAAAAACCGCTTTGGAACACTTCATCTACAATTCTTTAATTTTAGTTCCCCATATCTTCTACAATGTATGCTTGTCTCAAACAGCAGGAAAGGGCATAAATGATCTAAATAGCAGGAGGGGAGATCTAAAACAGCCTTTATATGGTTATTGTGAATTTTACAAACCAACTTATGGATCCCAACATAAATACACATTTGTTAAGTTGCACTATAGATGCCTATCAGTTACAGACAAGTATTCAATTTTCCAGCTAAAACAGATGCAGACGCATTGAGGGCAATGTATGAAACAGAATTGGGCTGCCTATCATTTAGGGTTCCAAAAAGGATTTGAACAATTTATTGCTTCCTGCAGCTCCAGAGAACTGGCTGTGACCTCTGTTAGGAAGAACAATACAGGACCCAGTGAAGTCATAGTGGCTAGTAGATAAAACCATTGGTAGAAAACCAAGCTTCTGCTACACTTAGAAGTTTCAGATACTGAAGATTCTGATAGAGATCTAAGGTAAGTTTTAAAACGGTCGTAAAGTAAAATTTTTTTTTTTTTGTACTAAAATAAAAAAGTTGTTATAATTGTGTTATAAGTTGTTACTCCTCTTCTGGAGTCCCTGGCTGGTGCTCTCTGCTCCTCCTTTTCTCTGTGTGCCACCATAGGAAGTCACTTGCTATGTTGTGGCACATGTGCAGGCTCTCTCCTGAGCCAGACTGTCTGCATCTATTGACACACACAGCGTGGCTTGGCCCCAACCCCTGCTCTGCTCACAGGATTTGATTGTCAGCACCAGAAGCCAATGGCTCCCACTACTCTCAGCCAAGCCTGTGAGAGTGAGGAGAGAGGATAGTAGACCTGCAGCCAGGCACAGCACTGGATTGATACAGAACTCAGGTAATTATTTAGGGTTGCATGGGTTGAAACATAGAATTCATTAAGGTAAAAGAAAACAGTTTGACTTCAAAACCACTTTAAGTCATTCTTTTATTGTAAGACCTTATTTTGAAGATGATATTCTATTGATTGAGTAATTTAATTTTTTTTTAAAGGATGAACCTTCAGGTCAGCAGAATGGCATGGACAGGCAAATGGGCGTATAGGTACGTCCCTTTAAATTGTCCGCCGTGCCATCACGTGCGCACATCGGCCGGGACCTCCGTGAGTCCGTTTACGGGTCCCGCGGACTCTATCGCCACGGGGATATCCGCGATCGTCTCACGGGGAGGAAGAACGGGGAGATGCTAAAGTAAACAAGCATCTCCCCGTTCTGCCTAGCAACAGTGACACTGATCCCTGCTCCCTGTGATTGGAGCAGAGATCAGTGATGTGTAAAACACAGCCATGCCCCCCACAGTTAGCAACAGGCCCCTAGGACACACTTGACCCCTACACTGCCACCTAATGGTTAACCCCATCACTGCCAGTGTCATTTCCCCAGGAATCCGTGCATTTGTATAGCACTGATTGCTGTATAAATGACAATGGTCCCAAAAATGTGGAAACAATTTCCGATGTGTCCGCCATAATGTCGCAGTCACAAAAATCGCTGATCACCACCATTACTAGTAAAAAAAAAAAAACAATTATTACTAAAAATCGCTTATTGCAATTTTTTTTTTTTATCAAAAATATGTAGAAGAATGCGTATCGGCCTAAACTGAGGGAAAAAACATTTTTTATACATTTTTGGGGGATATTTATTATAGCAAAAAGTAAAAATAATGCGTTTTTTTTTTTTTTTTTCAAAATTCTCACTCTTTTTTTTTTTTTTTTTTTTTTTTGATGGCACAAAAAATAAAAACCGCAGGGGGGTCAAACAACACCAAAAAGGAATATTTGTGGGAAAAAAAGGACGTCAATTTTGTTTGTGAGCCACGTCGCATGACCGTGCAATTGTCAGTTAAAGCGACGCAGTGTCTTTAGTGAGCTAGCAGACACGGTGTACTTACTCATGGGCAGCTTTTTTTCTATACACCATAACAGGGTAGCTGTCTACCTGCAAGCCTGCAGGGTGATGGCTTCTCCATTAGGGCCTATGGGGGGAAAAAAGCACATGCACTGTATCCTTGGATCCATACTGAGGCTTATTCATCAAGAGGCATACATGCATTATACAAGTAGCTGGACAACATTACAAATCTTTTGGCAGTTAAAGCAGAACTAAACCGTACTATCATTTTCAGCCAAGAAGCTGACATCTTGGCCTCTGTTTTTCAACTGCCAGGATGCTGCACATGTGATCAGTTATGACACCAGCCATTGGATGGTTTGACAGTTTGGTTGAGAGCACAACCAATGTGACAGTTACGTTTACAGCACATGCCTGTAATGTAACTGTTTTTTTAAACTGTTAAATTGATAGATTTAGTTCAGCTTCACAACATTTTGCATATCATATCAATATTTCTAATGTGTATTTAGCTGTTTGCCTGTAGGTCAGCTTTAATTTCACCAGTCCCGATAGCCCATAACTCCAATATAAAGGGCAGTTCTGCCCTGGTAGATGGGCAATCAGAAACCAATTAAGTCATTTGAATACCTTTACATCAGGGATATTCAATTAGTGGACCTCCAGCTGTTGCAGAACTACAAGTCCCATGAGGCATAGCAAGACTCTGACAGCCACAAGCATGACACTCAGAGGCAGAGGCATGATGGGAGTTGTAGTTTTGCAACAGCTGGAGGTCCGCTAATTGCATATCCCTGCTTTACATGATACTTTTCCTCTCAAACAGATTACATGTGCAGATGATAATGTGTCTGTATCAATTGTTTTAATGCATTCAGGGTGGCACACATTCATACACATGCTTGTTTTTAATGATAGTACTGAGCACAGAACAGGGCAGGCAATTTTGAAATCATTACATCACTACAGATAGGAGCTCTTTGCTTATCAAGTTATCCATGTAATATTGTTTGGTAAGATAAAAACCATATGTATCAAGAGGATGGGAGATACAAGGAGCTGAAAATGTAATGAAGTCATTAGTAGAAGCAGTAAACATCATAACAATCTGTCTCTCCTTTGTTAAAATCATAACATGTATCATAAAATCTAATATTTAAATGTAAGGAAGCTAGAAGTTATAATTATGTATTTTTTAGTATATGTTTATATAGTATAAATAAATAAATTAAAGAACAAAGAAAATTTAGATGAAGCATTAATACAGGTTGTTCAAATAGCGTGAAGGTTTATGCTTAGTGACAGAAGTCGTACAATTATAGGGGATAATGCACAAGACTAATGTGGCCAACACAGTAGACCTGATGTGTTGGAAAATGTCTGGTAAATAACTATCGGTCTGAATAAGAGTAGATGATCTTTTACTGCTGTGACCTGCCTAATGGAGAGTAAAGGGAACTTGATGAACATGTACTGCACAGTGTATGAATCTGATTCCTTACTAAGACCTTGGTAATCTCGATACTTCCATTCTCTGCATTCATGGTATGTGTTTATTACCATGCACTACCCCGGGGGGCCCCACTACCTCTCCTTTCTTCTTTTCTTTTGCTGCCACCATTGTACTTATGTATACTAATTGTTAAAATTCAATAAACCAATTTGACAAGAATCTGATGGGTGAAAATGGGATCTCCTTACAGGAGGTTTTGTTTCTAGAGTTTGAAGGCTGTATCGAAAATGTAAGGCTGAGATCATGTATTGGAACTCCCAATGTGCTTATATTCCAGTAGAGATTTGTCTTAACCCTTTTGATCCGTTCCCTGTCCTTGTATAAATATTTTGTTGGCTGCCAATCAGGGCAGCATAGCATTAATATAAGTTACAAAGATTGGGCAACCATGGTGGCCTTTCAAGTGTTGAGCTGGAGCTGCCAACTGTGATTGATTAGTGGGTTCTAGGCCAAGAAGTTTATTTGTTCACTATGTGCAGTGTATGAGCAGACTTTAGCACAATTATGGAAACAGTATTTCATCTTTGTGGTTGCTATGGAAATGCTGAGGATGTTTCTGTGATGTGTTTTTCCCTAGAAGTTTGGGTTCTGTGCCGAAGCAGGGCCGAATTATCACCTGTTTTCAGCAGCAGTACATATACTAATTGTTCCTGTGGTGTATTTTACCTTTGATCACAAATAGATTACTATTATAGGGTATATGAATTGTTGCTGTAGTCATGATTGGGGGGGCGAAATTAGATATGTCTTGCAGATGGAACGTCATTAAATACTAATATGTTTGTGTAAATTTACCATTGAAGTTTAAAGCATGTCATCACCAGGCAGCACAATTACTCCAGTTAGTGCAGACACCGATCAACCGAACTCTCCCTTAGGCCTCATGCACACGGACATTTTTACAGCCGCTTTTTTGAGCGTTTTTTGCAGCTTAAAAACGCCTGTCCATGTTAGTCTATGGCTTCATGCCCACCTAGGCGTTTTTGAGCTGAAAATGGCATAGGCGTTTTTAAGCTGTAAAAAAAACCCAGGACCAGTGCGTTCCGTGGCGCTAGAGCTGTAAAAACGCGAATCGTGGGAAAACGCGCAACATATTTTCTTTGTTTTCTGAGTGCTATAGCCAAGAGATGTGTTTCTTTAAAAACGCTACTTAACGCTAAAAAACACACAAAAACTGCAATGCAAAACGCGGTAAAAATCGTGTTTTTAACGCCGATATTTCCAGGCGTCGGAGCTAGCTTTGCAGCCAGTTTTTTAAAACGTCCGTGTGCATGAGCACTTAAAGGGTCTCTATTAAAGCTCTTTCTTGTTGCTCACTGTCAATTACCTCCTTGTGGATCCCAAATAAGAATTTACTTGCTATAGTGTATCCAACCCTTTCTCATTTCCGTGTGGGGCAGATGAAAAACTAGAAGAATGCTAAATGGAGCTCATTTGGCACCCATCATTGGTAGTCCTAGGTTTCAACCTGACTAAAAAGCACTTAATTTCCAATAGTGGAAACATTAATTTGTTTTGTATTGAGAACCATTTTACTGTAATTATTACCGTGGCACTATTTGAACTGACCTGTAGGTACAGAGAGGCATCGAAGGAGAGCAATTTGACAGTATATCATTTTCTTACAGAAAGTACCCAAAAACAGTCATACATGCTCCAGTGGGACTGCGACCATCATAAAACTTTGGCCATTCCAGAGGTGGTTTCTAGTTCCCTTTAGGATTGCTAAACTGCACTCTAAAGCTTCAGCTACTTGTTAAAGGGGCCTTTGCCAATTGGGCAATTATGTGCCATACATGGGTGGCAGCGGCCTAATGTATACAGCATCTGGCTCAAACTTCATAATTTGATCTGTTACTGGCATAGACCTACCCAGGTCACCTGAAACCACCTTATTTCTCAAATTTGATAAGGAAATCCCCAAAAACTTTAAACGGTTAGTGTCATTCTTATTCTTGGCTACCATACATTTAATTGGATCATGGTAAATGGCAAACTTACATGTATGCTTCATAACTCACAAATACAATTTTGATAAAACATGGGCTCCATTGATTCAGTATACATCTTTGAACTCTTGAAAGTCAGAAGGAGCCATTTTTCTTAATTTTTTTTCCTTTTATTTTAACCTAGTGATTTAGTCAATCGGCCTTAGATGGATTTCATTTCAGCCAGTTCAGCAGGGACCAGCCAAGATTCAATACATGTATGGGCAGACTGATTGTACTAAAGTCAATCCATTGATCGACTTATCGTATTTCTGTCAGAGGAGACGCGCTCTCTCTCTCTCTCTCTCTCTCTCCACACGGGGTCTCAGCTCTTGATTGGATAGATTGATAGCAGCGCAGCCATTGTCCCCCTTGCTGTCAATCAAATGCAATGACGTGAGCACCGGGGGCGGGGCATTCGTGTCTATGGAAGCAAATGCTGGACTCAGGAGCATGCCCGCAAGGTAGCCCCCCCAGGAGAGCTCTTCTCCTAGGGGGTTATCTGATGTGGGGAGGAGCCGCCGGTGGACCCCAAAAGACGAGGTTCAGGGCCCCTCTGTGCAAAACGAGCTGCATAGTTGGAGGTAAGTAAGATTTATTTTTATTTTTTTTTTTTTTAAACAAACCCTTACAATCACTATAAGTACAACCAGTCAATCAGATTTTTGCCATGTGATTACTGCTAGCAGGTTTAGCCATTAGCCGTAAGCATTGTGTACTCCCAGCCGGAAAGGCTCCCCGTGCCCCCCTGCCATCAGAACATAATGGCGCTATGGGAGGGATTCTCCCATCAACACTGACTGTTTTCTTTCCTGCGACCTGTTGTTGCAAGAAAAAAAAAAAAATAGAACCACTTCTAATAGCCTAAGTTTATTCTTTTTCAACGTCACAACTTCCATTAACAGACCAAGCTATCAATATGGAAATTAGAGGGTCTCAAAAAGGAAAAATAAAACTTGCTGTAATTACCTATAAAGGTTTAGCTGGAGTTCATCTTAAATTTGTTACTCAAGTCTATATAAATTTGAACACTTAAGGTCAATCTAAAGCTGGCCATACACCATTTCTGATGACCATGCGGAAATTTGCTTTGTGAGTGGCCTTTCAGCCGCTTTTGGCTCTGCATCCTTTGATTTGAAAAATAAAAAGAGTCGGGTAGAAAAATTGGCAGGCAGATGCAGCTGCTGTTTGGGTATTTTGACAGCTGCTGGCACCAGCCATCAAACTACAGTAGCCCATAAGGGAGGATTTGTCCATCTGTGCTGTTAGCATCAATGGAGGAATCTCTTGGCTGAAATAAATCTCAATGCAAGGCCAACTTAATACTACTCTCGCTATAGGCTGACAGGGTGGCTTCAGTGCTCCTCCATAAAGTGAAGCCACTCTAAGCCCTTGTACACACGGTCGGACATTCCAACAACAAAATCCGTCAGATTTTGCCCGACGGATTTTGTCCGAAACTTGTGTTGCGTACACACGGTCGGACAAAGCTGTTGGAAAATCCGATCGTTCGTAACGTGATGGCGTTATTTTGTTACAACGGGACTATGTTCAGGCTAGTAGCCAATAGCTTTGGTCTAGGAATTTGATCTGAGCATGCGTGGCACTTTGTCCGATCGGAATTCTCTACACAGAATCGGACAAAGTCGGATCATGTTGTTGGAAAGTTTTATAGCCCAGCTCTAAAACTTTGTCCGTCGGATATTCCGATGGAAACAGTCCAATGGAGCCCACACACATTCGGATTATCCAACAACACAGTCCGATCTGACATTTTCCGTTGGAATGTCCGACCGTGTGTACAAGGGCTTAGACAGGAAGTGTGTTACTGGAAAGATCACCGTGTGAAATGAAGAGTAAAAGAAAACTGATGAGCCACCACATTTAAATTTGTTCTAAAGGCAGAACATTGTGCATTCCCTGCATTAAGGTAAAAAAATGTCCCAGTAATGGTTTCGTCCCTTTATCCCTTATATACTTAACTGAGTCCTATCTCCATCCAGTGCTGTGCCTGTCTGTAGCAGTGCTGGTTCCTGTTCCAAGGATTTCTGCTGCTTCAATTCACACCAGCCTTAATCACCGGTGTGAAAGTAGCCTTAAAGGAGAAGTACAGCCAAATCTAAAGCCCACTGTCTTCTGACGTCACAGAGCTAGTACAGGCTGGTGAAAGATTGCGACCATATGGTCGGGATCCACCCAGAAGCCTGGACTAACAGCTGGCTGAGCCTCTCATCGAGCCTCTCAGAGCCGTGACTGACAGTCACCAGCTCTCTGCTCACAGATCCCTGAGAACTAAGCGATGAGCTGTAATAATAACTCCATTTAATTTAATAACTCCATTCTCAGTCTTAGAGCTGGCGGTGGACAGATGCAGAATCTGACCGCTGCATCCACTTAGGCAAGTATGATTTAAAAAAACAAAACAAAAAACTTCTCGTTTAAATAATATTTGTGAAGTCTTTGTTGAATGTTTCTAAATATTAACATGTTTATGACTACCCTACCTCCCTTTATTACTTTTTGTGGATCCTAGTCTTACAATACCGAGTTTTGTCAGATGCATTCCTGCATAGTTATGTGTAAAGAAATGCACGGAGTTCCAATTTTGTATTGTATCATGTCTGGAAAAATAGCCTAATGTGTATTGCAAGCCTGTATTTCTAATTTACTGTTAGGGTCCTTTCACACGGGGCAGATCAGTGCTGATCCGCCCCGTGGATATCCGCTTGCTCAGCGGTGATTGCCGGAGCGATCTCCACTGAGCAGGGAGATGACACGTCCGTTGGGAGATCGGGTGACGACGGACCGCAGTGTCCATCGTCCCCTGATCCGATCCGATGACTGATGGAAAAATTGCTTTTTCCTCTGTCACACTTTTTCGGATCGGAGCGGGTCGGATATCAACGGACATGTCACCGCTGACATCCGACGCTCCATAGAGCTCTATGGAGTATCCGTTCAGGTCCGCCTGAAAAACTGACAGGCGGATCTGAATGGATCAGTAGTGTGAAAGGGGTCTAAGTAAATAGATAGAATAGCTAGAATATGCATGTAGTAAGGAAACTTTGAGTAATGTCAGAAGTCCTGATATGTACACTTTTTGAATTTAATTGACTTTGAAAGCATTTAATAGGTCAGTATAACTACATGGGAACTGGCACTTTCGGAGACATCAGTGGCCATCTTTTGTATTTATAACTTTCCTGATTGACCTTAGGCAGGCCATACACAGTTTTATATCTCGGCTGGTTCAGCAAGAACCGACTGAGATTCGAACCGTGTATGGGCAGGCTGAATGTACCAAGTTGATCGAACGATCAACTTGGGTATAACCAGCATGCCGGATTTACCTGCAAAAATCGCTAGTGGCTGCTGTAGCTGCTAGCAATGATCACTGTCTTCTCCCAGCTCGGAAGACTTCCCCTGCGATTCAAGTGGTGGCAAGAAAGAAGTTTGCACCTAAACACATTTTAAGAAAGGAGCACTGATGTTTAGCTTAAGAGCCGGTTCACACAGCGGGCGATGCGAGGCGACACGACTCGCCTCGCCTCGCTCTCGCAAGTCGCCCCCGTTCTGTACAATGGAACCGTTCTGAGAGGAGCGACTCGAGTCGTTCCGACTCAGAAAAAAGGTTCCTGTACTACTTTTGGGCGACCTCGGGGCGACTTGCATTGACTTCTATACAGAAGTCATTTGCAAGTCGCCGCTGAGGCCGCTGCAGGTCGCGGCGAGGCAAGTCGGAGTCGCCTCGCCTCGCCTGCAGTGTGAACCGGCCCTTAATGAAGTCTGTAGTGAAGAAAAAGCATAAGCCTCTATTGAAATTGCCAATTGTCTAGCTATCATGCTGATCCAGTGGCTTTAATACTTTCAGGTGACCTGTGTGCATTAGGAGTTCAGACTTGTATGCTTATTTTGGGTCACTTATTCAAAGTAGTGAAGCCAAAAACAGGCAGGTAACTAGCATTTTCAGAGCAAGGTCAGCAATGAAAGACAAAAAATTTGTCTCTGTACAGGTTTCTTATAACAACACATTTGTCCAGAATATAACTATGGAAACGGCTGACTTGTTTTTGAATATACAGGCTTTTGGATTCTCATTCTAGGGTGTCGACACCGAATGAGCATTTGTATATGAGGTGCTCCTTACACCTGATATGCACATACTTGTTCCAAGTCCATCCTGTACCAAGGAATAAAGACATAATTAGGATGACAACCCAAAAGTCAGAATTTTCAAAAACAAATCAGCAGCTACATTATCTCTGTCCTACAGATTTATTTTAAAGTAGATCTGTACAATTCTGGTTTTGTATCCTGTGATGTACTATAAAAAAAAACAACTATATTATACTACTTTTGATTGTTCACTGGCAATGGGTTCCACTGGTTGTACTGTTACCAATCTTACAAATGGTTATTAAATAGCATTTCGTTAGGTTTCTGTTTTTCTATAGGTGCCATTATTTTAAAATTAACCATTGTTGAATGTATTTCTTTCTTTTCCAGGCCAATGGTACTACCACCAGCTTCATTGAACACCTACTTCAAGAAATACTTTGAGTTTCCAAACCTTCAGTGAACTTTAAAACCTCTACTAGTGGAATACAACTCGTAGCTATAAACAATGTCAAGAGCCAAACCTTGCAGTGAATTGACTGGAACAGTATTTGTGCTGTTATTTTTTACTTCTGTACTCTCATTTATGTGACAGATCATGGATTACAAATATTGACATTGACATCTGAACTGTATTTATTTCTTGTGGTACAAGTAGAGACTTTTGTGGCCAAAAAGCCTAAATCAGTTTCCTGTTTGTAAGGGTTGTCCTTCAAAGGTGCAATGCAGATGCTTTTAATATTTTACCATGGTTGTTAGGTATTGCTTTTCCCCTGGACTTTGCAAAAATAGCACAGGGAGTCTCTGGTGTAGGTGATGGAGCCAGAGAAAGGCCAGAAGAGCACAAGGAAGTCGGAGGAAGGTGTGAGGAAAAGGCCAAGCAAAGGAGAGGGGGTTCAAGGCACAGAAACTCCGACAGAGGATTATCCAGGTTGTAGTCGGGAAGATCACGTTTCACACCAACGTTTCCCAAGTTCCCTAAAGATAGCGAGAGAAGGACCTCCTAGGAGGGTGGGAAGGCCGTGCAAACCCAAAGTTCCACTTCTTGAGCAACTTCACGTTTCTAAGTCACAAAATTTTTCACCAGCATTCATGGCCCCCCGCATAGATCAAGAGCATGGCCTTGAAGGGCCGGCATGGCAAGTTTTAGATCCAGTACAGTCAGGTCCGTCCAAGTCTTCTTCTGCACTACATGCCAGACTTTCACGTTTGGCAGAAGATCCTTCACAGAAAGCTTACGTCCAACGGCCAACTCAGGTTTCTGTAAAGCAAGTCGATGAACCTCATAAAAAAGAAAAGAAGCCCCAAAAGCCAGGAAAGTATATATGCCAATACTGCAGCAGACCATGTGCAAAACCAAGTGTTCTACAAAAACATATCAGATCTCATACTGGTGAGCGCCCATATCCCTGCATCCCTTGTGGATTTTCTTTCAAAACAAAAAGTAATCTTTATAAACACAGAAAGTCTCATGCTCACAGAATCAAAGCAGGGTTGGCTTCAGAAATTGGAACAGAGGCATATTCATCAAACTTAGAGATGGAGAGGCTTGGCGGAGAAGAAATTGATGAGCCGTCAGAAGGAGAAAGCACAGATTCAGAGAATGAGACAAGCACAATGTCAAACATAACAGAGCTGTCTCCACAGCAGAAGCATCATTTGCCATCATCTGAGTCCCAAGGAATGTCAAAACACCATAGTACACGTCAGGAACTTTTCTCTTTGTCACAACAAAATGTGCCCCATGCATTTGAGGAGAGTGTAGCATTTAAAGATCCTTCACCTGAACTCCTGCTAAAGTCAGAGGATACCCACAGTATAAAACAAAAACTGGCTCTCAGGTTAAGTGAGAGAAAAAAGGCCAGTGAGGAGCAGACATTTCTCAGTCCTGGAAGTAAAGGTAGTACAGAGTCTGGTTACTTTTCACGTTCTGAGAGCGCAGAACAGCAAATAAGTCCTCCCAATACAAATGCAAAGTCCTATGCTGAAATTATATTGGGTAAATGTGGAAGAATTGGGCAGAGAACTAACATTTTAGCAACACCCTCCCCTCTTCTGGGCACTGCTGAAGAAAAATCTAGTTCAATACCAATGTCTGTGCCTCGGACACAGGTAATTGAGCATATTACCAAGCTCATTACTATCAATGAGGCTGTAGTGGACACTAGCGAGATTGACAGTGTTAAACCAAGGAGAAGTTCACTGTCAAGGAGAAGCAGCATTGAGTCACCTAAAGCAGCTTTATATCGGGAAACTTTTCAGTTTGATGTTAAGTCTCCAGGTGCTCTTCAGCTAGATTCTAAAATGCCATCTGAGAAGACGAAAGCTGAGCATTCCTTCACCTCCCATCAACCGTCCCACAGTGCCACAGAGACAGTGCCTCTTCTTCGAAGCCACTCTATGCCTTCTTCAGCCTGCACTATTAGCTCACCACATCCTTTCAGAGCTAGTTATTCATTTGATGATCGGATTGTGGACTCTGAAGTGCTAAGCCGCAGTCACCTACTTAGTTCTCATCCTCGACTACTAAAGAGACAACCAGCAATAGAGCTACCGTTAGGAATGGAGTACTCTTCAGAGGAAGGCAACACAACAAGTCAAGACACCTCTGGAAAAACAACTGATGATCTGGAAACAAAAGAAACTGAAGTTTCCAGGAAATCAAAGAAGGGGGGTAGAGTAAAGGGTTTGATCTATGAATGTAATATTTGTGGTGCTCGATACAAAAAAAAGGGTAATTATGAAACTCATAAGAAATACTATTGCTCTGAAATGCAGATATTAGAATCTCCAGTTATTGCATCAAGCAGTTCTGTTGAAACTGGAAAAGGACATCCAGAACATGAAACATGGTCCCCGCTACCAAATTACAAATTAGGACCGAGTTTAGAAATGTCTACTTTGCGAAAAAGGCGAAAAGAGAAAAGTCTTGGTGATGATGAAGAGCCCCAGTCAGCTGAATGGTCTCAGTTTCCAACATCTTCTATTTCCCTAGAATCCTGTTATGCTCCTCCTAATACATCTTTGAATTTGTCTAGTGATACAGCTAAGCAGTCCACCAGTAGAAGTGAAACTGCACCGAAGTCTGATATTCATGCACTAACCTTTGAAAGTAAAGAGAAATCTACAATTTCAAAAGAAATTTCTGTAATTCAGCACACTAGCTCTTTTGAAAAATCTGAGTCTATGGAAAAGAAGAGTAGTTTTGACGAGGAAGATGCACCTTATCGTACTGTAAGACAACATCCTCACTCATCTCATACTTTGCAGCCTAAGTTAGTCAGGCAGCATAATATTCAAGTGCCAGAAATTTTAGTCACTGAAGAACCAGATAAGCCAGAGGTTGAACCTGAAGATCCTCCCAAGGAGCCAGAGAAGGTTGAAGAATTTCAGTGGCCCCAAAGAAGTCAAACTCTTGCACAACTTCCTGCTGAGAAACTCCCACCAAAAAAAAAGAGGCTACGCTTAGCAGAAATGGCACAGTCTTCTGGAGACTCTAGTTTTGAATCCACAACGCTCACTCGAAGCCCTAGTCAAGACAGCAGTATTTCACATGCATCCAGTCATTCTGTTTCATTTGACCGAGAAGAGGGCACCAAACCAGAAACATCAGGTCAACAGCCAGAGGCTACTGCCAAATCAATGGGACATTATATGCTCACTGTTCCTTCTCACCATCACCAAACAAGAGAAATGAGAAGGTCTGCATCTGAACAAACACCAAATATATCTCATACATTGCAGGTTTCAGAGAACCGAAGCAAATCATTTGATTATGGTAATTTAACATCCTCCACTGCAACATCAATGCTAACAGCTCAGGAGAGGAGGAAGTGCTTTTCTATTAGACAGACATCTCTAAGTAGACATGTGGAACTTGAACCAGAATTAAGCCTCAGAGACTGGAAAGAACCCGAACAGCCCTATTCTTCAAGCCACATACCTGGAAAACCCTGTTTCGAGCAGTCTTCTGTTACATCCCCAGCAGAGCAACAGCAGCATAGTCCTTCCTCCCAGCCAAAGCAGAAATCAAGGACAGCTCAAACTTTGACTGATGAAGTTAAAAAGAGGCAACAGGTATCTCTCTTCCCAGTACAGCCACTACTGCAGTTATCTGAACATGCTTCAGAACTATTATCTTCTCAAGCTACGAGCAGTATTATTTCTGCCCCTTTTTCTTTGGGGCCAATTTCGCCATCTGTGTTTCACACTCCCCCACTTTCTTTACAGCAATCTCTCCTGCACCCAGACCATCTTTCATTGCCTCAGCAGTTAACATTGCATGCCATGGACATACCTTTCAGGCAGCATTCTCCATATTTACATTCTTCCTACCCAGTGTCTTTACCTTTTCTCCCCACATTCCTCATGCCAGTACATTCCCAGTTCACTCTAGCATTGCCTGCGCAAGCTAGTGAACACTATTCACAAATCATACCACAAGTTTCCCCTCCTTTGGGTGCATCTAGCCATTCTTCAGGTCAAGATTATTTCCCGGAAAATGTTGGCACACCCTCTCACAGTCCATTGTCTTTGGAATCTACTGCCCAAGTGATTCCCACATTCCCTGATCCTGCTGTATCGGTTGTTGTTCCTGTCAGAGTTCAGACACACATGCCTTCATATGGTAATGCTATGTACACTACACTCTCACAAATTCTTGTTACACAGTCACATCGTACTCCATCCTCCTTTGTCATACAGAAAATAAATGATGGACGTTCCAAGGGATACAGCTTTGACTTGTCTGATATCTTACCAAAAGAACAGGGCTCCATTGATGAAATACCTTTTCTACATGTGCCATTTCCAAAGACAGAAACAAGCAAATACATACCACTTACTTCTTCTGTTGAAGGTGTTTTAGGTTTTGATGGAACCTCATCTTCTGTTGGCGGCAGTAAACGTATGTTATCACCTGCTGGAAGCTTAGAGCTTACAATGGAGACCCAGCAGCAGAAAAGAGTAAAAGAGGAAGAAGACACAGAAGAAACGTATGAAAAAGCTACAATAAAATCGCACTCCATTTTGGAAGGAAGCAGAACCTCAAATATTGCCACAGCTACGCAGTCACGAAGCAGGTTAGAGTTGTTGGCACCTGAACCTACAGTTGTCTGTGAGCAGCTGTTAGGGTTAGATAGAAAAAAAAAACAACTGCCTCCATCTCCTGTGCATCCACCTTACAGTAAATCACCAGACAAGCACCAAAGCCAAGATGATAGCTTAAGGGTTAAGGTGGAAAAGGATGATCAAGATCTGTTCACTCCGATCTCATCCATTAGACCAACTGCATCTCAAACACCTGTCAGCATCCATTTGACAGTCTCTCATGAAGAAACAGAGGCTAAAAATCTGCAAGTCTTTCCAACTCTTCACACAACCACAAATGTTAGCTGGTGCTACTTGAATTATGTCAAGCCAAATCACACTCAACAAACTGACCGAACAACATCTGTGTATTCTAGTTGGTGCATAAGTTTATACAACCCAAATCTTCCTGGAGTTTCCACCAGGGTGGCGCTATCTCTACTGAGATCGAAACAGAAAATGAGTTCTGAGATTTACACCACTGCTGATGCCCCTCAAGCAGATTCAAGCCTTTTGGTACCCTCCAAGACCCAGAAACCGAAAATGACAGAGGTAGGAACTGTTTTTGTTTTTTTGTTTTGTTTTTTCCTCCAAACCTAAATGTCAATGCTTTTAAACATAGTCACAGGTCAGTAATCTATGTTGGAGGGGAGAATTTTATTTCAGATTGGCAGATCCTCCCTTTAAAGTGGTTGTAAACCCTTTTAAAAAAAATCCTGAAAAAAAAAATCCTGCAAGACAAAGACATAATGAGCTAGTATGCATAGCATACTAGCTCATTATGAATAACACCTGAGAGCAAAGCCCCCGAAGCGGTCCTCCGTCTTCCTCTTCGCCGCTGCCATGGATCACGGAGCGACTTCTGGGTCTCGCGGCTCAGGCGCTGTGATACGCCGGAGCCGCGATTACGTCACTCCCACGCATGTGCATGGGAGCCGACGCTCGCGGCATATATCCGCGATCTGCGGCCTGCCCCAGTGAGCCTGTGCGCCACTGTCTATGGCGCATGTGGCTGTCTTCGGGTAAATATCTCCTAAACCGTATAGGTTTAGGAGATATTTCTTGGACCTACAGGTAACCTGTAGGTCAAAGTTGGTTGTAAGGGTTTACAACCACTTTAAGCAGTGCGGATCAATGCCTAGGCTTTTATCACAACCATGGCTCCTGGAAAGTAATTTATCCTTTCATTAATTAAATAGAGGTCTGCTGTAACCTGCCAACCAGTCTTGTATGTACTTTGTTCATTCAGTACATAACATAAGTTTTATTCATTCAAAGGCCATTAACCATTATTAGATTTTGGTAAAAATTGAAATTGTGTAAAAAAAAAAAAAAAAAAAAAAAAATAGAGCAAATCAGGAATCGGCAAATACTATTTCATGGTACTGCACACGTAATTTCCCTTTTGTTCCAGCATACTATCGGGTTCACACATCTTCAGAATCCACCATGAAATTGTTTGTCTTAGGAAAAAAAACAATACATGCACATTTCCCCATGTTTTATCCCTTTAGAGACCCTTATAAGTACAGGTTATACCCGTTGATGTGTTAGAAATGCACTCTGCACCTAATTTATGTTGTAGGCTGACCACACAAAGCATTTTTGTGGATTTAATGGTGTCAACCCTGCCCAGTTTTCTTTTTCTAAACTACTCACACCCTTTTACTCTTTCTTCTCTACAACATAAAGGCTAAACATTCTGTAGTCCATAAAGAATATATATTACATTATGGTCTGTTCTTCCGACAGTCCGTTCTCCCTCAGATCCACTCTGATGGCCATTGGGAGGGGCTGTTTTTGCTGTGTATAATTTGATTGTTCAGGGCCAAACAAATTATATACACACATAATTGGCTCCTCCCACTGGCATCTAGAGTGGACCTGGCAGAGAATTGCAATACCCCATGCTTGCTCTGCTGATTCTATGTAGGGATCGGAAAAAAACGGACAGCATGTCCATTTTCATCGGATGTTGTCCAATCCGATCCACCAGGACGGATGCGAACGTATCACCATACATCTGATTTTAGCGGATCGGATGTCAGCGGACATGGTTACTGCTGACATCCGTCGCTCCATAGACCTACACGGAGCGTCCATTCAGGTCAACCTAAAAAACTGACAGGTGGACCTAAATGGTCCGTCCGTGTGCAAGGGGCCTAAATCGGCAGCAGCTTTGCATGCCCAGAACGACAGGCCGTACCTCATGAATTTATTAAAGGCCGGTATGTAAACATCAATTGTGTCTAACCGGCGGTGGCATCTGATGATTACATCTATTATTTACATCTCGGCAGCAGCCACAGCCGATAATGCCACCTGCCTTCTAATAACAAAGGAAGCTAGATGGCTTGAGCGGCCTGCCTCTGCCTATTAGCCCTTTCTAGCCTGTTAGCTCTTTCTAATGTCCTTCTTTGCTAGAAGGTAGATGGCTCCAATAGAGTGCATTTTCCCTGTGATTTATATGCATGTAAACATTCGCATAAATGTTTACATGCATATCGCATGAAAAAACACAAAATAGTTTTCCCTGAATGCAGACCATAGGCGTTTCAGAATTATGGCTCTGAACACTTCTCTTGTAAAAGGAGCTAAATGCCCCCATGTACATTGATACATTGGATTTAATAAAGTGTTGATTTTGTTAAAAAATAAATAAAACCTGTGTCATTTAAACACAGTTGAGGGAATTCATCAAACCTGGAGCAACCAGTCGGAATCTGGAACAGTTGTGCTTGACAACCAACCAGCTTCTATCTTCTGCTTGTTCAGTTAAGCTTTGAAAATGAAGGATAGAAGCAGGTTGGTTGCCATGCATAACTGCTTCAGTTTCTGCCCACCCCCGTTATGCAAAAGAAACCTCAGTGCTCAGTGTTTTTTTTGCATCCTTGTGCGTGAGGCCAGATATTGAAATTTTATGAATCTTATTTTTTTAATGAGGTTTTTACATCTTTTTTTTTTTTTTGCTATTTTAGATTTGAGTATTCAAATGTAAGGGAAATCAACAAGTAAACATTAATAGTTGTGGTAAAAGTGTTTTACATTTGTTTCCAATGGGAGTGTGTTAAGTTCTTCACTAATTAGTTCTAGTTATACTAAAAAGTACCTTTTTAAAAAAGCTCCTTTCAATACGGTTATTTACTTTTTATAACAGGGCCTTTATTGTTTTATGAAAGACCTCACTTGGCAATAGTCAGAAAGAAAAGTAAGATTTATATTTTTGAGCCAAAGTGGTTAACTTGTTAGCAATCCTATTTTGAGTCTGTGGCCCAAACTAAAGACATCTTTGGTTGATCGGTATTGTGCTGTAATTCTTTTTGTTGGGCTGGAAATATTAACATCCAACTTTTACATAGCCAACCGCAGAAGTTGTGGTAACCACAATATGTTATATGTAAATAGCAAAACTAGTGAATATGATCATTTCCCAAGTGTTCACCACACTAATGGCTCTCTAGAGACACCTCATCCTTGGGCTGCAATTCTCTAGCAGTTGCTATTTGTGGGAAGAGACCAACTAGAGAAACAGATATTTCCTTAGTTCTGGGAAGGACTGTCCCAATATTCTGCTTTGAAGAAACGTTCTCAGTTGGTGGTCCCTCTCATTGTATATAAAAAAACAAAAGTACAACTATAGTAGATTTTAAATACTTGTATTGGTATTAGGAGCACTTAGGGTTGTCATTTTATAGCAGTACGCTCAGAGGTACCTGAAGCAGCTGTCATTGCCTTCCCTAAACCCAATAGTTGGGCTGTTCTGATTAGGAAATAAATCTGACACTTCTGGTTATTGTTGGTGCTTGACCAGTCCCTCCCGCCCCTCACTTTTCTTTTGGCCCATCAATATAATTGGCTGCTTCATGGCCAACGGGAATGTGCACAAGGGGACACAAGCTTTGCCACTACCAGGAAGTGCTGAAGCTTTGCCCAAACAACATCCTTGCATTTGGCCATAAAGAGATAAATTAAAATGATGTGACATAAAATGCCCTTCAGTAGTATTTTTATGAATTGAGGTGTGGACATGGAAAATGAAAAACAAAGTAACGAGAATAAACAGTGCTTCTTTTGGTAGTTATACAAATGCTGCACACTGGATTATTAAACTGCTTTAAGCGCTTTTGATTATGATTGTTTCTGAATCCTAGTTTTTTTTTTTTTTTTTTTTTTTTTATTTCCCTGAATTGTTATGGGATGAAAAGCAGACTCATCAGCCTGTTCAGGTATTTAAGGAGACATCAAGGACTGCCAAAGAAGAAGAAAAAAGAGTGAAATCTGAAGATTCTGGGACATCTGTTAAGCGAGGAGAACCCTCCCGTGTACGAATCTTCGAAGGAGGGTGAGTTCTGTTTCTGTATTATTTTAGAGCAGAGTTAATTAACCATTCATAATTTGTCTCCCTGTTTTTTAGCTGATGTCGAATGTCGTGGTTTAATTTTACCAGTACTTACCAACTTTTTAGTTGGCATTTTATTTCTTAATTGCTAAGATAAATGGAGATTACAGTAACAAATCAACAGACATTCTAATGCCTTCATAATCCAAAACTCGAAAATGTTTGGCTTAACCTACACAATAACTGTTCAGTGCTTTTAATTTTACATTAATTGGTATTTTATCTCCACCTCGAATGGTTCTATTGTTTTTTATTTATTTTTTGCATCCCACGCATTTTATTAGGGACAAAGTAAAAGCATAGGCCACATGATACCCCTCCTATTGGTCTTACATTTTACATGAGTTGCAATATAAATACCTTTTTTCATTGTTTTTCTGTGCAGTTATGTGACCACAAAGCTCTGGCTCCTCTGTGCAGTGAGTGTGCAGTAACTTCCAGAGCAGTGATATCACATGTTAATGTCCACTGCTTTAGGTGTGGTTGGAGGAGTAAAGCATTCTCTCCCACCAGCAGCACATTACACAGAGTTTTGTGGTCAGATGAGATATTTAAATTGTGATTTATGCCTAAATTTATGAGGGGCAGTGGGGAGGCAGCATTTTAAAGGTGGAGTATAGCTTTAAACTTCTATTTCAACATAAACATACCATGAGAGAATTACGGGGTCTGCCTTTGCGACCTTCTTCTAAAATACTAATTATCGTGCTGTCCTGCTGTTACACTGGTCTTAATATTCTACAGACCCATGTTGGTCAAAATCAGAAGTCTGATGTTATTATCTGCATGCTTGTTCTGAGTCAGAGATTCAATGTATTTAAGCCAGGGGGCCAGCATTACAGCCCCATTACTTGCATTTTCAGGATTGCTGACCAATAAAAGCCTCTGTGTTTCTTTCATAACCTTTTTTTTTTAAATGTAAAAATACTTCAGCACCTCCAATTATCCACTCCTATATTGACTACCTTTTATTACATTTAAACAGGTCTCATTAGGCTCAGTTCACACTGCTGCTACATGGGATCCGACTTGTGAGACCCCAAGTCGTGTGACATGTCAAATTTAAGGTATCCCTATGAGAACCGTCTTAACTGATACTCGCTCTGATGTTAGAAAAGGTTCCTGCACTATTTTGGTTTGCCTTGGGTGCGATTTCAGCCCATGTACAGGCTCCTAAATAGCATCCAAGTCGGAAGGAAGTCGCGGGCAAAATCATACAACTTTGCTGTCATAGCAGTGTGAACCCAGCCTTATTGCAGAGATCCCTTTGTAAAAACTTTACATTTTTATATACAGCGTGTGTGTGTAATTATATAAGTTTGATGTGGATCATTAGCCTTTCTGCCAAACAATGCACCTAGCACTGTTAAATCCTACCCCTGTTTTTAACTATGGGAAAGGTTGTAGAAATTGCAGTGTACAAATATAGTAGTGATTATTCTCAGCAATCCAATCTATGCAATGTCCCATTTACAAAACATCCAAAATGTGAAGTGTAAATGTGACACATCATAAACGCATATGAAAAAGTGCAACCAATAAAGTGCTGGCAAAGTTATTCAAGTGCTAACAAAATATATGTTAAAGCAATCAATATACCCAAAATATTAAATTATCATGCAAACAATATATATATATATATATATATATATATATATATATATATATATATATATATATATATATATATATATATATATATATATATATAACTGTCCATATAACAAAGTGTTCTGTGCTCTTATCACTGTTTTAACCGGTGTCACCGCAGTTATTATATCTTCTCTTTGTGGAGTTAAATCACTCATGTGAAAATTCATGGGTTGTGGGTGATAAAGCCCTTGTTCCCCTTTAAGGGGGGGGGGTTCCTGGATCCCTGCTGCTCACTCTCTTCTTATTGCTCTCCACTCGTATGCATCCCCATATAAAAAGGAAAAGCTCATATAGTGTAAAATCCTTTAGTTCAGGGATCTGCAATTAGTGGACCTCCAGCTGTTGCAAAACTACAAGTCCCATCATGCCTCTGCCTCTGGGTGTCATGCTTGTGGCTGTCAGTCTTGCTATGCCTCGTGGGACTTGTAGTTGTGAAACAGCTGGAGGTCCACTAATTGCATATCCCTGCTTTAGTTTATTAAAATTTCCACTAAAACCATGTACATTTTTACATTTTATAAGTGCATATCCTTGCACCAGGGAAGCATTGCATAATCACTTCTAAGTGCCAGCCCTAAAAGCCAAATACTATCAGGATGGACCACACTATTCCTTTAGTATACCTCCACTTCTGGGTTCATTTAGCGTGATATCTTCCTTTCCTGTAAGCCCATGTACTAGAACAAAAGTTCTGTGTGGTTTCTTTTAGTGGCACAGTACTTTTAGTATGTTTTTTTTATTTTAAAAATGTCATTATTCTCGTGTGCAGTTTCCATCAAACACATCTTTAATAGTTATAAATGGAACAAGTATGCACAGTAAAATGCATTATATGTGCTTTTTACATGTGTTGTAATATATGGCACTCAACACAAAATACCAATAATATACGAACAATGCATATTAAAATATATGGTTAAAAAGGACCATTCCATCCAAAAATGATGGGGTGTATTTGTTAGATATAAAATGGGTAAATAGGCTGTACACTCTGCAAGAGAATTTTCACTTTGCTTAGTACCTTGTACAATTGAATATTTTACCTTTAGTAAATCCCAATAATTTAGGCTTTGGTGGAGTCTGGTGAGTCAACCGTTGACATCTTAGGTTCCATGCACACTGGCAAAAAAAAAAACTTGACA
Organism: Lithobates pipiens; assembly: GCF_037356315.1. Classification (NCBI taxonomy): domain Eukaryota; kingdom Metazoa; phylum Chordata; class Amphibia; order Anura; family Ranidae; genus Lithobates; species Lithobates pipiens. The sequence goes on from NW_027507748.1 coordinate 209,918,029, forward strand.
GATGGGAAGTGTTGTTGAAAAGTGAGAAATAAAAGCCTGCAAAATCAAATCACTAATAAACTTGCCTAAACTTATACAATATGCTCACAATTTTTTTTGTGCCACGTTTTTCCAACTAAAACGCTGATGTTTTTTTCTGCTCCTAGTGTGCATGGAGCCTTACATGTCTTGAGGATTTACCTGCTTTAGTTGCTGGCAAATCCAGAAACTCAGGCACAGATCTCTTAAGCATTTAAGGGACTGAATTAGTAAGGGCATGTGTCAAAGGGCTTTGGGCTTGTGTTAATGACATTAGTTTGGGATGCTGAGATAATTCAGAGTTCCTTGATAAGTGCACTGACCTTCAGTTTACCTACTTCTGACTTCCACTTGCTTCAATCAGGTTTTGCATTCTCAAAAATTTGTTTGGGAATGCGGAACCTATGTGATGCGAACAAAAGCCAGTTGACATAGGCTATAAAAATATTCAGCATCTAGCAGTTTTGGGTGAACTTGTCCTATGAAAGCAGTTATGTGAATGTCCCAAAATCATGATGTGAAGTGAATGTTTATTTAAAGACAAGTGATTGAACTTAAACAGCTACTGCACATACAATGTATTTTCATTATGTACTGCTATATCGGCCTTGAAAGTTCAGCACAGACCTCCTGTTACTCTTTCACTGCCAGCCCACCCCCTGTGGTAAGGAAGGAATGATTGCTGTCCTTTCCAGCCCTGCACTGCAGGCTCTGATATTGTAGGAAACAAAGCTTTTAGGAAGAGAATTAGTGTGGGCATAATGCATTTCAGTCACTATATAGATTTTTTGGATCTATGTATACCCTTGTGTATATACTAAATATCAATGTCTTTCTTCATTGATACATTTTTAAACTGCGTGTTATGTAGAGTATTCTCCTTCCTTGGTACTATATAATTACTATTACTTTATATAAAGTGTAATATATAAAGTGTAAGATGCCAGAGATCCCCCCCCCCCCCCTCGCTTTGGATAGAATGAGGAAGGGCTATAATATCTATGAGGTTTTTATTTTAGTTTTTGTCCCAATTTGGGAGATGTATGTGGAAAAGCCTACTATTCTTGTACCTCTTCAGGCTGATGGTAAATTCGAATGCAACAGTGAAAGTTGGTACCCTTTTTGTAGAAAACTAACAAGATGGATGCAAAGGCTGACACAATTTTCACTACCAAAAAGAAAAAACATAGTTGCTAGCACTAACCAATGTTTTGGGGACACGCAGGTAATTTTATAAAGCTTCCCATCACATCTATCTAGCTTCCTGATATCTGAATGTAGGAAAGTGAAGGCAAATCTTATCTGTGATCCCAGTGACCGTGAAGGGCAGTGAAGGAAGAAACTGAATCGATCCAAGGAGTACACAGGCCACAATAGGAGCTTGTCAGAGGTTCTAGTCCAGACTTGGGCAGATTGAGGCCCAGGGTTACATCTGGCACTTTGGCTGTCCCTTGATGCCACTAGTTCAGACCTGGACAAATTGAGGCCTAGGGTCACATCTAGCACTTAGCCTGTTGATGCCACCACTTTCAGCATGCCTCCCTGGGCCTGTCAGTTTCAGGCACGCTGGCAGGTGTCTGTGTAAAGAGCTGTAAGAACTGGAAGGAGAGAGTCTGAGGAGCTGATCAGTACAGCGGAGAGTCTTGGTTGTGGTGGGAGAATGTTGCCTGGGAGACATCCTGATGCTCTCCCGCTACTCTGCTCACCATCCAAGTTCTTCCTATGTTAGCACCTTAATGCTGCAAATCCCAAGAGCCTGTGCTTCACTCCAGGTCAGGATCTGCAAAAAAACTGTACCGATCCCAGGCTCTCACCTTCTAGTCACAATGCTTTTCAGAGCATTTGGCATGCTGTGAGGAGCAGTTATTTTGTCTCCTCACTGCCTAATTTTACAATATAATGCCTCACTACCATGCTGCAATTGTATGCCATTGCATGGCGTCGCTTGTTAAATTCTGCAGCCCAAGTTAATGCTACGGCATAGAAACAGCCTTGTCCGGCTGTTATTTTACAGTTCAGGTAGGTGGCTGGGCAGTGGCCAACCACCCATCTATAAGACTTATTTCACGAGCAGTTGCATCTATTATTCCTAGCACCAGGTGTTTGATTTGTGTATGTTTATGTACTAACGGACCTTCCCAGGTCCAAAATGAATATTGAACAGAATTAAGTTTTGCCCTCCAGAACAATTCTGTTTTTTAACCACTTTCAGACCGGACCATTTTGCTGGTAAATGACCAGAGGTCTTTTTACACTTTGGCACTGCGCTGCTTTAACTGGTAATTGCGCGGTCATGCAATGTTGTACCCAAACAAAATTTGCGTCCTTTTCTTCCCACAAATAGAGCTTTCTTTTGATGGTATTTGATTGCCTCTGCGATTTTTATTTTTTGCGATATAAACGTAAAAAGACCGCAAATTTTGAAAAAAAATGATATTTTCTACTTTTTGTTATTAGAAAAATCCAATAAACTCAATTTTAGTCATACATTTAGGACAAAATGTATTCAGCCACATGTCTTTGGTAAAAAAAAAGTCAATAATTGTATATTTATTGGTTTGCGCAAAAGTTGTCACATCTACAAACTAAGGTACGTTTTCTGGAATTTACGCAGCTTTTAGTTTACGACTGCCTATCTCATTTCTTGAGGTGCTAAAATGACAGGGCAGTACAAAACCCCCCCAAATGACCCCATTTTGGAAAGTAGACCCCCTAAGGAAATTGATAAGAGGCATGTTGAGCCCATTGAATATTTTATTTTTTTGCCTCAAGCGATTGAATAATGACAAAAAAAAAATTTTTTTTTTTTTTTTACACAAAGTTGTCACTAAATGATATATTGCTCACACATGCTATGGGCGTATGTGAAATGACACCCCAAAATAAATTCTGCTGCTTCTCCTGAGTACGGGGATACCACATATGTGGGACTTTTTGGGAGCCTAGCCGCGTACAGGGCCCCGAAAACCAAGCACCGCCTTCAGGCTTTCTAAGGGCGTAAATTTTTGATTTCACGCCTCACTACCTATTACAGTTTTGAAGGCCATAAAATGCCAAGATGGCACAAAACCCCCACAAATGACCCCATTTTAGAAAGTAGACACCCCAAGCTATTTGCTGAGAGGCATGTTGAGTCCATGGAATATTTTATATTTTGCCACAAGTTGCGGGAAAATTACAAACTTTTTTTTTTTTTTTTTTTTTTTCACAAAGTTGTCACTAAATGATATATTGCTCATGCATGCCATGGGCATATGTGAAATGACACCCCAAAATAAATTCTGCTGCTTCTCCTGAGTACGGGGATACCACATATGTGGGACTTTTTGGGAGCCTAGCCGCGTACGGGGCCCCGAAAACCAAGCACCGCCTTCAGGCTTTCTAAGGGCGTAATTTTTTGAGTTCACTTCTCACTACCTATTACAGTTTTGAAGGCCATAAAATGCCAAGATGGCACAAAACCCCCACAAATGACCCCATTTTAGAAAGTAGACACCCCAAGCTATTTGCTGAGAGGCATGTTGAGTCCATGGAATATTTTATATTTTGCCACAAGTTGCGGGAAAATTACAAACTTTTTTTTTTTTTCACAAAGTTGTCACTAAATGATATATTGCTCACGCATGCCATGGGCATATGTGAAATGACACCCCAAAATAAATTCTGCTGCTTCTCCTGAGTACGGGGATACCACATATGTGGGACTTTTTGGGAGCCTAGCCGCGTACGGGGCCCCAAAAACCAAGCACCGCCTTCAGGCTTTCTAAGGGCGTTACAGTTTTGAAGGCCATAAAATGCCAAGATGGCACAAACCCCCCCCCCCAAATGACCCCATTTTAGAAAGTAGACACCCCTAAATTTAGGGGTACACTAGTGAGACTAGGTAATAAATGGCGGGTGCCCTGAAACTATAAAAAAATAACTAACCAACCAGCGTCACCTGTAACAGTTATATGGTGATCACTGGTGAAAGGGTTAACTAGGGGGCAATCAGGGGGCTTTATGCGGTAGTATATGGGGGTCCCTGGCGCTATAAAAAGCTGCGGCGAACCTAAATACCTACCTGCCTAACTAGCGTCACCTGTGACACTAATACAGCGATCAGAAAAACGATCGCTTATTAGGCTGGGTTCACACTGGAGCGATGCGGGAACGCCACGAATGCGCGGCGGGTTCCCGCATCGCATGCCTCCCGGCGGCAGTTCACACTGCCCTATGCGAACTGCTGGGAGTGTCAGTGAAATGTTAATGACACCCCCAGATCAGTTCGCATATCGCAGTGCGATCTGCAAACTTGGATCGCATGGTGTGAACACCCATGCGATCCGATTCTGCTGCGGACCAAAAAAAGGGTCCCGTGCGAGTTTGCGGCGGGTGCGGCGGGTGCGACACGAATTCAGCCATACTATCTGTATAGCTGAACTCGAATCGCACAGAGATCGGATGTGATTTGCACTGCAGTGCGGTGCGAATCACATCCGTTCTCATAAACCGCTGCAATGTGAACCCAGCCTTAGTGACACTGGCGACGGGGGGTGATCACGGGGTTAAACCTTTATTGGGGGGGTTAGGGGGGTACCTTAGAACTAAAGGGGGCTAACCCTAACTGCCCTAACAGTTATTAGTCACAAATGACACCTGCCGGGTGATCAGGGGGTTAAACCTTTATTAGGTAATAAATGGCGGGTGCCCTGAAACTATAAAAAAATAACTAACCAACCAGCGTCACCTGTAACAGTTATATGGTGATCACTGGTGAAAGGGTTAACTAGGGGGCAATCAGGGGGCTTTATGCGGTAGTATATGGGGGTCCCTAGCGCTATAAAAAGCTGCGGCGAACCTAAATACCTACCTGCCTAACTAGCGTCACCTGTGACACTAATACGGCGATCAGAAAAATGATCGCTTATTAGGCTGGGTTCACACTGGAGCGATGCGGAAACGCCGCGAATCCGCGGCGGGTTCCCGCATCGCATGCCTCCCGGCGGCAGTTCACACTGCCCTATGCGAACTGCTGGGAGTGTCAGTGAAATGTTACTGACACCCCCAGATCAGTTCGCATATCGCAGTGCGATCTGCAAACTCGGATCGCATGGTGTGAACACCCATGCGATCCGATTCTGCTGCGGGCCAAAAAAAGGGTCCCGTGCGAATTTGCGGCGGGTGCGGCGGGTGTGGCGGGTGCGGCGGGTGCGGCGAATGGCTGAACTCGAATCGCACAGAGATCGGATGTGATTTGCACTGCAGTGCGGTGCGAATCACATTCGTTCTCATAAACCGCTGCAATGTGAACCCAGCCTTAGTGACACTGGCGACGGGGGGTGATCATGGGGTTAAACCTTTATTGGGGGGGTTAGGGGGGTACATTAGAACTAAAGGGGGCTAACCCTAACTGCCCTAACAGTTATTACAGTCACAAATGACACCAATGCAAAAAAAAAAAAAAAAAAAAAAAAATGACATTGGTGTCACTGTGACTGGGGGGCAGGGGTAATTGGGGGGGTGATCGGGGGGTAAAGGGGGGGTGTGAGTGTGCCTGGCATGTTCTACTGTGTGTGGGATGTGTTGGTGCAACTCACTGATCCGCTCTCCTCCGTGTCGGAACGAAAAATACCGACACGGAGGAGAGAATACATCACTTCCTCTCCTGTGTTTACATTACAGGAGAGGAAGTGATGTCACCGGGGATTTCCATTCGTCGGGAGCGATCGCGAGGGGGTGGCCATGAATGAATGGCCGTCCCCTCGTCCGGGATCGCTCCCGAACGAAAACCGACCGCCGCAGGCACCGGGCGGGGGCCCGATCGGGCCCCCGACCCGCGGGAGGCAAAACACGTACATCTACGTGCTTATGCCTGCCCGTGCCATTCTGATGACGTAGATCGGCGTTAGGCGGTCGGCAAGTGGTTAATGTGGCTGTAGGGAAAATTGATTACCCACCCCCTGTTCTAGCCCTACCTCATTCTATCCAAAACCAGATAAAAAATGTTCTACTGTATTTAAAAAAAAAAAAAAATCAAACATCAGCAATTAGTGGGATCATGATATCCTTAGCAGCCAGTCACACTTTAGATTTCATTGCTGCACTGAGCTGTTAAGCTGATCTGTGATTAGTTGTTATGGGTTACAACCCTTTATTTCTAATCTTCTGTCTCTGTTTAAAGAGCTTATGATATAGTGCAGCAGGGCTGGTAGTGAAAGTGTTAAGACGTATCTGGTAATACTGCTGTCTCTTTATACCCTTCATCAGCATTACCATTGCTCTGTCTCTGTTTCACATTATAAAATCTTTCTTTTTAACATGCCCCCTCTTTATAACCTGCAGTTCATCTTGTATTTCTAGACTGATTACCAACATTGAATTAGAGAGATCACCCTTTCTATTCCACTATCCTTTCTGCTGCTTCTATGCTCTTATTTCTTGTGTTTTTTTTTTTTTTTCCCTATCCTGTTTTACACCCTCCTCTTTCTGTTCCAGTGAGATGTAGAGGAGGCTGCATTCTGGAATCTTACATCATACAACCGCAGACAAATATTAAGTCAGACTGGATCTCTTTGCAATGATCTCACCACTATCCCTCCCCCACATACTCACCCACCAGAGAGCGTCTGCTCTCTGTCCTCAAGGTGATTGTTTCATATTAACAAGGCTGGCGTGAACACGTGCCCACACTCTCATGGATGCCAGATTTGATAGCTTTGAAGGGGCAAATGATTTTATTTTTCTGAGAACATCTCAAATTGATGAAAAACATCCCTAACACAAGTCTGTAAATACAATATGTAGGCTGTAAAAGCCCCATGATTTTTCGGGTATGTTATACAGTATATACACTGCACATGCACATCCCTAAAATGATCTCTGTTAATTATCCCAGTGGTTGTTAGTCTTATGACTAATTATCCTTTTTTGTTTGAAGTCTTCCCCAGAACTGATTCACAATTTTTTTGACCTTTTCCCCAGGGCTCAACCATGATCCCTTGACCTCTTCCCCCAGATGTCATCTGCTGCCATCTTGACCACTTTCCTAGACCTGCTTTTCTGATATCCTACTTCCCAGGTACCCTAACTTCCTTTCCCCTACCTAACCCCACCTGCATAACTTCTATGTTCTGATGGTTATACAAAAGAATTTAGGGTGGGGGAACATGTTTATGTTGGATTTGTATATTTATGTATAGAATAACCATTTCGAAAACCATATCCATCACCATTTCCATCAGATTCAAAATATGTTTTCTTTGATCTTCTGTGTGCTTCCTAGAAATCATACCCAGTTTATTGTTTATTAAAAAAAAATATTTAAAGCACACCTGTAAACCAGTGCTGCCGAAGAGAGGAGGGTTAAAGGTGTTTCGGAAATATCATGTTTAATGGATACATGCATGTTTGATCTTCAAAAAATAAATGTGCTCCCTCCCAGACTTTTTATTCATCTTTTTAAGAGTAAAAAAGTAGCAAGTTAGTGATTGAGTTTCCATAGAAACACAAGCACTGAGACATCCTCTTTAAACATGGCGCATGCCCTCTTCAGCCCTATAGGCTATAATGGATGTTTGCTTCTTCTGTCAATGTATAGGTTGGCAGAAATCGATTATAGCTTCGGGGCACGTGTGCCAAGTTGAACAGGACATCTTTGCACATACGGAAATATATATATGTTTAAATATACACTTGCTCAATACATAAGGCTAGATCTTGCTTATTCCCTCACTTTCTCTCACAAATATACCAGACAGTGTCTGTCTGACTGAAAGAAATATACTAGTTGAATGACCTGTAACCTCTACAATGGTCCTGCTAGCAAAAGACCATGTGATCTAGGCTGTAGATCACACGATGGAGCTCAGGAGTGCCAGGTTTTTTTTTATTTATGGAACGAATAGGGTGCTTTTTACTAAAAATAATACTAGAATTTGGTAACCCTGAAGTTTACTTTTGATTCATGAGAAAATAAATTTTCATAGATCCCCATTTGGTGATGGTTACTCTTTAAAGTTCATATCTCACTTGACCATTAAAAGTCAGATAACCTTACGCCTTCTCTTAACATTAAAGTGATTTTGTAAAGGTTTTTTTCTTTTTAACAAATATGTCATACTTGCTTGCTCTGAGCAATGGTTTGGCATAGAGCAGCTTGGTCCTCCTCTTCTGGGGTCCCCTGCCAGAAATTTTGGCTCCTCCCCCATTCTGAGTGCCACCATAGTAATCCTTGACTTCTGGGGTCCCCCGTAGGCATTCCTGATTCCTCTCTGGGTACTCCCATAACAAGCTATGGGGGCACTCGTGCAGACTTGATATGTGTGTCCTTTGCCACACACAAAGGTGCTCCGTCCAGTATGTAAGAAAGCCATAGTTTTCTTTTGCAAATTGGTGTTCTATGATGGTATAAAAAAAGTTCTCTACATCAGATTCTTATTTTCATTGTTGATCCTGCAAGATCTCCATCCTTCACCTATATAAAGGAAGGGTTTTCAGCCATTTGCAAGTCCTGAGAGAAATTTCGAATAGTTTAATGTAGTTGACAAGCTTCTGTGATGGTATTAAATGGTCAGAGATTTAAAGGACGGTTAAGTGCAGTAGTAAAGGAGCATACAGAAAAATAAGACACCCACTTTTATAATTTGTGCCAATGTAGTACTAAATATGAGCCCTTCCTTAAACAGCCTGATATGGTGGGTTCAACTTGGTGTTGGTTCAGCTAGGTGCAGTTGGTTATTGGCAAAAGCTGGCTCCACAACCTCAATAAAACAACTAACAAATTGAATCTTTCTCACAAGACAGGGCAGACCGATGTACTGATGAGCCTGTGTCCTCTGTAGCTTTATTTTCCCGTTCTTAGCTTACATACAGTATTGGAACGCCTGTTGCTGTTCTGCTTAGTTATTATTGCTCAGGTATTGACTTCCTGTCTGATACCACTAATCTGGCATTTCTACAGTAACCTCTTGGTTACCAAGATGATTTTCCTTACAGAACTTGCTACTCATTAAACACTGTCCTGTTTGTTCCATCAATGTCTGTCAACACTAAAGCCTGTAGAGTATGAAAATCCTGGAGATCGGATGTAGCTGACATGCTGCAATCACGACATCTGGCACTAACAATCATGTCGCTTAGATCCCACATCCTACCCTTTCCAGTAATTGGTGGAATAACAGCAGAAAAGAGTTATGCAACAACTCCTGTTTCTCTTTCCCAGTGTATCTGTCTGAGCTTTGAGTCCTTCTCCAGATTTCTCCATTGACTCTTCATCTGTGTTATTTGTACCAGCTGCATGAGTTGTCAAGTCTTTCATCTTTGACCCATACTTTTTTTTTATCCTATACTGCTGTTTCTTACACTGCTTCTGTTATATTTTGCTTCATCACACTCCTTATTTGACACCTGTTCTGTCTTCTTGTCTCTGCTATGGAACACGCCTATACCAGTCTATGCATAAAATAGAAAAAAGTTTGCACACCCGATATATCCCTAGCTTTTTTCTACATCACCCTGTTCCCTAGGTTTTAAATGTCTCACTCTGTGTCTAATTTTAGTTTTTTTTAATATATGTACATTTTTATGTCACCAGTACTATTTGACTAAAGGTTAAGTCCACGCAAAAGGCTTAAAGTGCAAGTCCTGGCTCTACCCAACTAAGTTTAAAATAGTTATTACCCCCCCTTCTAAATCCTGTTCTTATTACCCTATAGAAGGAAGATGTATATACTTGCGGTCATGGGATTGGCTTCCAGCAATGACTTCAGGGGAGAGAAGGAACATCTGACCATGGATGCACCGCAGTAAGCCTAGGGTTGAAGTCACCACTTCCTTCTACAGGGTAGTTAGTATAGGAGTAAGAAGAGGGTGGGAGCCTTTTTAGGTTTAGTTAGAGTCTAGAATTCCACTTTAATTGTCAGTATTTTCAGAATGGCCAAATGGAGAATCCAAAATGGCCAAAGGAGAAAATGAGTGTCCCAATCACCCTCAGGAGTCCCAGAATATCTGAGCAGGGCTGAGTAACACCACCGTTAAGCCTAGAACCAAATGTGATCTTTCACAACTTGGATTAGGACGGGGGGGGGGGCTGATATTGCCCATCTCCCCATTCTAAACACCTTTTACAACCCAATAAGGGACAGTGTCACCTACCTCTGTTTAGCTAAAACAAAAAAATATGTTTTTGGTGGACTTAACCTTTACACGGTGCGTTCATAAGCAAAATTGTGTTGTGCTTTACTGTTGCAATTGACACATTTTAAGACATTCCAAATATAAATCTTTCTTCTACAGGTACAAATCAAATGAAGAATATGTTTATGTTCGAGGCCGCGGCAGGGGAAAGTATGTGTGTGAGGAGTGTGGTATTCGTTGTAAGAAGCCAAGCATGCTGAAGAAACATATTCGCACACACACTGATCACCGACCATACATGTGCAAACATTGCAATTTTGCCTTCAAAACCAAAGGTGAGATTTTTCAATTTTTTCTGAATGCATTAATATTTTGTTTTGGTAGAATCGAAAAAGGATAGAATCTTTGAGGTTTTTTTTTTTCTTTATCTTTCTTTGTCACTGCAGGGGGTATACCCCCTCAGTTTCTGTCCTAGTGATCTCTTTGCTGAAATGTAATTTAATAAAGTATTGTTACTTTTTTTTTTTTATCTGAACAAGACGTAAAAGTACTCTGAGCAAGAAAATCAACATTGCAGTGGGGCAACCCACACTACAAGAGTTATTTTCTCGTTTAGTCAAGGGGCAAAGGATTAAGGAGTAAATACTTACAATATCTCACAAAAGTGAGTAAACCCCTCACATAAATATTTTATTATATCTTTTCATGTGACAAAACTGAAGATATTACACTTTGCTACAATGTAAAGTAGTGAGTGTAAAGCTTGTATAACAGTGTAAATGTCCCCTTAAAATAACCCAACACAAACAATGTCTAAATCACTAGCAACAAAAGTGAGTACACCCCTAAGTGAAAATGTCCAAATTGGGCCCAAAGTGTCAATATATTGTGTGGCCACCATTATTTTCCAGCACTGTCTTGACCCTCTTGGGCATGGAGTTCACCAGAGCTTCACAGGTTGCCACTAGAGTCCTCTTCCACTCTTCCATGACTACATCGCAGAGCTGGTGCATGTTGGAGGCCTTGCGCTCCTCCACCTTCCATTTGAGGATGCCCCACAGATGCTCAATAGGGTTTAGGTCTGGAGATATGCTTGGTCAGTCTATCACCTTTACCCCCAGCTTCTTTAGCAAGGCAGTGGTCATCTTGGAGGTGTGTTTGGGGTCGTTATCATGTTGGAATACTGCCCTGTGGCCCAGTTTCTGAAGGAAAGGGAACATACTCTGCTTCAGTATGTCACAGAATATGTTGGCATTCATGGTTCCCTCAATGAGCTGTAGCTCCCCAGTGCTGGCAGCACTCATGGAGACCTGGACCATGACACTCCCACCACCATGCTTGACTGTAGGCAAGACATACTTCTCTTTATACTCCTCACCTGGTTGCCGCCAAACACATGCTTGACACCATCTGAACCAAAAAAGTTAATCTTGGTCTCATCAGACCATAGGACATGGTTCCAGTAATCCATGTCCTTAATCTGCTTGTCTTCAGCAAACTGTTTGCAGCCTTTCTTGTGCATCATATTTAGAAGAGGCTTCCTTCTGGGATGACAGCCATGCAGACCAATTTGATGCATTGTGCAGCGTATGGTCTGAGCACTGACACCTCTTCAACCTCTGCGACAATGCTGGCAGCACTCATACATCCATTTCACAAAGACAACCTATGGATATGACATTGAGCACGTGCACTCCACTCCTTTGGTCGTGTGACAACACTGAAGAAATTACACTTTTCTAAAATGTAAAGTAGTGAGTGTACAGCTTGTATAACAGTGTACATTTGCTGTACTCTCAAAATAAAGCAACACACAGCCATTAATGTCTAATGGCCAATGGCTACCGGTGCCCCAGCAAAGCCAGAGAGACACGAAATTTAGGGGAGAAAAGATCTGCAGACATGCACGAGGCTGGATCGAATGAGGGCTTAGGTAAGTAAAGGGGGGCTGAGGGTGCAATGCTGACACCTAAACACATTTTCCTTGCATTAAGATAATGCATTAAAGTAAAAAAAATGTTTAGACTTTACAACAACTTTAAGAATACTGTCAGAAAAAACATTTTAATATATTACTTTTAGCAAATAAACAAAGGGTGTGACCATCCTTTCTCTTCGAAACAGCGTCATTTCTTAAATTCTTTTAGGTACACTTGCACATAATTTTGAAGGAACTCGGCAGGTAGGTTGTTTGTTCCAAACATCTTGGAGAACTAAGCACAGATCTTCTGTGGATGTAGGCTGCCTCAAATCCTCCTGTCTTTTCATGTAATCTCTAAACAGAGATGATGATGTTGAGATCAGGGCTTTGTGGGGGTCAAACCATCACTTCCAGGACTCTACTTCTTTACACTGAAGAGAGTTCTTAATGACATTGTGTGTGTGTTTGGGGTCGTTGTCCTGCTGCAGAATAAATTTGGGGCTAATCACATGCTTTCCTGATGGCATGTCATGATGGAAAAATAGCTGCCTGTATTTCTCAGTCACTATTGATCCTGACCAAATTTCCAACTCCATTTGCATAAATGCAGCCACAAACTTGCAAGAAACCTCCACCATGCTTCTTGGTTGCCTGTAGACACACATTCTTGTACCGCTCTCCAGCCCTTCGTGAACAAACTTCCTCCTGCTACAGCCAAATATTTCAACTTTTGACTCATCAGTCCAGAGCACCTGCTGCCATTTTTCTGCACCTCAGTTCCTATGTTTTTGTGCATAGTTGAGTTGCTTAGCCTTGTTTCCATGTCGTAAACCCCAAGAATTACAGCCTCATTATAAATTTGCTGGTGTATAAAGTACATTGAAGCCAAATCTGACAAATCCCATGCAAAATTTCCAATAATAGACTAGACAAAATTATTGGCACCCTCAATTTAATATTTAAAAACTGTGTTGCACTATACCCAGAATTGATGTGTTTTTGAAGGCAAAGGGTGGTCACCAAAAATTGATTTGATTTGAATTTCCCTTCTGATCATTTACTTTTCATTTTGTTAATTGATGAAAAAAAAAAAAAACTATTAACACTTCTGTTTCTGAAAACATTCCTAATTTGCAGCATGCTTTCACACCTGCCTAAAACTTTTGCTTTTGCACAGGACTGTGTGTGTTTGACCTTTGGCGTATACACCATAATTCAATAGGCTGCGCATAATTAACGCCCAAGCATTTAAGGCCCTTAAACACATTACATGCCAATTGTTTTACAACCCTCTTCTGTTTTATCTCTTAGCATTTTTGGAGTTGGAGAAAATTTCATTAGGTGGCATAGGTTGAATGTAACAGTGGGGATATACCACTAGCCATGTGTCCTGTTGATAACTATATTTATTCATTTATTTGCAGGGAATCTGACTAAACACATGAAATCCAAAGCACACAGCAAGAAATGCCAAGAGCTGGGATTAGTGCCACCATCTCTGTCGGAGCTGGATGCAGAGGAAGGTACTTTACATAATCTGGCTAACCAGTGTTTATGTTGCATTTGCATGCCCTTATCCCCTATATTATCAGGATGAGTCTTAACTTGTTATCTTCCTCCATACCCAAGTAAAAAATCAGATACCTAATAATAAGTTATCATAGTACTGTCTGCATACCATATAAAGCTTTTGTTAGAATTTATATCAGAATGTTTTCTTAGTAAATACTTTAAACCATTTGTTTTGAACTAGTAAAATAAGTATTTCAATTGGCTGTAAGTGCCCATTTCTACTGTCAGGTTTGAAAATAATCCAAATCACTTAGAGACAGCAAGGAAATGGTACAAATACGTTTCTGTGGCTTGCGAATTTTCCAAAATGCAATCTGCAGCTTTTTGCTATGGTTTTTAGAATACATGTTCTTCATTGTTTTCAATGGCTTAGCATGCCAAACTCGTGTAAATTGAAAGCAAAGCATATGTGCATGGTTTTAGAAAAACTGTTGTCAACACATATAAAACAGTCACACAACAGGTTTACAGCTTCTTTCGGAGAACCATGTTCATGTCATGGACGTGTATAGAGTGAAACAATCATCCGTTACATGAAGGACAATGTCATGAGATGTAGTATATTCGGTATTAAAGTCTCGACTGAATAAACTTTAAACATTTGGTAAATATCCAATAAGTCAAACAGCAGGTACTTAGGAGTTTTTTTTGCACATCTTGTCTTCAATAGAACTTGATACAAAATTACTACAATATAGTAATGAATATGTTGCTGAAGACTTGGGTGTATTGAGCAACAGAGCAGAGTTGCCATGGTGACTACAGCTGAACATGCTGCACCATTTCACAGTGGGGGTGCAGCAGTGATGAAGTTTTCAGTTTGGTGGTGTGCTGTTTGATGGCATTGAATCCATGTTTTGTATGCCAGACTGTAGTGGCACATTTATGTATTATTTATTACGGTATTTATATAGCAGCAACAGTTGTATGCAGTCCTTTACATATTGTACATTTATATCATTCCCCATCCTCAAGCAGCTTACAATCTAAGGTCTCTATCTCACATGCCTACATACATGCACACACATACAAAGGCCAATTCGGACATCAGCTATTTAACCTATCAGTATGTCTTTGGCATGTGGGAGGAAACCAGAATACCTGGGGAACCCATGCAAGAGAACATGCAAATCCAATGCAGATAAAATCCCTACCAGGACTCCATCCTTTACTTATTTAAAGTAGTTGTAAAGGCAGAAGGTTTTTTTTTTTATCTTAAGGCATTCTATGCCTTAAGATAAAAAGCCTGTGTGCAGCAGCCCCCCTAACATTTACCCGAGCTCCCTCTCTGTCCAGCGATAACCGCAAGTCTCTCAGCCGTCCCAGATTCTCCCTCCTGATCAGCTGAGACACAGTAGCAGCACCATTGGCTGCCGCTGCTGTCAATCAGAGTCTGCTAGCCAATCAGGGAAGAGAGGGGGTGTGCCAGGTTGGGGCTCTGTGTCTGAATGTACACAGGGAGCTGTGACTCGTCCAATACGACACGCAACCTCTAAGGCCTGATTCACACCTATGCATTTTTAGTGCTTTTTGCATTTTGCAGATTTGCACTACAGTCCATTCAGCATGGTTTTCAATGGAACACGTTCTGTAGTGCAAATCTGCAAAATGCAAAAAGCACTAAAAATGCATAGGTATGAATCAGGCCTAACATGCCATGTGAACACTCTCACGAAAAGTGATCCTGACATGTGAGACCACATTCAGTCCCCAGAACTCTTTACCCCATTTTGATCTCCCTTAGCACCATAGTGCCCATTGCACAGGAAATTAATACAGGTATTTACCTGTCTTTTCTTTGTTGTTTCTCTCTTCTGTGTATACAGGAGGTTTTTGTTTGCTTTTTTTGTTGTTGTCAGCTAGATCAGTTCTGATTTGCACCACTTTCCTCCAACTTCATATTACCCTGTCACCGCTTTCAATCATCAAAGAACCTCTCACCATGCATTGAGCTTTGAGGACTTTTCTTCACTTTCCCTACCTTTACATAAAAGTCCACCTTTGGTCTCCAAACACTCCTACGTTTACCTACAAAGCAGAGTGAGGCACTCAACATAACCATTAAAATCCTGTCATTAAACGCCAATGGTCTCAACCATCCGGCTAAATGATCATCATTGTGGAAACTGGCTGTCGACTTCCACTGCAATATCTTATGCGTACAAGAAAATTTAGTGAGGTCCTTCGCACTACTAATTAAGTGAATATATGATATAAACTAATGTGAAGTCAGTGAAATCGCTGCAAGATCTAAAGTGTACACTTAAACACAAAAAGGGGTAAATAATAATAAAAGTGATCCACGCGGATCACTTTTATTATTATTTATGGGTGCAAGAAACCCATTTTCAAGAATCGAATCCTCCTCGCTGTACCAACAGACACTTCACTAACGTATAATATACTGCTAATACTCCTTCCAAGAAGAAAGGTATTCTGATTGTCCTTAGGGACTCCCTGTCATTTCAACTACAAAGCTGCTTCAAAGACCCAGATGGCTGCTACCTCATACTGGTTTGCCTCATCAACAACGCAACCTACACCATTGTGTCCACATACGCACTTAACATACACCAACTACGTTTCTTTCAAAAACTTCACAAGAAAATTCAAAGACTGCAACATGGCTAAGTGGTGTTGTGTGGGGACATTAACATCACCCGGATCCTCATATGGACTCTACCTCTAGCCCCAAAAGAAGCAAACTAGCACTTAACCCACTACTTTCGACTCTCCTTCTCTATGATGTATGTAGATGCCAGCACACAGAAGATAGTGATTTAATGTTCTTTTCCTCCTGTTACAAAACTTACTCTCGCATCGACTTATTCTTAACGGACCAATGGACATTGCCGAAGATGTCTTCCTCCTCCATACTCCCTATCACCTGGTCAGATCACTCACCAATATGCATAACTATTGAAAACACCAAGACCTCCCCAGCCTACCTATGGAGAATGAACACTAGAATACTTTAGACTGATCCCTGCTCGAACTCTCTCTTCCGCTCTCAGCTTGAGGATTTCTTCAGATTGAATAAGGACTCTCTGATACCCATACTATTTGGGCTGCACACAAGGCATTTATGCGCGGCCACGTCATCCAAATGGGGGTTAGATTCAAGAGACAGAGGAAGCAGTACATTGATTACCTACTAAATGACATTCAAAACGCTGACCAACTCAATAAGAAAACACCCACGCCCGAAACTTAAATCTAAACTCCTTAAACTGAGGATCAAACTGAGATCCCTTCTCCTTTAAATGTTGAAAAAACTCAATCACGCCTCAAAATGCAATTTTAGGTAGAAGGTAATAAAGCAGGCAAAAGGCTGGCACACCAAAATAAAGGCAGCCACACTGAAACTTATCTACCACCCCACCACAAAACAAAAATGACTCGATCCACAAGCCATTGCAGACGCCTTTTATCTCCTACTACGGCATGCTTTACAATCTAAAAACTGACCACACCCTAGCTCAGCCTAACAGCTCAGACATCTGAGCATTCCTAGATTGCTTATCACAAGACCAACTAACTCATCTTAACTCCCCATTCACAAAGCAAGAGATAGGGAAAACTATCAATGCATTACCCAACAATAAAGCATCGGGTCCTGATAGGGTCCTGATGTAGGGAAATACTACAAAAATTTCAAATTCTGCCTCATTGACCACATATCACAAATATTCAGCACCGCTGCTTCCTTGGCCTGGTTCCCACCAGAAATTCTTAAAGCCCTAATTATAACTTTGCCAAAGCCAGGTAAGGAACCCACGTCTGCCCAAAACTTCAGACCCATTTCCCTACTCAACCATGATGCCAAACTTTACGCCAAAGTCATAGCGAATAGATTGTTTAACTTACTTCCAAACCTCATCCTCCCTAACCAATCGGGATTCACAAAAGGGCGAAAACATCAGACGCAACTCGTAGGATGATAATTATCATTCATCATACGGAAAAAAATGGAATGCCTTCTCTGTTCCTCTCTTTGGATAAGAGAGAAGGCATTTGACAGAGTTCATTGGACGTATGTAGAGATGACGTTACACAAATTCAGGTTTAATGGTCACATTCTTTCGGCAATTATGGCCCTCTACTCGTCCCCCTCTGCCCAAGTATACTGCTCATCCATGCTATCTGCACCATTTGTTATTACTAACGGTACGAGACAAGGGTGCCCATTGTCCCCCTTGATTTTCAGTTTAATCATGGCACCCCTAGCAGAAAGTATTAGGTCCCAAGAAAATATTAAGGGTATCAAAATTGGCACTGTTGAACACAAGCTAAATTTATTTGCAGATCATATCATTCTCATGTTATCCAATCCCAATTCCTCACTGGCTTCGGTAAACAAGTCTCTTGTCGATTTCAGCCTTGTGTCTTGCTACAAAGTAAACACAACTAAATCCTTTATTTTGCCCCTTGGAATTCCAGAAGAGCAACAAAATAATCCAAGCATGATTTATCCCTACGTGTGGGCCAAGGATTCCATATCATACTTGGGAATTAAACTAACCAAACAGGTGGCTTCTCTTTACCAGGCAACCTATACCCCATTTTTACATAGCATACATAAAGAACTAGAAAGCATCTCTAAACTTTATTGTGGTCCTGTAGACTTGTAGCCTTTAAGATGCTCAAACTACCACAATTAATATCTTTTCAGATCCCTACCTATTGCAATCCCTAGATCCTTCTTTACCCCACTCAACGCCATTCTAAAAAGTCTAATTTGGCAATATTCGAAAGCTAGGAACCCCCGAGCAGTCCTAATTAAACACAGATCAGTTGGAGGAACAGGGTATATAGACTGCAATGATTACTACCTTGCTGCTATCTTATCACAACTTAAAAATTGGTTCACCCATGACTCCATAAGCATTTTGAGAGATATCAAATCCACACAGATTCCTGGATGGGACCTCAAGGTCTGGCTCCTTGGCAAACTCACTCAAAAACCGAGGGACAATACCCTCTCTCCTACCATTGTGGCATCTGTTTCGGCATTTAATCACATGATAAAGCATGATTAAAAACAACTCGTATAAAATCCCAATGCCTTTATCAGTACTCTCCTTGCTTATCCCCAACTTATCAACCTTTCAACAGTTCACTCTAAATGCAAAGGCATTACCCTGTTCTACAAAATACTACAGAATAAAACCTCATTCACTAAACTTCCCCAGTTGCTTAAATGGGAGAGAGACATAGGCCAAACCTTTACTGAATTCCAGTGGCAAAATGCTTTGAAGTCTAGCTTCCAAACAACTTGTTCCTCTAACTTTTGGGAACTCATTTTCAAAGTCAACCTGCGTTGGTACATTACTCTAGCCCAAATCCATACCTTTGACCATTCTAATCCTCCATCCTGCAGGAGAAACTGTGGATACTCAGGACACCTGTATCATATCCTATGGGAATGTAACAAATTATCTACCTTTTGGTCAGAAGTGTTTACACTCCTCAAACAAATATAAGTATATACCTCAAACAAATCCAGTTAATCTTTCTGTATCCAAGAACAGATCGTGTTGTTCCCCCCCCCCCCCCCCCCCAATATACTGTTTTCTCCCTATTGGGGTGTCTGGGGATGCTGGATGACAACCTCAACATATCTAGCACTCAGAACTGACTTCAAAGTTCACAAATGTTATTGATAATTATATCATATACATTTTTTACTTAAACGTTTATGCTATAACCCATGCATGACAAATATTATTTATTTATTTGACTTATGTAAAGAAATTTAATAAAAATTATTGTTAAAAAAAAGAAAATATCGTGCCCAATGTGAAATTGGCTTTAAGTTTGTTTTCACTGCTGAAAACTAACTTTTGATTATTTGCTAAGACTCTATCAGATCTGTTTCACAAGGGCTTCAGTTTGTATAAGAGTAGTGTGAACGGCAAGCTTTGACAAAACATTTTCAGTACTTTCAGCAAGCTTTGTGAAGCACAGATTTAATGGGAGTGCTGACTGCCACATCCAACTAGCTGCTAGGGCTTCAGTACCTCTTAAAGCTTGCTGAAGCATGCTAGCAGTTTGCTTAACCACTTCAGCCCCGGAAGATTTTACCCCCTTCCTGACCAGAGCACTTTTTACAATTTGGCACCGCGTCACTTTAACTGACAATTGCACAGTCATTTGATGCTGTACCCAAACAAAATTTGCATCCTTTTTTTGCCACAAATAGTGGTGGTATTTGATCACCTCTTTTTATTTTTTTCGCTATAAACAAAAAAAGAGCAACAATTTAGAAAAAAAAAATATATATTTTTTTTTACTTTTTGCTATAATATCCCTCCCCCCCCCCCCCCCCAAAAAAAAAACTATTTCTTCATCAGTTTAGGCCAATATATATTCTTCTACATATTTTTGGTAAAAAAAAATCACAATAAGCGTATATTGATTGGTTTGCACAAAAATTATAGCGTCTGCAAACTATGGGAAAGATTTATGGCATTTTTATGGCATCTGTTCCCCAGTGCCTTTGCACCGAGAACCAAGCAATCGAACACTGCCGATCGCTCGGTTCTCACAGCTCAGTGAGCTGCAGACTGTCAATCACAGCTCTCCTCTCTGCTCCCTCCTCGCTCATTAGAGTGCTGGGCTGTGGAGGGGGAGGGAGCGGCTAGCTCAGGCTCTCAGTGGCTCGCTGAGAGGCTGAGCCGGGTGTCGGTCTAGGGACCTGGTGGATCCCGACTTCCATTGTCGTGATGGCGCGGACCCTGGACCAACTTCTGTGATGAAAGTGGGTCATGGGAGTGCAAAATGAATTGAACCCCTGTGATCCACAGGAGAAGTATAGCCAAACAAGCTTTGGCTATACTTCTCCTTTAATGTCAGTTAGTGACAATGTTAGGGCCAGTGTATTTTAGGTAGTGTGGTCTCTCAGCTCTGATAAGCAAGGGGGCGGAGAGCTGAAGTTACATAAGTAAAGAGAGCTTTGAGAGCTGATTGGCGGGAAGGGACAGCAATTTAGCAGCAGACAGAAATGATACTTGGTGCTCTTACTTTAGACAAGCACACATTATAGAGGCATATGCTGTGTTCATACTTTGTCTGAGGTTTACAACCATTTCAAGTTTCTGTATCCATTGTTCCATTCATGTCAGTTTTAGAGTTATGACAAAGTGTATTTAAATGTGATTTGGGCAGCAGAGCCACAGTTTGCGGAGATAACCTAATAATGATGAGTGTAAGGAATGGGTTGAACTCAGACTCCTCCTTTTAGTCATGCCCCCTCCGACATGTTTTATCACGATAGGGCTTAGTCATAGTCTTAGTCATGCCATCTATGACTAAGCCAAATCGTGAAATGTGTCAGAGGGTGTGGCCTAAGGGAGGAGTTAGAGCTGAAGCCGATCTGCACTCATCATTATTAGGTCTTGTTGACATTGGGTCCTTTTAAGTGTGATGTGCTTTATTTCTTTCAGAACCAGTACCTGGTAGTCAGTTTGGAGTGGGGAGTGGTTTGTGCAAGGCTCTGGAGCAGTTTATTTGTTTGGTCAAAGCATATTTAAATGTTATCTTTCCAGTAAGGGTACTGGGGACTCTGAAAGATAATTTTACTAATGTACAGTATATAGGCATTTCATTTATGCTATTACTAGCAACGGCAAGAATATGCTTGCTCTATGCTCACTTTGGTAACTTTAATCTGTTTTGCCATATCTCAGGGACAAGTGATGAGCGATGGCCAGACAGCGATGCGGTGGAAGAGCACCAGTTCTCTGACTTGGAAGATACAGAAGATGATGATGACTCTGATGAAGATGATGAAGAGGATGATGATGATGATAGTCAGGAAGAGAGGAATTTAGAACTCTCTCCAATTACAGCCACCCAATTCTCACCTAATGAATTAAGACAAAACCCTGAGATAGTAGACTTCTCTTCAACTTGCCAGTTTTCTCCCCAACTACTGCAAACTTCAGAGCCTCTTGATAAAGATCCCCAGCCCAGAGCAGTTCCTGAACATACCAGAGAGTTACCACATAGGCGATGGTCTCCTGTAAAAGACACTGGAAGTAGCAGTAGACCTGGCCCTTCTCGCAGACACATCCTTCAGAAGAGAGAGGGCTCAGCAAAATGCTTCTCCCCAATAGGATGTACTTCTCCCCGCAGAGGGTTGTCTCCTTGTCATCGTCTGACATCAGCAAGAGAAGCGTCGCCTCTGAGATGCATTTCTCCTCAGCACCTATCACCCCACCGCAGTCTTTCACCTCGAGCCTTCATGTCACCTGAACGTGGTTCTTCTCCACCTGCCAGACATCTGTCCCCCAGCAGAGAAATGACGAGTCTGAGGTATTCGGCTTTTAGAGGTGGCCTAGCATCACCACGACAGTACCCATCTCCTGGTAGGGAGGAGTCACACCTCAGTAGGTCAGATGCTCAGATCCACTTCAAAGCTCAGCACGGGGTCTTCCCATCTACAGCTCTACCTCACAGGACTTCTGGTATTTTGGAGGCATCAGGAATAAAGGTAAGGGACAAGGTGGCAAATTAAACCCGGTTTCGTTGGAATAATTATCCTAAAATCTGGCAGTAATTAAAACTTTTTACATTTGCACAATTATCCAGGTGCCAATAATTTTAAGCCACATCTGCATTGTGTTTTTGCACATTTCTGTGGACAATTCATTTTTTCTTAACTGAGTGCAAGGTGATGTGTGTGAAACTGTTATCCAAGGGGACAATATAACAAACCTAGTACCCACATTTGTCTTAGTTAGGGTTATGAGAGTAAAAGGGGCTGAATATAAATGCATGCAACGCTTTTGAGATATTTATTCGTAAAAAAATGTAAAACTATTTATAATTTTCTTTCCACATCACAATTCTGTACCATTTTGTGTTGGTCTATCACATAAAATCCCAATAATATACATTTATGTTATTAGTTGTAACATGACAAAATGTGGAAAATGTGAAGGGGTATGAATACTTTTTCAAAGCGCTGTACATTATCACATCTGTTTTTGCTCTGTTGCTTTGAATCATAGTATAAAGTGTGTTCTTCTATTCTATAGAAACCAGGACCATACTCTTCTTCATCCAGATCCCTCTGCTCACCTGTTATGCCTCACGTTTTGCCAAGGAGTGGGGAGAACTTGTACACTCATTTACCCCTGCACTCACAATATCTTCAAAGGACACCTTACCCAATGATACCTATTGGAGGCATTCAGATGGTACAAGCCCGGCCTAGCCCTCAGCCCTCTCTACTGGGACCTGCATTCCCTGGGCTACATTCAGATGGTCCTGACAAGGAGGCATCCCACCAGCCACAAAAAAGAAGTGAACAGCCACTCAGGACTAACAATCGAGAGAAGGAGGAGGAAGACAGGGTACTATCACCCCCCAGCACAGCCCCACAACATTCCCCAACACCAAGCACTTACTGCCAGACAGCTTGCACTCCACCTCCACCTGGAACAACTCTCGTCCACAGCAGCTCTCTGAAAGGGGAGCGTTTGGAAGAAGAGGGGTGACTGGACATTATATTAAAATGATGATCCCAATTTAGAGTTCTTGCCCTGTGACATCTTTGTCTAAGTTACAGTGTGTGGAAACACCTAGGACATTAGAAAGCATTTCTTTTATAATATAGGTGAACAGTCCTGAGGTGTTACATTGGTGCAAATACTAAGATGTGAGTTATGGCTTCTTTCAGGATACAGGGTAAGGATCTCAGAGCATGGTGGATTGATGGTTTCACAAAGTAAAGAATGCATTCTTAGATTTGGAATTTAGAAGCGTTCAGCTTTGTAAGATGGCTCACCTTGGATACTTGAATAAGCGTTCAGGGTATGACTATGACCTTTGAATAGAGACATTATGGTACAATATAAAGATCCTTGTAGGATGTGAAATAAGGGTTTACAGATACACATGACCTATATACAGTGTGTGTGTGTGTGTATGTATATACACACTGAATATAGATTCCTTTTTCTCCCTGTCTGGGTTGAAGAGGGTGAATGACTTCATTTCATTCCTTTTTTATTTATTAGTTTTATCTCGTAGTTTTTCCCATGTACTTTTTCCTACCCATATGCAGTTTATCTGTGCCTTTTGTACACAATTTACTTCAAAATGGGAAAAAACAGAAGCGGAACTTTGTACGCTGTGAAAGAAATGTGAATCTTTTCTGATGCTTACCTGCTATAAATATTCTTAAGGGGATAAGCAAACTTCCATGAATCCCCCTTGCTGGGCTCCCCCATATAATGTGATCCTGAGATCTGGGTAGCACATGCACTGACGTTTTTTTTTTTTTTTTTTTTTTTTTTTAATATGTAGCCTATATATATATATATCAAAATATATATCTATATATATTGAACTGGGATAGGCATCCACAGTGATGTACAGATATTTATATGAATTTATTTAATTAGCACTGTATTGTCTTTACCGTTTTCTGCTTTAAGGGTTTTGGGTACAAAAAAAGCAAAAAAAAAAAAGCTTTATTTTAACTTTTTTATGTTGTAAAAAATCCAGCACTTGTAAAATGTGATTGAAAGCGATGCAGCACTTGGTATGCTGTACTGTAACGCCAATTGCCTGTGCATAAACACAGTTTTTGCACTGATAAGGAGTACCTGATCTCTGAAAATGAGATTGTGGATTGACAGGGGATAAGCCACGCTGCACTGTGGCACCAAGTTCATTTTGGTGGTCGACTGCAATACAATGCATTACATAAGCAGTGCTGCCTGGTACTCCTTGTTAGTTGGTTGGTATTGGTTAAACATTTGTATCATAATATTGGTTAACTGCTGATGGATTAACCATCTCACTCATCTACAAGGGAATCATCAGTGCTTTTACCCTTTCTTCCCAAAATGCAGCACTTGCTGACTTGTTTTATTAGGATCTCTTAAGTTTATATAGTGCAATCTTTTCTTTTTTAGCACTTAAGGAAAATATTTCCACGCTGCACCTTATTTCCATTTTTTTGTGTCCTTACCTCTCCCATCCTTTTCGTCTTAATGCTTTGCTCAGCACTTGAATATTCTCTCTTTTGTCATACTTTTCTACTGATGCCAGGTCAGGAGACCACTGTGTCTCCCACTACCTGGTCCAATCTACATTTATAAGACTTTGTTATTTCTCTTAAATTCTTCTCATGGAAGTAAAATGTAAGCCTTTAAATTAAGCACTTTTGCAAGCCATTAGAATCCTTTTATTTATAGGTATTTGTTTTATATAAATTTCATTCATTTATACATAATTTTCACATTCATGCTCAGTGACGTGAATTAAAGCACATTTCCACTCAACACTGAAAATTCTGTGGGTGTGCTTTTGCAAATAATAGGGGAAGGAGGGGGTTTTACAAAGGCAGCTTTACGGAAAGAAAGTGCAGGCTTTGGACAAACTTTAGAGAAAATGTGCTTGCAGCTTCTTTTGTGAAATGCCCCTCTGGTGGTAAAAAGTTTGTTTTTGTACCCATTTAATATGCACCTTGGAGCAGGTCTACATGGAATGCGTTTTCAGTGCAGAGCTGCTGCACACAAAACATTTATCCAAAATGTATGAAAAGTAGGCCAATAGTTTTCCTCGATTAATGAAGTTGCAAAGTCAAATTAAACAGAGCAAATCCATTTGTTAAAAAAGGAGCAAATTTACACTGGATAGACATTTGATTGACTCCTAGCCTGTCTTTGTAAATCTCCCTGATGTTCTTCCTTACTTCGATGACACTACCAGCATCTCCACCATTTCACACCATTTACCCCAGTGGAATATTAGAGGGTTGTGCTGCATGAGAACAGAACTGCCATTGGATTCCTTCTCAAAAGCTACCCAGGCGTGTGGTGCATGTGATTCACACAACATCCAACCCAATACTGAATTCTAACATTGGGTGGAATTGTTTCTATAAGGCCATAACATCACATGTTGGTTCTTACATATATGTATGTTGGTGTTACACGTGCACAGATGAGGCCTACAAGCTATTGTGGAAGGTTTTCTTGGCTCTTAAGCAGTGTGGTATGCAGTATGCATGTATTAGGGAAGGAGCAGGCTCCTTGGTACACTTTTTATATTGCTGCAACAATATAAGGAAGCAGTATATTTGTTTTTATTTGATTATTGCCTGGTTACTCTTCCTTTTCATTTCAAGTAATACTTCTAAAGCAGAAGGTTATATCTTTTATTACAGAATCCATAAGTGAAGAAAGGGCTGTTCATCTTTTGGGCCCCATTGCCTAACCCATGGGTGCTCAACCTGTGTCCCTCTAGCTGTTATGAACTACAAGTCCCAAGAGGTATTGCGAGGTTTCTGACAGTTACAAGCATGACTCATAAAGGCAGAAGCATTATGGGAGTTGTAGTTCCGCAACAGCTGGCGGGCCACAGGTTGCGCAACCATGGCCTAACCATTTTATGCCCAAATGGAGCTCATATAAAACCCTTTGCTCAGAATAGTTAAAAACTAAATATTTTTTTTCTTGTATTTAAACTGAAGGCCTCTGTTTTCTTGCATGTATCGTAACCAGCACACCAGTTCCATAATACTGTGTGTGTTATTTTGGCTTTAGAAACTGGCAAGGTATATGTTCTTTAAGCAAAAATAGCTTGTCAATTTATAGAGAGCAAGCATGCTACCTCAGCTGAAGTGGTATCAAAATAGACAATATCAAAGGGCAATTTTTTTTACTTCAAAATAATATATTCTGTAGGTTGTACAGAAGTGGGTTGGGAAGTAATGCTCTAAGCCAGAGCTGAAGGTACAGAATTTTTGCAAATTACTCTTACATTGCCACCGAAATATTAATGTACCACATATGTAGATACAATTATGCAATATACTTAAGAACACTTACTGACATGCTTACCCATGCAGCTGGTGCACAGTAAAATAAAGGCAGCTTATGATCTTACCTAAATGTTGCAGGCAGAAAAGCTTTCTATTGGCAACTATTGTTATAAAACTTCCCCCTCTTGTGGTTTAGTATTGGTACTGCACCAGTTCAAAAATGCATCCCTGACCAGGTCGAGCGTGTGTTTGTAGACAGTTGAGCTTGCAGACCCTGTTCCAGTTGTCTATTGCACTAAAAACTGTTTCTGCTATAGTAACTTTGCCCCAGTATGTAAATAGTGCATTTTATAATAATCTTGACTTCAAATTAATTGTAAAAAATGCCTTTATTTTCAAACAGTGTAGTTCATCCAATGGAGAGTTTCAGGCAGTAAGATTTCAGGTGACATTATAGAAAGCTCTGCTGGTTAGCATTTCTCTCCTCAGATACTGTTTCTCAGGTTGGTCCCTGGTTTCATTTGATATTTCAGCATAGGTAAGGTAACCGTTTTCCTCTTGGTGAACAATAGAATATATAACTTCTACAGATAACATTTGTTGAAGTACGATATTTCTAATATGAATGCCAAAGATAATTCTATGTAACTTCTAAGGTGTTTATATGCAGTCTGGCATAAATATGGATCTATAGTGTATCTGGATGTAATTGATTTGGCAATACATGCAGAATGTAAACATATCATGCCTTTGACACCCAAGACAAAATTTGGAATTGTATAAGGTTAGTAGAAGCAGGTATTTGACACACACGGATATTTCTGTTTAATGTACAGTTCTAGTGATTCATTGTCTGAATGCATATTGGTCAACCAGAAGAATTGCCATCTTCTCCACACTTACCTGCAAAACCTGCCGGGGCGTCTATATATGCTCTAGACTTTCGAAGCAAGGATAAGAAAAATGACTTGCATTTGAAATCCGTTCTCAATGCGTTTTGAAATCAGTTTGAGATGTATTTTAGATTCATTCACACTGCTTTGTATGTAGAAATATAAGCAAAGCAACCCAATTCATGGAAAAAGCAGCAATAATCACAGATATGCACTGCTCTCCCTAAGGTCCAGTTCAATATGCAAACACTGCATTCCACATTCATCAAATATGCTTCACAAACTGATGTCACACATACAAATTCTCTCTAATCTGCGCGATAATAATTGTATGCACTCCTTTAAATGACATCATCATTAATACATTAGTAAATCCAATATGTCCATGTTAATCGGGTGTCAAGAAATCAGCAGGGAGTGATGTGTGGAAGTAATAGGCCTTCTTGCATTGTTATTAGAGGCCCTCAAATAAGCACAGTATTATTTTCTAATGTTAAAAGCTAACTAACTCTTACTGCACTAAAGCTGTTATCCTTATATCAATATTTTAAAAATAGGGGCTGGAGTACAAATTTTTACTTTATTAAGCCGGGAAATTCTGTTACTATACAGTTTATCAATTTACTTTTTATAAGTCCTGCATCAATCAATGGTAATCTTATACATAAGAGGTCAGTCAGATTTTCAAACATGATCTAAACACCTTTTAGCCTGTTTAACATTTCCTCTCGAAAGTAGTTGGCCAACATATTTGTCTGCCTGACCCATAGACATGGAGACTGTCATACCATGGCTATGCGTTCCCTTACCTTCAAACATAGTAGGTAGGGTGTGCAAATATATACACACACAGTATGCGCGTGTATGTATATGTATGTGTGTGTGTGTGTGTATATATATATATATATATATATATATATATATATATATATATATATATATATATATATATATATATATATATATATATATATATATATATATATATATAATTAGACACTTGTTGCCCATTGTTATTGTTTTAAGGTATGCATGAGTACATAAAACCATTCTTAATACATGTCATACTACATAAACACTCTGCCTATTATAGGAAATCATCCAGATGCATCTTAGAACATAATCCTTTATATTGTATATTCATTTTATCTTCTAGAGCACTAAAATGTTTTATGGCTTTTTATTCCTAGTCTTAACCTAGTATAATCAGACTGGTTATAATGAGGTGGACTTAAAAGTCTTAACATGAAATAATTAAAGGGTTAAGCTCCAGCTTTTTTACAATCTTAATCTATGCTTGTCATTTTTCTATGCTGTAATCTTATGTGATCATGTTTTTTGGGGTTGCATAAAGAGGTTTTCCACTTTATTTTTGTGGATCTCAGCATGAGACCCCTGCACTGCCCTTGAAAGCAATAGTGCACGCTCTGTTTTGGTGGACTTAATTTATCCATTCCTATAGAGAGGGCTCATATGAGCTCCATGTTTCTAGAATGGACAAACTTTAATTGATTTTACTGTCCTGGGCACTTAGGTGGGGTACTGCATGGGGTAGGGGTATAGAAGAGGTACTTTTTTTTTTAGATAAAGTAAAAAAAAAAAAAATATTATTCAGTCTGCCACTTCTAATAAAAATAAGGCAATTGAAACTACAGGTAACCACACAGTTTACTGGGCTGTCAAGCATTATAAACCAATACGAATTTTTAAAGACCCTGCTTGTAGCCTTTGTGAACACCTGGGCTGTGACCCGCAACACCAAACTCACTTTTGCACTGGTATGGGAAAACGGTGAGGTGGGCTGAAAATGTCTAACTCAGACAATGGACTTTTCCTCCTCCAGTGGAGGTAGCTCAAAGTTATATACTGAAGGCATCTGCACCACTTACACAGCCAATGTCACCAAAGCCTGTTAACATTTCAAACGTTGGATACTTGGTGACTAATGTCTCTGTGTACTTTTGAGGTTTTTAATAAAGTTTGTTAAGAAAACAAGATCCTTTTGTACATTTAAGTCTGTAAATGCTCTGCAACAGAATTCCTTTTACTTCTCTTCATTGTCTAATACTTTTCATTGTTTTGTCCCCCTCTTTTTTTGTTGTTCCCCAGCTGAGATGTCTGCACTTACTTGGCCTTAATTTGCCCATGTCTAAGGAGCAGGAAGAGGGTAAAATAAGCCAAGTTTTCCCTGTTACCCTATTTGAGGTAAAAGGGTTTTTTTTTTTTTTTTTACATGTTTCCTAATGTAAAATGGCAATACATTCCTACGCGCGCAAGCTAAGGTGCTGTTCTGTTGTACATACTTACAGTCGGTGTTTGGGTCTAGTGATTGGGTAGGAATTGTGGGAGGGGGAGGGGCAGGATGTAAAAATGACGGGAGCCAAATGAAGCACAGAATATCATCTTGTTATGAAAGTGATATTACAGAGGTTAGAATATTTGTGACAGTATTTTGATTTGAGTGAACCCCCATTTCTGTAAATAACCTGCTCCACGAGTAATGATCTTTCTCCCTGTATAATATTCCTCTTTATAAATATCTATATATAAACCTGGCTGAAAAAACTGGCACAGGAAAATTTTTAATATTACTTAAGGAGAAATACTACTAAGAAAAAGAATTGCGCATGTAGAAATAAATTTTTACATTCCCAATGAGTGTAGTCTGCTTATTGAATTACTGTATATACTTGTTTAGAGAGAATGTGTGCGTGCGTGCATGCGTGTCTGGCCTGCTTGTGTCACACTACTGTTTTTGTAAGTGCTAACCTAGGCATATAACTGTACTCCTTATAAAAGTGTCTGAAAGAAGAACTGTTTTACCCTCTAGGTAGGTGTGTCCGTGTGTATATGTGTGTGTATTCACTTCATCCACATTTTGTTATGTTACAACCTTATTCTAAAATGGATTAAATTCAATATTTTACTCAAAACATGGAAAAAGTTTGTTTGAAATCTTTGCAAATTTATTAAAAATAAAAAACGAAAAAAATCCCACATACATAAGTATTCACAGCCTTTGCGCAATACTTTGTTGAATCACCTTTGGCACCAATTGCAGCCCCAAGTCTTTGCGTATGATGCTACAAGCTTGGCACACCTATTTTTGGGCAGTTTCTCCCATTCTTCTTTGCAGAACCTCTCAAGCTCTCTGACCTCTCATCGGGTTGGATGGATGGGGAGCGTCAGTGCACAGCTATTTTCGGATCTCTCTATAGATGTTCAATGGGGTTCAAGTCTGGGCTCTGGCTGGGCCACTTAAGGACATTCACAGAGTTGTCCCATAACCAATCCTTTGTAATCTTGGCTGTGTGCTTAGGCTCGTTGTCCTGTTGGAAGATGAACCTTCACCCCAGTTTGAGGTCCAGAGCACTCTGGAGCAGGTTTTCATCAAGGATGTCCTGTATATTGCTTCATTCATCTTTCCCTCGAAGAATTGAATCCATTTTTGAATAAGGCTGTAACATAACAAAATGTGGAAAAAGTGAAACATAGTGAATACTTTCCAGATGCACTGTGTGTGTGTGTATGTATGTATGTATATATATATATATATATATATATATATATATATATATAATACACACATGCAGTGCCTTGAAAAATGATTCAACAAAAAATGTAAATGTATTTTATTTGGATTTTATGTGATCGGCCAATACAAAGTAGCACATAATTGTGACATGGAAGGAAAATGATAAATGGTTTTCAATATTTTTTACAAATATCAATCTGAAAAGTGTGGCGTGCATTTGTGTTCATCCCCTCTGAGTCAATACTTTGTAGAACAACCTTTCGCTGGAATTACAGCTTCAAGTCTTTTGGGGGATGTCTCTACCAGCTTTGCACATCTAGAGAGTGACATTTTTGCCCATTCTTTGCAAAATAGCTCAAGTGCTGTCAGATTGGATGGAGAGCATCTGTGAAAAGCAATTTTCAAGTCTTGCCACAGCGTCTCAATTGGATTTAGGTTTGGACTTTGGGCCATTCTAACACATGAATATGCTTTGATCTAAACCATTCCATTGTAGGCTCTGGCTGTATGTTTAGGGTCGTTGTACTACTGGAAGATGAACCTCAGTCTCAAGTCTTTTGCAGACTCTAACAAGTTTTCTTCTAAGATTGCCCTGTATTTGGCTCTATCCATCATCCCATCAACTCTAACCAGCTTCCCTGTCCCTGCTGAAGAAAAGCATCCCCACAACAGGATGCTGCCACCACCATGTTTCACGGTGGGGATGGTGTGTTCAGGGTGATGTGCAGTGTTAGTTTTCAGCAAACATAGCGCTTTGGTTTAGGCTGAAAAGTTCAATTTTGGTCTCATCTAACCAGAGTACCTTCTTCCACATATTTTCTGTGCCCCCCCCCCCCCCCCCCACA
Source organism: Lithobates pipiens (assembly GCF_037356315.1). Taxonomy (NCBI): domain Eukaryota; kingdom Metazoa; phylum Chordata; class Amphibia; order Anura; family Ranidae; genus Lithobates; species Lithobates pipiens. The sequence goes on from NW_027507748.1 coordinate 209,949,710, forward strand.
TGGCTTCTTGCAAACTGCAAACAGGACTTCTTATGGCTTTCTTTCAACAATGGCTTTCTTCTTGCCACTCTTCCATAAAGGTCAGATTTGTAGAGATCACAACCAATAGTTGTGTAAGGGCTTACCTTGGTTGAAGTCCATAGTGCAGAGACTATACTCTCACCCTTGCAAATTCACAGCCCATGGTAACATGAATCAGTGCACGAGGGCTTGACAGTGGAATTAACCAAACGATTGTCGAGGTGAAGCCGTAGTCAGGGATTCCAGAAGTCAGAGTTAACGATGAACAGAAGTCTTGGAACACTGAAACTTGAAAATAAGAACACAGGAACCTTTGGCAATACAAGAGACAATGAACTGACACCGCCCTCAGAGGGAGGCAATGTTTTATACCCAGCTGATTAGATAAACTGCCTCAGCTGAACCAGGAGTGGCAGGTGCTAATTGCAAAGCAAGACCCGAGTATAGCCCTTAGTGCTGCATGCAGGACAAGGCATAGCTGGAAACCGGGCTGAGTGATGAGCTGAGGCATGGCTCAGAGGCAATACAACAGAAGCAGTACACAAAAATTCATGGGTTCAATACCCCCTTGAGCTACCTGGGGGGTGGCCACGCCTGGCCGTCTGCATGGCATGGGTAGGAACTGTGACAATTTTTCCTGTGGACAGATTCCCCCACCTGAGCTGTGGATTTCTGCAGCTCCTCCAGAGTTACCATGGGCTTCTCGGCTGCTTCTCTGATAAATGCTCTCCTTGCCCAGCCTGTCAGTTTAGGTGGATGGCCATTTCTTGGTAGGTTTGCAGTTGTGCCATACTCTCTTCATTTTCAGATGATAGATTGAACAGTGTTCCGTGAGATGTTCAAAGCTTGGGATATTTTTTTTTATAACCTAACCCTGCTTTAAACTTCTCCACAACTTTTATCACTGACCTGTCTGGTGTGTTACTTGGCCTTCATGATGCCGTTTGCTCACTAATGTTCTCTAACAATCCTCTGAGGGTTTCACAGAACAGCTGTATTTATACTGAGATTAAATGACACACAGATGGACTCTATTTACTAATTAGATGACTTCTGAAGGCAGTTGGTTCCACTAGATTTTAGTTAGGGGCATAAAGGGGTCTTAATACAAATGCACGCCACACTTTTCACATTTATTTTAGGGCTGTGTAAATGAAAGTTTAATTCCTTGATTAATCGATTAATTTTTTTGATCAATCAAAATTCTTTTGATCGGTACTCACCTCTCCGCCAGCTTCTGGGTCTTCAGGGATTTTGATCGGAGATGCGGTGACGTCACGGACATCATCGTCAACGGACCCCTCCCCCTTCCCCAAGTGCCTCCATCTGCTAACGAAGGGACGGGGAAGGAGTCCGGTGACGTTGAAGTTCTGATTGAATGTAACTCGCTGCTGCCCTACAGAACTAACAAGATTGTCGGCTTTAAATGCTGTGTTTTTATCATCTTTATGTGAGTAGTTTGTGTTTGAACACAAAAATGTAATCTTATACTTAAGTGGTGAGCACTTAGATCTTTTCTTTCTACCCATGACCTGGAATCCTTGCTGAGATCTAAGGAGACGTGAGAGAAGTTAATGGTCCGTGTTAACCCTTTTGATACCCGCTTGCATGACCACCTGTTTGCACAGGGGTCCATGCCATAAGGTGAGAGTGATTAATTAGACCGGAGGTGGAGGGATTGTCACGCTACTGCTGAAAAAAAAAATTACGTCAGTGCTACAGTTTGAATTTAAAATGTATTTGTGTGAACTGTGAAGTTAAGTCATGGATTGTGGAAACTAACTAGTGTCGGGTGATTGTATATAGTGTATACCACATTTACCACTGACTAATGCAGCGTTACAGTGCAAGGAGATCAGCTAAAAGTAGTTGGATCTGTATGTGTGTTATAATTCATCGAAATAAAAAAAAACGATTAATCGAACACGAAAATTTTAATCCGTAACAGCCCTAATTTATTTGTAAAAAATGTGGAAAACCATTTATCATTATCCTTCTTCAACTTCACAATTATGTGCCACTTTGTGTTGGTCTATCACATAAAATCCCAATAAAATACATTTACGTTTTTGGTTGTAAAATGACAAAATGTGGAAAATATCAAGGGGTATGAATACTTTTTCAAGTCACTCTATTATATATAATATACACACAAACAGTGGGTATAGAAAAGACCCCCCCCCCCCCCCCCCACACTTTAAAATAATCAAATTTTGTTTCTTTGCACCCTAAGATTAAGACCAACGGTTTTTGTTTTATCTAGCTGTATGTATGTGTATGTGTCAGAAAAAAAGAATTGTTGAGTTGGAAAAATGATCACCCCCCCCCCCATGTCTGTGTTTTGTTGAACCACCTTTTGCTTTGATTACAGCCTTTAGTCTGTTGGGATACGTCTTTACTAACTTTCCCCATCTAGACTTTGCATTATTTGCTCACTCTTCTTTGCAAAACTGCTCGAGTTCAGCTAAATTTGATGTTGACCATTTGTGGACTGGAGTCTTCAAGTAATTTCACAGATTTTCAATGGGGTTGCGCTCTAACTAGGCCATGCAAGGACAATCTCCCTTCTCTCCTTGACTACTGTGTGTTAATTTTTTGTTGTGTGCTTTGGGTCATTGTCATGTTGGAAGGCAAACCTTCCTCTCATTGACAACTTTCTGGCAGAGGGCAGCAGAATTTCCTAAAGAGTTGGACAGTATTATGCCCCATCCATTTTTTTTCTTCTATCCTGACCAGCGCTCCAGTCCCTGCTGCAGAGAAAACCCCCATAAGAGGTTTTTACTACCTCAATGCTTTTCTATAGGAATGGTGGTGTTTGGATGGAGTTGTATTGGATTTCTACCAACATACACAAATAATTGCATTTAAGTCTCATCACCTTTTTCCATGTGGCCTCAGAATCTTTATGGTGCGTTTTTGGCTCAGTTGTGACTGTATGTGGCCTTTCTTGAGTAGTGGCTTTTTTTTTTTTGCAAACCTCCCATACAAGCCACATTTGTGACGAATTTGTGATATTGCTGTCAGATGCACACAATGGGGATTACTTACGAAAGGCAAATCCACTTAGCACTGCAAGTGCAGTCACTCTAAATCTAAGAGGTAGATCTGAAATGAGTGGAAGCTCTGTTGATTTTATCATCCAGTCATGTGCAAGCTAAAATGCTGTTTTTTATTTTCCTTGCATGTCCCCCCCCCCCCCCCCGATCTACAGCGGCCTGACTTCCATGTGCACTTTCAAGTACACTTTCAATGCAAAGTGGATTTTCCTTTAGTAAATAACCCCCAATGACCACTCTTTGTCAGAAATTTCTGCAACTGCTTCAGAGTTGCTGTAGGTCTCTTGGTAGCCTCTCTGACCAGTTTCCTCCTGGCTCTTTCATCCAGCTTGACGTGATATCCTGATCCAGAGAGTGTCTGTGTTGCACCAAATACTTTCCACTTCTTAATAATAGACTTCACTATGCTTCTAGGCATTGATAAAGCCTTTGAATTTTTTTGTATCCATCTCCTGACTTGTGCCTTTCCACATTATCCCAGAAATCTTTTGACAGTGCCTTGCCACTTGATTGTTTGCTTTAATCGCACTACCAGGGACTGAAATACTCCTGGAAAGCTTGTTTAATGCTAAACTAATCAAAATTGCCACATATGATCACAGTTGAAAGTCAAATGGCTTTGTGTGCCATTGAGAAGGTGATTAGCTACACATGATTGAATTTACAACAAATTTTTAGGAGGGGGTGAACCTTTTTACAACTTATTGATTTTAAAATTTTAGGCTGCAAAGCAATAAAATTTGATTATTTTCTATACCCACTGTGTGTGTGTATATGTAATATACATTTAGGGCCATATATATTTGTATACAGGCACAGTTGTCATACCACCAGAAGAAAATTTAAAACGCAATAATCCAAATTAATTTGAAGTGCAAACTTTCAGCTTTAATTAAAGTGGTTGAACATAAATATCAAGTACAACGTTTTGGAACTGCAACCGTTTTTAAAACACAGCCATTTTCAGGGGCTCAAATGTAACTGGACAAATGTATGTAACCATAAATAAAATGTTAATTTTTTATATTTTGTTGAGAATCCTTTACTGGCAATGACTGCCTGAAGTCTGTAACCCATGGACATTGTCAGACTGGGTTTCCTTCTCTTAACTGCAGCTGTATTCAGTTGTTCTTTGTTTGTGGGTCTTTCTTCCATTAGTTTTGTTCAGAAAATGAAATGCATGCTCAATTTGGTTGAGGTCAGGTGTTTGACTCGGCCATTGCAGAATATTCCATTTCTTTTCCTTCAAAAGCTCCTGGGTTGCTTTTGCAGTGTGTTTCGGATCATTGTTCATCTGTACTATGAAGCGTGGTCCAAATAACTTTGCTACATTTGGCTGAATCTGGGCTTATGGTATATCTTTAAACACTGCAGAATCAATCTGGCTGCTTCTGTCACATCATCAATAAACACCAATGACCCAGTGCCACTGGAAGCCATGCATGCCCGTGCCATCACACTGCCTCCACCATGTTTTACAGATGCCATTGAGTGCTTTGGAGCATGATCTGTTCCAAGCCTTCTCAACACTTTTTTTCTTCCTGTCATTCTGGTACAGATTAATCTTGTTTTTACCTGTCCAAAAAATGCTTTTCCAGAACTGGTCTGGCTTTTTTAGTTGTTTTACGGCAAAGTATAATTTGACTTTTCTATTCTTCAGGCTTATGAATGGTTTGCACCTTGTGGTATTTGCTCTCGTGAAGTGTCCTCTTGATTGTAGACTTTGACAATGATACGCCCACCTCCTGGAGAGTGCCCTTCACTTGTCTGAATGTTATGAACGGATTTTTCTTTACTATAGAGAGGATCCTGCGATCTTCCACTACTGTTGTCTTCCATGGACGTTCAGGCCTTTTTTGTTGCTGAGCTCACCAGTGCATTCTTCTTTCCTCAGAATGTATTGAACTGTTGGTTTGGCCACTCCTAATGTTGCTGCTTCCTCTTTGATGGATTTGTTTTGTTTTTGAAGCCTTATGATGGTCTGTTTCATTTGCATGGATATCTCCTTTGAATGCATGATGTCGGTTCACAGCAAAAGATTCTAACTGCAAATACCACACTTGGAATCAACTCCAGACCCTTTACCCGCTTGATTTATGAAGAAATAACAAAGGAGTAGCCCACACTGGCCATGAAACCGCTTTTGATTCAATTGTCCAATTTCTTTTGGTCATTGAAAAGGGGGGGGGGGGTGCACTTCACTGTCATCCATGTTTTGGTAAATACCTAAAAAAAAAAAAATAAAATAAAAAAAATGTAATTGTGTCCCAAAAAAAAAAAAAATATATATATATATATATGGACCTAACTGTATATATATGTGTGTGTGTGTGTGTGTTTATATATAATCTCGCAATCCTAAAGTAAATGTCTCATGAATCTGCACTCAGTATCTCAGAATGAGACAAATGTATGAAAAAGGAAAAACTGAAATATCACACTGGCATAAGTATTCAGAATCTTTGCAACAACACTTGAAATTTAACTCGGGTGCCTCCCATTCCTCTTGGTCGTTGCTGAGATGTTTCTACACCTTGATTGAGTCCACCTGTGGAAAATTTCGTAAATTGATTGGACATGATTTGGAAAGGCACACACATCCCTATTAAAGGCCTCACAGCTGACAATGCATACTGTATCAGAGCAAAGGGATCTGCCTGCAGAGCTCAGAGCCAGGACTATTGCAAGTCACAAATCTAGGGGAAGGCTACAATAAAATTCTGCAAAGGTTCCTGAGAGCACATTGGTTCTATAATTCTCAAATGGAAGAAGTTTGGCACAACCAGGACTCTTCCAAGAGCTAGTCGCCTGGCCAAACTGAACAATCGAGGGAGAAGGGCCATGGTAAGAGAGGTGACCAAGAACCCTATCCTCACTCTGGCTGAGCTGCAGATCCTGTGTGTAGATGGGAGAAAGTTCCAGATGGACAACCATCAGTGCAGCCCTCCACTGATCTAGGATTTATGGCAGAGTGGCTAGACTAAAGACTTTCCTCAGTGCAAGTTTGGCCTAAATTCTAAATGCTTTCTCCAGACAACAAGACATTGCTCATCACTTTCCCAATACCATCCCAACAGTGAAGCAGGTGGGGGTTTCAGCAGCAGGGGTAGAGCTCTCTTCAATAAAAACTGTTTCACAACACTCAGGGCCTCAGACTTGGTCAGACGTTCATCTTCCAACATTACAATAATCCTAAGCACAAATGCAAGACAACGCAGGACTTGCTTAGGGACAAGTGGCCCAGCCAGAGCCCTGACTTGGACCTGATTGAACATCTGGAGAGTTCTGTAAATGGCTGTCCACTGACGGCCCCCATCCAACCTGACTGAGCTTGAGAGGATTTGCAAAGAAGAATCGCATAAAATTCCCCAATCCCAGGTTTGCAAAGCTTGTCGCCACATACCCAAAAAGACTTTAGGTTGTACTTGCTGCCAAAGGTGCTTCAACAAAGTACTGAGTAAAGGGTCTGACTACTTAAGTACATGTGATACTTACTACTGAGTGTAGATTAATGAGAAACAAATGCATTTAAACAACTGTAGTATCATGCTGCAGCATAACAATTTAAAAAAGTGAGGTAGGTCTGAATACTTTAGGAATGCACTATAATGCTTTGTTTACAAAGGATTTGTAATTTACTTAAGCCTGTATTATGATGCAGACAGCCCTTACACAATGCATAGCCAAGCCCCTGAATGTAGGACTTCAACGAAAAACTCCTTTTCAATCCAGCACTCCCCCCCACTAGATATATTCTTGGCTAAATGATGACCATCAACATTATGGACACACTCCGTAGGAATTCCATTACTACTGCACTGCACTGGGTCTTCTCAAATCAATACATGTGCGTTATCCAGTTTGACAGTAAGGCCTGCCCCCTTGCACAGCTAGAGGGGAAAATTAAGGCTCTGAATTCCCCAGACAGACCCAAAGACCCTTGCAAAAAAAAAAGGTATGTAGTATTTGATATTTTTTTAAAGTGATTTAAAGTTTATATATATATATATATATATAAAATAAATGTTATGCTTACCTGCTTTGTGCAACCTCCTCTTCTCTGGTCCCCCACCAGAGCTCCTGGCTCTTACTCTTCTCGGAGTGTCCCCATAGCACTCCCTCATTATAAGATTTGACTGATAGCAACCTCAGAAAAGCCTGTGACAGCAGGGAGTGAGTCTCAGGTAATTATACAAGGTTTGAAGGGGGGGGGGGGGGGAGTACTGCTACCTAAACATTTTTTACCTTAATGTAGGGAATGCATTAAAGTAAAAGATGATTAGACTTTAGAATCACGTAAATGTGTTGGGGCCCAAGGATGGGGTGTAATTGATTGGTGTCATTTGAAGCTTGAATTCTGCTTCATCTGCTTGCTGAACAAGCTGCAACTGGAAAATACAGCTTGGTCCAGGACCCATCCCAGTCTGCAAATGGACAATAACAAGTGGCAGTATTAATATGGTCATCTCTGTACTCTTCCATTTGATAAGCATCATTCACTGTGTGGCTGATCCAGATAATGTCAGACATATACAGTATATGCTAGTTCTATGTAAAATACATGTAATGTTTTTAATTAACGCAAAAACCCATTTAAAAGGTGTTTTCTTTCTCATTCCTGAGGGAATCAAGAATTGAGACTGCATCTGGTCTAAAGTATCCTCAGATATAGCTCTGAAGGGCATACACGAAACCCATTAAAATAGACAACATACACACAAAAAGCACGACTCTGACTGTGAGACTCCAATTGTAATGGTTGATCACTGGTATCGCCACTCCAGATGCTCAGGTTCAGATGTCCTCTCACTCATTGTAAATTTGGATAGAAATGAATTAGAAGAACTGGCACTTTGGAATCCATCCATATGTTTTATTCAGATACAACCAAGTTAGAAGTTAACTGCTGACATGTTTCGGTGGATAGCCTTATTCACAGCATATTCACCAAAATGAACAACACAAATATGTATTAAACAAGGTGACTGAAACCACTCCCATTCGTTAATTTGTTATAATTAGTAGTAAATGAGAATCACTGCTGCTGAAAAGACTCTCTAGGATTGGAGACATGTCACACAAAAAATAGAAATATACAGTCACGCTCAAAAGTTTGCATACCCTGGCAGAAATTGTGAAATGTTGGCATTAATATTCAAAATATGAGTGATCATGCCAAAAAACTGTCTTTTATTTAACTACCTCAATACAGTGCACTTACCAATTTTCAGCTTTCAGTGCTCTCACAGTTTGAATGACAATTAGTCATGCAACACTGTACCCATATGAAATTTGTGTCCTTTTTTTCACACAAATAGAATTTTATTTTGGTGGTATTTAATCACTAGTGGATTTTTTATTTTTTTGTGATATAAATAGAAAAGACCATAAATTGTCAAAAAAAATGCCCTTTTCTTTGTTTCTGTCGTAAAATTTTGCAAATTAGTAATTTTTCTTCATAAATTTTAGCCAAAATGTATGCTGCCACACATCTTGGGTAAAAATAAATAAAATAAGTGTAAATGATTTGATCTTTGTGAAAGTTATTGAGTCTACAAACTATGGTGCCAATCACTGAAAATTGATCACATCTGATCATACCTGATGTACTGAAGGCCAATCTCATTTCATGAGACACTAACAGGTCAGGAAAGTATAAATAACCCCCAAATTATCCCTTTTTAGAAAGTAGACATTCCAAGGTCTTAAGTAGCATGGTGAGTTCTAAGTTGTAATTTTTTTCCCACAATTCTTTGCAAAATGAAGATATTTTTGTTTTAACAGAGCACCAAGGCAATGGAATTGCCTCCAAAATTACCCCAAAATGTTGGAAAGCAAACACCCCAAAGTATAATCCATGAGGCATAATCAGTCTTAGGAACAGTTCCTTTTTTCCAGAAGTTTTTGGAAAATGTGGGAAAAAAATGAAAAACGCATTTTTTTTTACACAAAGTTGTCCATTTATCAGATATTTCCAAAACATAGCATATACATAGCAAAGATGACACCCCAAAATACATTCTGCTACTCCCCCTGAGTATGACGATACCACATGCGTGAGACTTTTACACAGCCTGGCCACATAGAAAGACCCAATATTGAAGTATCACCTTCAGGCGCTCTACGAGCATAAATAACATCTAATTTCTCAACCACCTATTACAGTTTTGAAGGCCCTGGAGCACCAGGACAATGGAATTTCCCCCAAAATGACCCAATTTTGGAAAGCAAACACCCCAACGTATAATCTATGAGGCATAACGAGTTTTGAACTGTTTATTTTTTTCCAGAAGTTTGTGGAAAATGTGGAAAAAAATGAAAATGCAGAGTTGTCGATTTATAAGATATTTCTAGGGCTGAAATAAGTAATCAATTAACCGACAACTAATCGATTCGTAAATGAATCGATTACTATTTTCAGAATGGATTAATCAGCCAGTAACATAATGGGGTTAAAAAAAAAAATAGGCCTTTATAGTACAAAAATATGTTTTTTGGTGCTTTTTGCATAAACGTACTACAGTTCATTTACATGGTTTTCTATGGGACACATTGACATCTATGTTTTTTTCAGCCACTGCATATTTGGAATGGGTCAGGGACTTTTTTAATGCAAAACTGTGCTTTTTTAGTTCAATATACTTCAATGGAGAAGCTGCAGAAAAGCATGTAATGTGTTTTTGCAGCAATTTGTTTTTTTTTTTTTCTGAGTCTGATGATATTTACCAGATTCACCCTTTAATAAGTATATACAGTATATATCTTCTAATAGTATATACAGTATATATCTTCTAATAGTATATACAGTATATATCTTCTAATAGTATATACAGTATATCTCTCCTCTAATCGTTTATACAGTATAGCTCTCTTATAGTATATACAGTATATCTCTTCTAATAGTATATACAGTATATCTCTTCTAATAGTATATACAGTACATCTCTCAAATTGTATATACAGTATATCTCTTCTCATAGTATATACAATATATCTCTTCTGTCTGTTATTCTCAGAGTGGATTAGATATTTTACTCCCTAACCATATAGTTGGTTATTTATAATTACCACTGCATAAAGATATTTAAGAATAAATTGCCAACTTTACATATTAACTAAATTATACACCACACTTTTTTTTAAGGTTATTAACCAATTAATCGATTAAAACAATAATCGGCCAACTAATCTATTATGAAAATAATCGTTAGTTGCAGCCCTAGATATTTCCAACACATAGCAAATACATAGCAAAAATTACACCCCAAAATACATTCTGCTACTCCTGATCATACCACATGTGTGAGCCGTTTACACAGCCTGGCCACATACAGAGAACCAACATCCAAGTAGCACCATCAGGCGTTCTAGGAGCATAAATGACATATATAATTTCCTGGGCAACCTATCATTTTTGAAGGCCCTTCATATTGCTAACACATAGCATCTACATACCAAGAATTACAATCCAAAATAAATTCTATTGCAGAAAGGTTAAAAAACAAAAAAAGCATTACCTGTGCTTTTAGTAGTATTCACAGAGGAGAGCACTGGTCCAGGCAGCAGGCAGGGATGTGCTTAGCAACAACAATAGTAATTATGCAGGCAGGAATATTGCCTGGAATAATTGTCTATATATATTTTCTATAGTCAGCACAAGGATATTGTCAGCACAGCACAATCAGTAGAAATTGTCCAGGCAGTAGACAGCCAGCACAGCCATAATATTAGTCCTGATACACTGTTAACTGCAGACACTCATTATTGTACCACTCTTCAGCCCTTCATAAACATACTGCCTTTTGCTACAGCTAATTATTTGCATAGTCGAGGTAGTGGTGTGGTACGTTCAGGCGGCAGGCAGAGGCATGATGGCAGCAAGCCAGCAGCAGGCTGAGTGCCGCAATCTGGTAAGACCTGTGCACAGGGATAGAGGCTTCAACTCACCTAAATCTCTGTCAAGCCTCTGGACTCCAGACCCTAATCCGGAAATTCCGAAACCTGGAGAAAACAAAAATAAAATTTTCTCCATCCGGAAAAACAATTCTGGAGCCCCTCACATATGTGAGGCCTCTGTGTACTACAGTAGCAGGGCAACAGATTAGTCCAAGTGGTAGGCAAAAGCATAGTCCATAAAACAGGCCAGGGTCAGTTCACATGGAAGCAGTCCAAGCGGTAGGCAGAGACATAGTCAAAAAACAGGCCAGGGTCAGTTCACGTGGAAGGCAGTGGCATGGTTATTTGGGGAAGCATGGAAAATGGTCGCACAGATGATCAAAATGGAGAAATGGTTAAAAATATGGGCTAATATTTTAGGGATGTATTATAAAGTTAGAAACATTCACCAATGCAAATGCCAGGTTGGGAGGGACACTGGGGACAATGGTAGCTGGTATCTTTTCGAAATCCTCCTTTGCTGCACATGCATCTTTTTTTTTGCCGTCTTCGGCCTGCTTCAGATGGTGGAATGTTGAAGGGGAAGTGGCGCTTATGTAGTTGGCTAACAGCATCAGAGTGAAGGTCTTTTGGGGGTCTTTGTTGATAGATTAGGGACGTGACGACTTCTTCTATGAATTTTAGGAAGGGGGCGGGGCTTTCCGTGGATTTGGTATAGAGTACATAGGCATTATAAATGGCAAAATGGATGAGATAAATTGCTACCTTCTTGTACCAGAATTGGGACCTCGTCATTGACAAATAGGGCTGAATAATTTGATAATTGAAATCCCCCCCCCCCCCCCATGTAGAGATTATAATCTTGGACACATGATGGCTTTTCAATGGGACCTTGTCGTCTTTTGAACCTCAATTGTAGTGTTGTCATGGATGGTGGACATCATGTCCACATCCCTTTTATCCCTCCACCTCAAGGCCAGCACTTTGTTGCATCTCAGTGTTGCTCTTCACCCCTTCGAAGCTTTTTGTTCACTAGAGATTGTGGGAAGCCCTTCCTATTCTTTCTGGAGGTTCCGCAGGCCAGGGTTTTTTGCGACTGTATAAGTGTTTTAAAAGGGGCAGGCTGGTGTTGTCAAGACGTTGTCAAGGTATATGTTATATCCTTTTTTCAGAAGTGGGTATGCCAGGTCCCATAGAATCTTTCCAGTTGTGCCCATGTAGGCCAGGCTCTCAAGGGGCTGGAGCTGGGAATCTCTTCATTCATATATGTGGAACACATACAGATGTCCCATGGCTCTCACAGAGCTTGTAAAATTTTACTCCGTATCTGACCCTTTTGCTAGGAATATGTTGGTTTATTCCTAGCCAGCCTGAAAAGGGTACCAGGGACTCATCAACACATATATTCTGATAAATTCATCAGTGGGCAAATTTTATATAACTTCTCGTAATTTGGATGATTGTGGGAAGGGCACAGGGTGTTGTCACTAAAATGAAGAAAGAGCATTATCATCTTGTATCGGGACACTACGGCAGAATAAATGGGCATGTGGTGGATGGGGTTGGTGGACCAATAGGCATGTCCTTAGTTTTTTTTTATAATCCCCATGTTTATGGGGAGGCCCATAAACAATTTGAACTCCTCCAAATTCAGATCTCTCCACTCAAACGGACGGGCATATATTGGTTGGGGATTGATGGCAATATACTGCTGGGCATATAAATTTGTCTGGTTCACAATGAATTGCAGCAAAGTGTTGGGCAAAAACAGATAAAAACAATTTCTGTGAAATGTTGGGTGTTGGCCTGCACACCTGGCTGTGCTGTGAAAGGGGGAATAATTGGTGATCCTGAGTCGGAAGGCAGCCATGTTGGGTTGGCAAGACCATCTGGCATGTATCTAGAGGCCCTGGCTCTTGGGGGACGTGACACTCCAGTAGTTGGGGGATTTGAATTTACTGTGCTGGTACTCAGGCATGATGTGGCAGCACCGGCACTGGGCCTGGGCATTTGTTCCTGGGGCCTATCTCTGGCGGCAGCACTGGTACTGGGAATTTGTTCCTGGGACCTATCGCTGGCAGCATTGCCGGTACTGGCCCTGGGAATTTGTTCTTGTGGCCTATTTCTGGCGACAGCACTGGTACTGGGCCTGAGAATATAATCCTGGTTGCTAGCAGCTGCCTGGTTTCCAGAGTGATGTGCCCTTTTAGGAGGGATCCATTCTTCCTCCAAATCATTTGCCAATTCACTATTTTTAATCGGTTCAAATTCTGAATTTTATTGGGAATCAGAATTGGAATCTGATGAGACCTCCCCGCTGCTCGCATCAGTCATGAAAAGTATCTGGAACACCTCCTCACTAGTATAAAATCTTTTAGACATGACGCTGATGGCTGAGAGACAGGTGGCAGGTGAGGGTCACTGATTGGCTGTGCGATGGGTGGCAGGTGACGTTCACTGATAGGCGATGATGGTGTGACAGGCGATGGTCACTGATGGGTGACAGGCCACAGACGTGGCGGGTGATGGTTACTGATGGGTGATGGCTGACGGTCACTGACAGGTGATGGCTGACGGTCACTGACAGGTGATGGCTGACAGTCACTGATGGGTGATGGCTGATGGTCACTGATGGGTGATGGGTGACTTCATCACGACCGATCACATGGTAAATAGCCATGCCCAATGGCTGTTCACCCCCCTCAGTGGCAAGCGGTGTCTCTATGACACTCCGCCACCGAAGGTACAGGGATGCATGCACATTCCCTGTTGAAATGGGCGGATGTCATATGACGCCCACCCAGAACAAGAGCCGCGCAAATGGACCTTATAAAAAGTGTACATGCCCTGGAATGTTTGACCTTGGTACAGACACAGAAGGTGGCACACACAGGTTAAAATGGCAATTAAAGGTTAATTTCCCACATTTGTGGCTTATTAAATCACAATTAGTGTCTGTGTATAGTCAATGAGTTTGTTAGCTCTCACATGGATGCACTAAGCAGGCTAGACACTGAGCCATAAGGAGGTAGAAAAGAACAGTCAAAAGACCTGTGTAACAAGGTAATGAAACTTTACAAAGATACAAAAGGATATAAAAAAAATTCAAATCCTTGCATATGCCAGTCAGTACTGTTTAATCACTTATTAGGAAGTGGAAAATTAGGGGCTCTTTTGATACTAAACCAAGATCAGGTAGACCAAGAAAGATTGCAGCCAGAACTGGCAGAAGAATTGCTCAGGATACAAAGAAAAATCTACAGGTAACCCCAGGAGAAATACAGGCTGCTCTCCAAAAGACGGTGTGGTTGTTTTGAAGGAGAACAATTCAACGATACTTGAACAAAAAAGAGCTGCATGGTTGAGCTTCCAGAAGGAACTCTTTACTGAGCCAATGCCACAAAAGCCAATGAGGAATGTCAATGTGCTGTTTGGCATATTGTTTTTGCTTCTTTCTGACAAATTGACCATACAGCTCTTTTTTGTTCAAGTATCATCGTATTGTACTCCTTAAAAACAACCACACCATCTTTTTCCAGAGCAGCTGTATTTCTGCTGAAGTTACCTGTGGGTTTTTTTTTTGTATCCCAAACCATTCCTGTGGCAGTTGTGGCTGAAATCTTTCTTGATCTACCTGACCTTTGCTTGGTATCAAGAGATTCCTAAATTTTCCACTTAAGTGATTGAACAGTACTGACTGGCATATTCAAGGCTTTGGATATCTTTTTAGATCCTTTTCCGTCGTCGTAAAGTTTTATTACCTCATTATGCAGGTCTTTTGACTGTTCTTTTATACCTCCTCCCCAGGGTATGTAAACTTTTTAGCAGGGCCATTTGGGTGATTTCTGTTATCCTTAGTTTTTTGGATCCTTTTAAAATCCTATGTGATAGTAAATGGCTTCATGTGATTGCTATTCTTAAATAAAAGACTGTTTTTGGTATGATCAGTCATATTTTCAATATTAATACCACAATTTCTGCCAGGGTATGCAAACTTTTGAGCACAACTGTATATAATAATACGCAAACAATAATATGCATGAAAGAAAGAAAATGTTACATTTTAATAAACACATTTTATGATTTAAAAGCTTTTAAATAAAACCATTCTGCATGCATGGACCAAGACCAAGATTTCAATACAAGGAAAAATCTCGTACCAAGGAATATCAAAAAGATGGAAACAGTATAATATCTTGCGTCATAAAGCTAGCATAAAAACAAATACACTCCAATCATATCTGTAATTCATTCCAGTCAGAATTTGAATATCCACCAAACCTCTTTCTAGAAGCTCACGGTGAATATTGCCGCCCCCAGGTGGATTTCTCATTCTCTCCAGGCCATATAAAGTAAAAGAGACATATCACCAAGATGTACATATTAACCACCTTCAGACCGGACCATTTTGCTGGTAAATGACCAGAGGTCTTTTTACAATTTGGCACTGCGCTGCTTTAACTGGTAATTGCGCGGTCATGCAATGTTGTACCCAAACAAAATTTGCGTCCTTTTCTTCCCACAAATAGAGCTTTCTTTTGATGGTATTTGATTGCCTCTGCGATTTTTATTTTTTGCGATATAAACGTAAAAAGACCGCAAATTTTGAAAAAAAATGATATTTTCTACTTTTTGTTATTAGAAAAATCCAATAAACTCAATTTTAGTCATACATTTAGGCCAAAATGTATTCAGCCACATGTCTTTGGTAAAAAAAAAAGTCAATAATTGTATATTTATTGGTTTGCGCAAAAGTTGTCACATCTACAAACTAAGGTACGTTTTCTGGAATTTACGCAGCTTTTAGTTTACGACTGCCTATCTCATTTCTTGAGGTGCTAAAATGGCAGGGCAGTACAAAACCCCCCCAAATGACCCCATTTTGGAAAGTAGACACCCTGAGGAAATTGATAAGTGGCATGTTGAGCCCATTGAATATTTTATTTTTTTGCCTCAAGCGATTGAATAATGACAAAAAAAAATTTTTTTTTTTTTTTTTACACAAAGTTGTCACTAAATTATATATTGCTCACACATGCTATGGGCATATAATGACACCCCAAAATAAATTCTGCTGCTTCTCCTGAGTATGGGGATACCACATATGTGGGACTTTTTGGGAGCCTAGCCGCGTACGGGGCCCCGAAAACCAAGCACCGCCTTCAGGCTTTCTAAGGGCGTACATTTTTGATTTCACGCCTCACTACCTATTACAGTTTTGAAGGCCATAAAATGCCAAGATGGCACAAAACCCCCACAAATGACCCCATTTTAGAAAGTAGACACCCCAAGCTATTTGCTGAGAGGCATTTTGAGTCCATGGAATATTTTATATTTTGCCACAAGTTGCGGGAAAATTACAAACTTTAATTTTTTTTTATTTTTTTTTCACAAAGTTGTCACTAAATGATATATTGCTCACACATGCTATGGGCATATGTGAAATGACACCCCAAAATAAATTCTGCTGCTTCTCCTGAGTACGGGGATACCACATATGTGGGACTTTTTGGGAGCCTAGCCGCGTACGGGGCCCCGAAAGCCAAGAACCGCCTTCAGGTTTTCTAAGGGCGTAAATATTTGACTTCACTCCTCACTACCTATTACAGTTTTGAAGGCCATAAAATGCCAAGATGGCACAACCCCCCCCCCCCAAATGACCCCATTTTGGAAAGTAGACACCCCTAAATTTAGGGGTACACTAGTGAGACTAGGTAATAAATGGCGGGTGCCCTGAAGCTATAAAAAAAATAACTAACCAATCAGCGTCACCTGTAACAGTTATATGGTGATCACTGGTGAAAGGGTTAACTAGGGGGAAATCAGGGGGCTTTATGCGGTAGTATATGGGGGTCCCTGGCGCTATAAAAAGCTGCGGCGAACCTAAATACCTACCTGCCTAACTAGCGTCACCTGTGACACTAATACAGCGATCAGAAAAACGATCGCTTATTAGGCTGGGTTCACACTGGAGCGATGCGGGAACGCCACGAATCCGCGGCGGGTTCCCGCATCGCATGCCTCCCGGCGGCAGTTCACACTGCCCTATGCGAACTGCTGGGAGTGTCAGTGAAATGTTAATGACACCCCCAGATCAGTTCGCATATCGCAGTGCGATCTGCAAACTCGGATCGCATGGTGTGAACACCCATGCGATCCGATTCTGCTGCGGACCAAAAAAAGGGTCCCGTGCGAGTTTGCGGCGGGTGCAGCGGGTGCGACACGAATTCAGCCATACTATCTGTATGGCTGAACTCGAATCGCACAGAGATCGGATGTGATTTGCACTGCAGTGCGGTGCGAATCACATCCGTTCTCATAAACCGCTGCAATGTGAACCCAGCCTTAGTGACACTGGCGACGGGGGGTGATCACGGGGTTAAACCTTTATTGGGGGGGTTAGGGGGGTACCTTAGAACTAAAGGGGGCTAACCCTAACTGCCCTAACAGTTATTACAGTCACAAATGACACCCGCCGGGTGACCAGGGGGTTAAACCTTTATTAGGTAATAAATGGCGGGTGCCCTGAAACTATAAAAAATAACTAACCAACCAGCGTCACCTGTAACAGTTATATGGTGATCACTGGTGAAAGGGTTAACTAGGGGGCAATCAGGGGGCTTTATGCGGTAGTATATGGGGGTCCCTGGCGCTATAAAAAGCTGCGGCGAACCGAAATACCTACCTGCCTAACTAGCGTCACCTGTGACACTAATACGGCGATCAGAAAAATGATCGCTTATTAGGCTGGGTTCACACTGGAGCGATGCGGAAACGCCACGAATCCGCGGCAGGTTCCCGCATCGCATGCCTCCCGGCGGCAGTTCACACTGCCCTATGCGAACTGCTGGGAGTGTCAGTGAAATGTTACTGACACCCCCAGATCAGTTCGCATATCGCAGTGCGATCTGCAAACTCGGATCGCATGGTGTGAACACCCATGCGATCCGATTCTGCTGCGGGCCAAAAAAAGGGTCCCGTGCGAATTTGCAGCGGGTGCGGCGGGTGTGGCGGGTGCGGCGAATGGCTGAACTCGAATCGCACAGAGATCGGATGTGATTTGCACTGCAGTGCGGTGCAAATCACATTCGTTCTCATAAACCGCTGCAATGTGAACCCTGCCTTAGTGACACTGGCGACGGGGGGTGATCACGGGGTTAAACCTTTATTGGGGGGGTTAGGGGGGCACATTAGAACTAAAGGGGGCTAACCCTAACTGCCCTAACAGTTATTACAGTCACAAATGACACCAATGCAAAAAAAAAAAGCAATTGGTGTCACTGTGACTGGGGGGGCAGGGGTAATTGGGGGGTGATCGGGGGGTAAAGGGGGGGTGTGAGTGTGCCTGGCATGTTCTACTGTGTAGTGTAGTGCTTGTGCAACTCACCGATGCTCTCTCCTCGGTGCCGGAACGAAAACTACCGACACGGAGGAGAGAATACATCACTTCCTCTCCTGTGTTTACATTACAGGAGAGGAAGTGATGTCACCGGACATTTTCATTCGCCGGGAGCGATCGCGAGGGGGTGGCCATGAATGAATGGCCGTCCCCTCGTCCGGGATCGCTCCCGAACGAATACCGACCGCCGCAGGCACCGGGCGGGGGCCCGATCGGGCCCCCCGACCCGCGGAAGGCAAGGGACGTACATGTAAGCCCTTATGCCTGCCTGTGCCATTCTGCCGACGTACATCGGCGTGCGGCGGTCGGCAAGTGGTTAAAAATGCTTAGAAACATTTGACAGTTCTTTGTCACTTTGATATGATGCTCCATGAAAATGCTTCCCTACTCATGTCCTAAGAGGCCTTGTTGTGCAACCCAAATACTATAGATTGCACACTCCACAGCATACACCGCATTGGAAGAACCACAATCAACCACAATTAATGTAATCCCGCAGAAAAAAAAAACTCCTTCACCATTGGTGTTTGACAGGAAGGAGGGGACAGAGCTGAGCCCTTCCTGCACTGAGGGGAAGTGATGTCACCAGCCCGGACACTGAATGAGAAAGACTATGAGGGACCCCCTAGCAACAGGCATTTAGAGGTAAGTAAAAAAAAAAACATTTCAAATGTGTTTTTTTTGAGGGCAACAAGATCTTGTTCCATTAATATTTGGAACATTTTTACAGCAGTGCTCCATGTATTCACTGGATAAAAATATTTGTCGCCCCCTATGGCCTTGTTATCCTTTAATCCAAATGAGGACTCCTCAGGAAAATGATAAATGGTTTTCAAACTTTTTTATTAATAAATATCTGATGTGTATGGTGTGTATTTGTATCCAGCCCCCTTTACTCTGATACCCCTACCTAAAATCTAGGGTAACCATCTGCCTTCAGACGTCACCTAATTGGCAAAAAGAGTCCACCTGTGTACAATTTAATCTTAGTATAAATACAGCTGTTTTGTGAAGCCCTCAGAGGATTGTTAAAGAAACTTGGTGAACAAACAGCATAATGAAGGCCAAGGAGCACACCAGATATGCCAGGGATAAAGTTGTGGAAAAATTTAAAGCAGGGTTGGGTTATACAAAAAATCTCAAGCTTTGAACATCTCATTGAGCACTGTTCAATCCATCATCCAAAAATGGAAAGAGTATGGCACAACTGCAAACGTACCCAAGACTTGGCCATCTACCTAAACTGACAGGCCGGGCAAGGAGAGCATTCATCAGAGAAGCAGCCAAGAGGCCCATGGTAACTCTGCAGGAGCTACAGGGATCGACAGCTCAGGTAGGAGAATCTGTCCACAGGACAACTATAATGCCCTGTACACATGGTCTGACTTCCCAACGGAAAGTGTGCGATTGGATCAAACTTTTTCTGTCAGAATTTTCGACACACAATTTCCGACACACAAAGTTTCAGAGCAGGATCTAAAATTTTCCGACAACAAAATCTGATCGTTTAAATTCCGATTGTGTGTAGACAATTCCGACGGACAAAGGGCCGTGCATGCTCAGTATAAATTACGAGACAAAAGCTATTGGCTACTGCCCTCTTTATAGTTCCAACCTACGTGTTCTACGTCACCGCGTTCAGAACGATCGGATTTTGTGCGACCGTGTGCATGCAAGACAAGTTTGGGCCAAAATCCGTTGGAAAAAATCTGGCGGATTTTGGCGTCGGAATGTCCGACCGTGTGTACAGGGCATTAGTCACGCACTCCACAAATCTGCCCTTTATGGAAGAGTGGCAAGAAGAAAGCCATTGTTAAAAGAAAGCAATAAGAAGTCCCATTTACATTTTGCAAGAAGCCATGTGGGGGACACAGCAAACATGTGGAAGAAGGTGCAATGGTCAGATGAGACCAAAATTTAACTTTTTGGCCTAAAAACAAAGCGTTATGTGTGGCAGAAAACTAACATTGCACATCACCCTGAACACACCATCCCCACCATGAAACATGGTGGTGGTAGCATCATGTTGTGGGGATGATTTTCTCCAGCAGGGACAGGGAAGCTGGCCAGCATTGATGGGAAGATGGATGGAGCCAAATACAAGGTAATCTTAGAAGAAAGCCTGTTTAGCCGTGTACATACAATCGGAATTCCCGGACAGAAAAGGACCGATGAGAGCTTTTCATCGGAAAATGCGACTATGTGTATGCTGCACTGGAATTTAGCTGTCCGAATTGAGCTATTTTGCAAAGAAGAATGGCCAAAAATGTCACTCTCCAGATGTGCAAAGTTGGTAGAGACATATTAAAAAAAAAAAACATTAAATGCTTGCCAACCAGCCGCCGTCATTATATTGCGGCAGGTCGGCACGATCCCGCAAATTGTCATAGCTATACGTCGGGATAGCAGGAACGCGCCCACTGCACAGCGGGGGTGCCGATGCTCGTGGCCGGCGGTCACAAGCATGAGGGACAGAACACAGAAGTGTGTGTGTAAACACACAAATCCGTGTTTTGTTCTGAGAGGAATGACCGATCTTGTGTTCCTATTGACTAGGAACCATGATCTTTCACTTCCTCTAGTCAGTCCACTGCCCCTTCAGTTAGAATCACCTCCCAGGGAACACAGTTAGCCCCTAGTGTTAACCCCTTCACTGCCAGTGACATTTTTACAGTAATCAATGCATCTTTATAGCACTGATCGCTGTATCAATGCCAATGGTCCCAAAAATGTATCAGAATTGTCCGATGTGTTCTCCAGAAATGTCAGTCATGATAAAAATTGCAGATCGCAGCCATTACTAGTAAAAAAAAAATATATAATAAAAATTCCATAAATCTATCCCTTATTTTGTCGACGCTATAACTTTTGCGCAAATCAATCAATATACGCTTATTTCAATTTTTTTATTTTTTTTTTACCAAAAATATGTAGAATACATATTGGCCTAAACTGAGAAAAAATTTTTTTTTTTTTTTTTTTAAATGGGATTTTTATTACAGCAAAGAGTACAAAATATTGTTTTTTTTTTTTAAATTGTAGCTTTTTTTGTTTATAGCGCAAAAGATAAAAACCGCAGAGGCGATCAAATACCACCAAAAGAAAGAAAAAAAGGACGGCAATTTTGTTCAATACATTTTTATTGAAGAATATGTAACATATTACAATAAAATTAAATGCAACCAAGCATAGAAGAGTATTCTTTTACAACATGTACCACTGTAGCACTTCTTATCCTATGGCCGATGTCATTCATGTGATATCTTATACACGCTTAAATGTAAGGAAAGGCCAAACAATGCCCCTATAGTATTCACTAACTGTGGCATTTCAGTGTGAAAAAAACATTTACAATATGCTATTAAACAGAGAAAAAGACAGAAGTAAAGAAAGAGGTGAGTTAAAGAAAAGAAGGGGGAGAGGAGGTGGGGTAGCTTTCCAGCCATTGCAGTATACCATTCCAAACAAGAGCAATCATTCCTTCCAGCCTTTACTATTGAGCCATAATTTCCGCATATGTTGATGAAAACTTAGACGAGGCAACAGAACCATATTTTGGTTTCTAACTCAGCTTTATTTTTAAGCTTAAGGGTGCTATTGACGTAAATTTTGTTTGGGTGCAACGTCGCATGACTACGCAATTGTCAATTAAAGTGACGCAATGCCCGATTACTTAATTTAAATAACTCTTCAAACATTTATCATTTCACCCTCCTTTTTGTTTTTTACCAAAATTCCAATATTACATTTTAATTTAACCCCAAACTTTTTGGGGAATCTTTTGTAAATGTACATATATATTATCAGGAACATGGGCCTAGTAACCTCTACTGCCATAATAAGAGAACTCAATATCCCATAAGATAACCATCTTTTTACATTTTAACCACTTCAGCTCCGGACCAATAAACACCTTAAGGACCAGAGGTCTTTTTGCAATTTCGCACTGCGCTGTTTTAACTGGTAATTGCGCGGTCATGCAATATTGCACCCAAACGAAATTTGCGTCCTTTTCTTCCCACAAATAGAGCTTTCTTTTGATGGTATTTGATTGCCTCTGCGATTTTTTTTTTTTGCGATATAAATGGAAAAAGAGAGAAAATTTTGAAAAAAAAAGATATTTTCTTCTTTTTGTTATAAGAAAAATCGAATAAACTAAATTTTAGTCATACATTGAGGGCAAAATTTATTCAGCCACATGTCTTTAGTAAAAAAAATGTCAATAAGCGTATATTTTTTGGTTTGCGCAAAAGTTATAGCGTCTACAAACTAGAGTACATTTTCTGGAATTTACACAGCTTTTAATTTATGACTGCCGATCTCATTTCTTGAGGTGCTAAAATGGCAGGGCAGTACAAATCCCCCCCAAATGACCCCATTTTGGAAAGTAGACACCCCAAGGAAATTGCTGATGGGTATGTTGAGCCCATTGAATATTTATTTTTTTTGTCCTAAGGGATTGAATAATGACAAAAAAAAAAATTTTTTTTACAAAAAGTTGTCACTAAATGATATATTGCTCACACATGCCATGGTTATATGTGGAATTGCACCCCAAAATATATTCCGCTACTTCTCCCGAGTATGGGGATACCACATGTGTGGGACTTTTTGGGAGTCTAGTCGCGCACGGCACCCCGAAAACCAATCACCACCTTCAGGATTTCTAAGGGTGCAAATTTTTGATTTAACTCCTCACTACCTATCACAGTTTCGAAGGCCATAAAATGCCAAAATAGCACAAAACCCCCCAAAATGACCCCATTTTGGAAAGTAGACACCCCAAGCTATTTACTGAGAGGCATGTTGAGTCCATGGACTATTTTATATTTTGCCACAAGTTGCGGGAATATTACAAACTTTTTTTTTTTTTGCACCAAGTTGTCACTAAATGATATATTGCTCACACATGCTATGGGCATATGTGAAATGACACCCCAAAATACATTCTGCTGCTTCTCCCGAGTACGGGGATACCACATGTGTGGGACTTTTTGGGAGTCTAGTCGCGCACGGCACCCCGAAAACCAATCACCACCTTCAGGATTTCTAAGGGTGCAAATTTTTGATTTAACTCCTCACTACCTATCACAGTTTCGAAGGCCATAAAATGCCAAAATAGCACAAAACCCCCCCAAATGACCCTATTTTGGAAAGTGGACACCCCAAGCTATTTACTGAGAGGCATGTTGAGTCCATGGAATATTTTATATTTTGCCAAAAGTTGCGGGAATATTACAAACTTTTTTTTTTTTTGCACAAAGTTGTCACTAAATGATATATTGCTCACACATGCTATGGGCAGAAGTCAAATTACACCCCAAAATAAATTCTGCTGCTTCTCCCGAGTACGGGGATACCACATGTGGGGGACTTTTTGGGAGCCTAGCCACGTACGGGACCCCGAAAACCAAGCACTGCCTTCCGGATTTGAATATAAAATGCTTTAAAAAACAAACTAACCAGAGTCACCCGTAACACTTATACGGTGATCAGTGGTGAAAGGGTTAACTAGGGGCAATCAGGGGGTTCAAATTTTTATTAGGTAGTATATGGGGGTCCCTGGCGCTATATAAAAACCTGACGGGGAACCTAAATAACTAACTGGCTAACCAGCGTCACCAGTGACACTTATACTGTGATCGCTGGTGAAAGGGGGTGAAAGGGTTAACTAGCAGCAATCAGGGGGTTAAAACCATTATTGGGTAGTATATCGGGGTACCTAGCGCTATAAAAACCTGGCGGTGAACCTAAAAAAATAACTAGCTACCTAGCGACACTGATGCAGCGCTCAGAAAAATTATCGCTTAGTGACACTGGCAAAAGGGGGTGAAAGGGTTAACTAGCGGAAATCAGGGGGTTAAAACCATTATTGGGTAGTATATCGGGGTACCTAGCGCTATAAAAACCTGGCGGTGAACCTAAAAAAATAACTAGCTACCTAGCGACTGTAGCGACACTAATGCAGCGATCAGAAAAACGATCGCTTAGTGACACTGGCAAAAGGGGGTGAAAGGGTTAACTAGCGGCAATCAGGGGGTTAAAACCATTATTGGGTAGTATATCGGGGTACCTAGCGATATAAAAACCTGGCGGTGAACCTAAAAAAATAACTAGCTACCTAGCGACACATGCAGCGATCAGAAAAATGATCGCTTAGTGACACTGGCAAAAGGGGGTGAAAGGGTTAACTAGCGGCAATCAGGGGGTTAAAACCATTATTGGGTAGTATATCGGGGTACCTAGCGCTATAAAAACCTGGCGGTGAACCTAAAAAAATAACTAGCTACCTAGCGACTGTAGCGACACTAATGCAGCGATCAGAAAAACGATCGCTTAGTGACACTGGCAAAAGGGGGTGAAAGGGTTAACTAGCGGCAATCAGGGGGTTAAAAACATTATTGGGTAGTATATCGGGGTACCTAGCGATATAAAAACCTGGCGGTGAACCTAAAAAAATAACTAGCTACCTAGCGACACATGCAGCGATCAGAAAAATGATCGCTTAGTGACACTGGCAAAAGGGGGTGAAAGGGTTAACTCTAGGGGCAATCAGGGGGTTAAATCTTTATTGGGGGTGATAGGGGGCTACCCTGGACCTAACACTAACTGTCCTGACAGTTTTTACTGTCACAACTGACACTGAATGCATTGATCAGTAAAGAAATGATCAATGCAATCAGTGACACTGTGACTGGGGGGGGAGGGGGGGCGATCGGGGGGGGGTTTGTGTGCCTGTGTGTACCTACATGTCAGTGTAGTGTTGGTGCACACTTACTTTTAGTCTTCTCCTCGTAGTCCGGTCAAAAAGACCGCCCCGAGGAGAATGACATCACTTCCTCCTTCCTGTGTAAACAATACACAGGGGAGGAAGCTTCTCATTGGCCAGGAGCGATCCAGAGGGGGTGGCCGAAAACCAACGGCCATCCCCTCATCACGGAGCGCTCCTGGACCGAATCGGACCGCCGTAAACAGCGGGAGGGGGTCCGATCGGACCCCCCACCCGCTGGAAGGCAATCACGTAGATGTACGTGATTGTGCCTGCCTGTGCCATTGTGCTGACGTACAATGGCAATACGGCGGTCCTGAAGTGGTTAAACAAACTTAGATACTTTACTAATTAAATAATACCTTGTGCATTTATTAAACACAATACAACTACTTTCTCATTCCACATTCATTGGCCATTTAATTAATTCTCCATTTAGAATTTTTTCCATATTTTCCCCTCATACACCTTTTCCCATATTTAAGGTATATTTTTTATTTTCTAGTGGTAGCTTAGTACATAGGATTACACAACCTTAAGTTACTTCCCTTTTTCTTAACCAGGAATCCTTTGGCATAATGCCTGGAACACATAGATATGCTACTATCCCTCCAATCATCCCTCATGTCCAACCTATCCTCACCGATCCACAAATTTTCAGCAGATATGAGACATATGGGAGACAGGGTGCAGTATATGGAGGACAAAATGGAGGAATGTACAGAGACTGTCAATGACTTAGTTGACTCATGTATGGCCCAAAAGGAGGATACGGAATGGATCAAATCCAAAATAGCGGACCTTGAGGACCGCTCTCGCCGCAACAATGTACAAATTCGCGGAATACCGGAAACGGTGCCCCCCGCAGATCTCCACAACTTTGCTAGCACCATGTTCGCTGCCATGCTGCCTGAACTCTCTCCTATAGAACTGACTATTGACCGCATCCACAGGATCCCCAAGCCGAAACACCTAGCGGACTCGGTCCCACGGGATGTGCTCCTAAGGATCCACTTTTTTCAAGCTAAAGAACAGATCCTTTCAAAGGCTAGGGCACTGGTTACACTCCCAGCACCCTATGCAGACATCCAGCTGTTTGCCGACTTATCGCAGTACACGCTGCAACTAAGGAGACAACTGAAACCAATTACAAAAGTCCTCACGAATCATAAAGTGCTCTACAAATGGCGGCAACCGGCCACTATTGTGACGTACAACGACATACCACATACGATATCTACCCTGGAAGGTGGACTGAAATTGCTTCATTCCTGGGGCTTAACTCAGGAGTCACCTCAGAGCAACCAGCCAGGCCCTAACAGGCTTACCCCCCGCCTTATGGCCACCACAGGGGTCATCTTCAATCAAAAGCGAAGTGAAAACCCTTGCCCGTTCTTAATGTGAGCTACATCGCATAATCCGGTCCGGCCCTAGGATTACTTCAACTCGAGCCTAGACTTTACCCCCAGTTTAGTCAGCCCCCACCCACGGTGGATAATTGCTGACCTGTTTTTGCCTCGGTACTCAGCCACTTTTAGCTGTGTCTTCACTTGCTATATTTCTTGTTTCCAGGTTATACCTCTGTTTCTCTTTCTCAGTTAATTCAGTTCCAGAAGCAAAGTGAACTTTCGGTGATCCCTCATCCTTTCAGCACCGAACCTCGGAATCCTGACAATCCCACCGGGACCCTCGCGACTGCAGAACCACCGCAACCTCTAACTCGAATAAGGTACGACAGCATACATCGGTCCCTGACCCAGTCATCGTCCAACTGTAAGTGCAACCAAATCTTCACTCAAGTTCTAACACCACCATGTCATTTACGATACTATCCCTGAATGCAAAGGGTTTAAACCACCCAGCCAAGCGCTCTTCCCTATGGAAATCGGCCCTGACGCTTAAGAGCGATGTACTCTGTGTGCAAGAAACGCATTTTACCACAGACTCACCTCCCAAGTGCCAGCATAGACTATTCCCCCATATCTTTAAGTCATCCTTCAGGAAAAAACAGAGAGGAGTTCTTATTGCGATACGTGACACTGTAGACTTTCAACTTCAGCAATGCATCACGGACACTGAGGGGCGCTACATCGTCCTGATATGCAAGATTAACAACACTGTGTACACCTTAGTGTCCCTATATGCTCCTAACCATCGCCAAATGGCGTTTCTCAAGTCCCTATGGAAGAAAGTTAAATCCCTCCAGCAGGGGCATGTCCTCTGGTGTGGGGATTTCAATCTGGTCCCAAATTTTCACATGGACTCCACAGCAGGTTGTAAAAGACATGCTTCGCCATTAAGTGGATTTTTACTCTCAAATTACTTGTTTGATGTATGGAGGTGTTGCCACGCGAGTGAACGTGATTATACGTATCTCTCACCACGTTACAACACTTATTCACGTATAGATTTGTTTCTAACTGATAAATGTTTGCTCACAAGAATATCAGCCTCGGCGATTCACGCTACCACCTGGTCGGACCATGCCCCTATTAGCATCACTATTGACACCAAATCGCATCATCCTAACTCCAATTTATGGAGGCTTAATAGCTATCTACTTCATGATCCGTCCACAGCCACGCATATCCAAAAACACTTAGAGGAATTCTTTTCTATTAACTCACAGTCAGTGTCTGACCCGGAGGTAGTGTGGAACGCCCACAAGGCGGTTTTTAGAGGTATCCTCATCCAGGCAGGGGCCAGAGCAAAAAAAAGAGATCTCAACGTTTAGATAAACTCATAGACGATATAGCGACTGCTGAATCCCTCAACAAACACAACCCTTCACCTGCTACCCAATCAACGATATTCAAACTCCGCCACGAGTTACGGTCCTTGTTACTAGAGTCATTCGAAAAATCTTACACGAAATTAAAAGCGACAAATTACTCCACGGGCAACAAGGCGGGCAAACTAATGGCTCTGAGAATTAAAGGTCATAGACTCAAGTCCAAAATACCCTATATATACCACCCTCACACGAAGGAGAAAGTCCTAAAACCTACTGAAATTGCGGATGCATTTACGTACTATAGCGACCTTTATAACTTAAAGAAGGACAAAAGCACCATACAACCTACCCGAGAAGATATACTTGAGTTTCTTACTCAAGTGGATCTTCCTGCCCTTTCTCCTACACAACTAGATAGTCTTAACGAGCCCTTCACGGTTCCTGAAATAGAGTACACGATCAATAAACTCCCGAGCGCTAAATCCCCCGGCCCAGACGGTTTTAATGGGGAATATTACAAACAATTCCATAAACTGTTAGCCCCTGCGCTATGCAGGATTTACAACTCTGCAGCGAATTCCTCCACATTCTCCCAAGAAATGCTTAGTGCAATTGTCATAACCCTATCAAAACCCGGTAAAGAGCCAAACTCACCTCAAAATTTCCGCCCCATCTCCTTACTCAATGTTGACATCAAAATTTACGCAAAAATTATCGCCAATAGATTGTTGGATATTATCCCAGTCCTAGTACATGCAGACCAATCAGGGTTCACAAAAGGCCGGCAAGCCTCTGACGCCACCAGGCGTATGGTGGACATCATACATCATGCAACGTGCACAGGTACCCCCTCTGTACTCCTGTCCCTGGATGCTGAAAAAGCATTTGACAGAGTACATTGGGGGTACCTATCAGCAGTATTGGGAAAATTCGGTTTTACGGGGACCATTTACAGTGCTATCATGGCCCTATATTCCTTCCCCTCCGCCCGAGTGTACTTGGCAGACACACTCTCATCTCCGTTTGACATCTCCAATGGCACTAGGCAGGGATGTCCCCTGTCCCCCCTAATCTTCAATCTAGTAATGGAGCCTCTCGCACAATCTATCCGAGTGAATGATCAAATTAAGGGAATACCCATAGGTAAGACTAAGATAAGTCTATTTGCAGATGACGTCATTCTTATGTTATCTCATCCCACCACCTCCCTCCCGGCGGTTCAAAGGACCCTTGCGCAGTTCAGCAGTGTGTCATTCTACAAAGTAAATGATACAAAATCATTCATTTTGAACCTGGGCCTTGACGCCCCCACCAGCTCCATACTACAAAGCCATCTCCCGTATTCGTGGGCAGAGAAGAGCATCACTTATCTAGGGGTTCAGCTAACCAAAAACACTGCAGACCTTTTCTGCCATAACTATATCCCCCTTCGCAACAAGCTACAAACTGACCTCCGCAAACTAGCGTCCTTTGAGCTGTCGTGGATGGGCCGCCTTGCAGCCTTCAAAATGCTCCACCTACCCCAAGTACTGTACTTTTTTAGGACTTTACCAATCCTCATTCCTCACTCCTATTTCAGATCATTACAAACTATCCTCTCCGCCTATATATGGCAAGGTAAAAAGGCTAGAAGTGCGCATAAACATCTTATCAAACATCGCCTAGCCGGCGGGGCGGGTTATATTGACTTCCAAGATTACTACATGGCCTCTATACTGACACAAATGCGAGAATGGATTCTTCCCGCACAAAACACGCTATGGGGACAGATAGAAACATCACTCATTCCGGAGAAGCATCTACTTGTCTGGTTACTCTCCTCTACTCGTCCCCCCACCAACATTCCACAATTCCCCCCTACGATGTCAGCCACGTCCGGGTCTGGAACAGATTCCTACACCTCACCAACAAATATGACAATAGGGCCACACTTAAAACACCACTACTCGTCCTTCAAAAGAAAATTGATCTAGTATCCTTTAAGAAATGGCAGGAGAAGGGTATTTCACATGTTGATGATCTATTCAAATCCGGTCAATTTAAATCCTTCCCCAACCTACAAAGAGAATATCAATTACCTGATTCAGACCTCTATCTTTATCTTAGAACCAAACATTACCTCCATGCTTCCCCTAATTGGTCATGCAAAATCCCCCAACCTGCTGGGATCTTTCTTACAAACCCGTCTTGCAAACAGAAAGGCATCTCCCTCTTTTATACTCTGCTCCAGCAAAAAAAACATATTTGCCAAATCTGCTCCTATCCTTAAATGGGAGAAGGATCTTGGCCACACTTACACACCTGAACAATGGGCCAATGCTATCAAAGCCACCTACCAGAATACCAGATGCTCCACGTTATGGGAATTGACCGTTAAACTAATTCAACGCTGGTACTTGACCCCAGACAGGATGTCAAAGTTCTCTGAACAGCATAATGCGAATTGCTGGAGGCAATGCGGGAACAAAGGAGATATGATCCACATCTTTTGGAGCTGCCCCACTCTGACATCCTTCTGGGAATAAATTTTTCAGTTGTTATCGGCAATATCACACACTATAATAACTCCGCGTCCAGACTTAGCTCTGCTATCCCTGACCCTAGACCAATACCCAAAGACAATCAGACACTCCATGTCCCATATCCTGATGGCAGCTAGGCTGGGCATAACCAGACGGTTGAAAAACCCCTCTCCACCGACCCTGTCAGAGATAGTGAGCATCACCCATCTACACCATGTCTATGAATTAACAATAGCACGTAGTAGCACTAAGAGAGCCCATGCCATTCAATTATGGAGCCCATGGGCAACATGGGTCGCAAACACCAATACTCTACCATTAGAGAAATAGCACCCCTTACCTCGGTTTATTTGCTTGAACTGCTGTTAGGTATCATGATAGTTGTTCTTTTCTCCACTTACAGTAAGATGAGTTGTTGTACTTATGTTACTTCCGTACAATGGTTTGAAAACGTCATGTTTTTTTTTTTTTGCAACTGGTGGGACCACAAGCCAACCCTCAGGGGTGCTGCTCTCCTCCCGGACACAGAATTGATCCTGTATGGGGTGTCTGAGTGGAGAGGAGTACCCTGCCCAAATTAGAGGGAACTATCTCACTTCATCTCCAGGAGGAGATCACACAAGGTGGCGACATACGGTTGCCCCTCCCGACCTACGCATATTACTTATTACGCTGTGATACTTCAGAGATATTTTATTTGTCAAGACCGTTGTTATACCATTAGTCAATGCAACTCATGCGATTTCTGTATTATTTGTAAACTCAATAAAAACCTATCTGTTAAAAAAAAAAAAAAGAGCACTATTAGCAGCAAACATACGTTAGTAAATTAAAAAATCGGTGCTAATTTTCGATTCTGCAGACATGCAAGTGCCAAATTCTACTAAGTTGTTACACAGAATTGCACTGCAATCATTATCCATGTATGTGAAAGAAACATTTTTATATGATGTGCTCTACCTGGTGTGCATCTATTGATGTATATTGCAATTAATATTCCTATTTTTTCATTGTTTTGCTAACGAATGCAGTTATGAATGATTATTACAGAGTAATGTCTGCTATTCTGTAAACTTGCATGCATTGGACATTTAGGTTACCTATATGTTGTATGCTTTTTTATTTTTTTTATTTTTTATTCAGGTGAATATAAAGTGGTAATTATTTATGTTCATCCTTTAATCATATTACACTATTATGCAGGACTTGGCGTACTTAGCACAATGGCTTGGTGGTCTGCTCAAATGTCTCCACAGCGCTCAAGGTATAAGTTCAAATCCCAGCCAACCTACCATCCATCAGCTGTTTATCATGTTTATTTTTTCAGTGCACAAGCAAAATAAAAATAAACAAAAAAATGTAAACTGCTCGTTAACTAGTGTGTGATGTTTGGAATTCCACACCATTATATTATTGAATAATTACATACCATTGCATGCATTTGAAGAGTAATATAATAGAATCAGCCAAACTAAGGTGCATTGGCATTTTTAAGCATATGCTGCTTTGGCTAATTGGCTAATAGTGAGTCTCCTTTTTCCACCAATGCAATCTTTTAGGATCCCTCTGTGGGATTTGAACCCATGAGTCTTTCAATGTCTGAATTTTTGAAGGTATTAGCACTGACCACTAGCCTATTGAGCTGAGCACAATTGTACATACAAAATACTTTTACTAGTGTGTTTTTAATATTATACAATAATGTTTAGAAAATGAGCCATTAATGTAATGGATACAACCATGGTCATGCTGAATGTGGCATTGGCTATTCTTTAAAAAATTAGAAAAAAAGAGTGTGGAGCCTACCCTCAGTCCAAACCAGGCCCTTTGGGGCTAATCAGAATTTTGGCGCCCCCTTTAACAAGGGGTCCCCCAGATCCCGCCTATGTGAATGTGTATCAGGTACATTTTACCCCTACTCATTCACCAAAAAAAGTAAAAAAATTAAAAAGGACATGAGATGGTTTGGGACAAAAATAATGAAATAAAATGTCCCGTGATGTAACTCCATCTTCGATCACAGTGCCAACAACCCGAGCACAAAAAAACACTGAAAATTCTGCCGCAATGGGAGGCATCTCCATGCCTGCAGCCTTTTTGCGATGACAGCTGTTATATAGCTGAGGGCGAGGCTACCCATTGACATCAACAGGTGACCCCCACCCTTCTGATGTCATATGATGTCAGGAGGGGCTGGGGTCATATACAAGAGCTGTCGGTGCAAAAAGTCTGCAGTCAGTGGGACGCCTCCCATCGAGGCAGAGTTTTTCCATTTTTTTTTCTCAGGTTGTCGGCGCGGTGATCATATATGTATTTACATTGCGGGACATTTTATTTATTTTTTTAATAAACTGTCATTTTAACGTTTGTGACACTTTTTTGGGTGAATATGTATGGGTACAATGTACCTGATACCCATTCACATGGGGGAGGCTGGGATCTGTTTTGCATTTCAGCCATTAATATTATAGTAACAACCATGCTCATGCTGATACAGCATTGGCTAATAGGCGTTCGCCTCATTTTCAGCATATGCTGCTAAGTACAATGCAATCTTTCAGTAGGTGATACCATCTCTGTGTGATTTTCAGCCATTTGAGCACAATTATATTGAGAACATACATTTACAAGTGTTTAATGGTGGGACTACTTTATATTCTAGGTATAATAGTACTCAACACAGTGACTTAGGCCCCTTTCACAGTTGTGCGACCTGAAAGTCACTCGATTTTGATAGGACTTTAAGCAATGCCTGTGTAATCCTGAAGTCTATAGGCGCAGGAGTTGCAGGGAAAGTCGCACAATTTTCCTGTGATTTTGCGTCTGCAATTTTGCCTCCATTTCAGGGAATGCTTGTGTAAACTTGAGGTCTATGGACCTCAGCTTGCATCAAAGTTGGACCAAAGTAGTACAGGGACTACTTTGAAGTCAGTGTGAGTTGAAGTCACACAGATATGAATGGTACTCATTGAAAATCATGGGGTATGACGTGTCATGTGACTCTGATGTCCAAAGTCGCAGGAAAAGTCACACACACACGTGAAAGGGGCCTCAGCCCAACTTTGTTAGTGATTTTAGAGACATCAGTGCGCTTTCCTGCACAGATGTCTAGGGAAATCGCATAGGTCCCAACTGTCCCTGATTTGGAACAAAGTACCTCGGTCCCTTATTCCTTCTCATGTGTCCTTCATTTTGTTTTGATCTACCGTATATACTCGAGTATAGGCCGACCCGAATATAAGCCGAGGCCCCCAATTTACCCCCAAAAAACTGGAAAAAATTATTGACTCGTGTATAAGCCGAGGGTGAGACATGCCTGTCCATCCCTGTGTGTCCGTCCATCCCTGTGGGTCCATCCATCCCTGTGTGTGTGTCCATGCATCCGTGTGTGTGTGTGTGTGTGTGTGTCCATGCATCCGTGTGTGTGTGTGTGTGTGTGTGTGTCCATGCATCCGTGTGTGTGTGTGTGTGTGTGTGTGTGTGTGTGTGTGTGTGTGTGTGTCCGTGCAGCCTACCTGTGTCCAGCCTGCCTGTGTCCGTCCAGCCTGCGTCCCGTCCAGCCTGCGTCCCGTCCAGCCTGCGTCCCGTCCAGCCTGCGTCCCGTCCCGGCCCGGCCCGGCCCGGCCCGGCCCGGCCCGTCCCGTCCCGAGCCGAGCCTCCGTCCTTCAGCTCTTCGTCGGCGGCCATTCTAGGATTCAAAAGCCGCGCCTCCGTCGGTGATAGGCGGAACACTCAATTTCCCACTGACTGCTGTTCCGCCTATCGGATGTCCGTGATAGGCGGAACACTCAATTTCCCAGCAGCCTGTGTTCCGCCTATCACGGGCATCGTCTCATCCTCGTCCGTAGTACGAGGATGAGACGATGCCCGTGATAGGCGGAACACAGGCTGCTGGGAAATTCAGTGTTCCGCCTATCACAGGCGAAGGCGGAGCCGGAGGCGCGGCTTTTGAATTCTAGAATGGCCGCTGTCTGTCTGCTCGACACGCTGATCGAGCGGGCAGACAGCGATGACTCGAGTATAAGCCGAGGGGGGCACTTTCAGCCTCAAAAAAGAGGCTGAAAATCTCGGCTTATACTCGAGTATATACGGTATATAGTTGTATATAAAATGCACTTTTTATCTTTCAAAAAGGGCTTCCCAGCGCTAAACTTTTCATCTAATTTCTAAATTGCTTTGTTTGTTAATTTCCAAAGCCAATCTAAAGGAATATTATTGGGTAAAAAAAAGCACTTTGGGGTATAACTATGTTTTTTGGAATAATTCTCCTTTAAGGAGGTGTTTTAGGGGGGTCGTATGCCTACATATTTTTGCTAATAGGTGTCCCTTATACCCAGGGAGGTAAGAAATCGCCCCCTGAAGTAGCCCAAGTGCAGGAACTACTTTTGGGAATCTGCAGCCTCCCACCAATTCGTTCAGTTCAATTGGCGTCAATGGGAGCCGATTTGGCCTGCAATTTGACATGGCAATTCAGAGCTGTGAACATGGGTGGCGTTGCATAGATATGAATGGAAATCATGGGGGGCAACTTTTCATGAGGTCCAAAGCTGCATGAAAAGTCACCCAAGTGTGAAAGTAACCTAATGAGATTAATTGATAACACCTTTGAAATAGGCCCTGTTTGCACTTGTTCAACCTTAAAATTGCACAGATTTGCCGTGACTTAAAGCAATGCCTGTGTAATCTTGTTGTGTATGGACTTTGCATCAAAGTCACACCAAAGTAGTACAAAGACTAATTTGAAGTTGTTGCAACTTGAAGTAGCACAGATATGAACGGTTATCATTGAGAATCATGGGGTACAACTTTTCATACAACTCTGAGGTCCGAATTTGCTGGAAAAGTCACCCAACTGTGAAACAAGCCATATATTTATATTTATTTTAATAAAAGGTGCTCTCGTTTATATTTGCATAGTCCTTACTGATTTACATCAGCAGAAAAAATGCAGGAAGTGATGTGTGCACATAGGCCGGAAGCAAATGTGCAGTGATGCCAAACAAATCAATGAACCCCATCCACACCAAATCTAACTACTACATCCACCCCCACATTGAGTAAGCACAAGTACATATCCTACACTTACCTGGCAAATGAGCAGCACCTCCTCTTTGCTAAAGAGGGACATTGGCATGTCCACCTAGATGGAGATCCTGACCAGCACAGGCACTTCCAGGCGATTACAATGACTCATTTACAGGCCAGAAGGTGAAACCATGCTCTTTTGATTGCAACCACAATTAGAATTTTTTATTTTCATTTATTTTCAGATATGCAAATCTGTATTTCTACATATAACAATATTTTGAAGGCAAACTTAAGGGGGTTTGATAAGAAATGGTGTCCCTGGGATTGCAGCAGGTGAATTACAAAGACAAAGGCCCAGTTTGAGCCCTGGTTCACACCTGGAGTGGACAGCAGGTAAAAATATCATTCGTAGAACTAATCCACCAATCGAAAGATAACCCCTCTAAATACACTAACACTTGGTCATGTTGGTTACACTTCCGCAACTCCACTGAATATAGGTCAGTGCTTCCTTAACTCGTCAGGCTGGAATACCATTTTTTCCTATGTATCTCCCCTCTTGGGGGGAGTTTTTTTTTTTTATTTATTATTCAATTTTACTTATTCTAGCTGTACCTCATACCTCTAACAACCTAACCGCCGTGGTTGGATATTACCCCTCTTCCTGGAGGCCCTTCGTTCCTACTTACACATATTGTGTCGAATAAATACTCACACCAAGACCTTACCAGCTATTCGACCATAAGATATCTATCCAACATTATTAGTACAAATATCATTGCCTTCCTGCTAACTTAGAGTCATAGAGAGTTATTTGGTGAACTGTCTACCCCTGTAATTCCTATTTTGCTCGATAGGCAAATAAGTTGTTATAAGTGTGCTGTTAACCATCTATGTATTGCACGCAGCGGTTGCATCCGCTCTTTTTGCCTTAAATTTTCTTGCATTCGCTGTATTGTTATGTTTTATTTTGAGAAATATTTAATAAAAAAAATATCATCCGTGAAATCTGCCTGATCCGTTCATGCAGTGAAGGGTCCGAAATCCTGGTACGGACGGAAGTTGTCACGATCACATGACTCAACCTCTATGCATTTTGGCCTATCAGATTGGCTGTCCTCAGGAAGTTACGAGGGCGGCCAATCTGATAGGCCAAAATGCATAGAGGTTGAGTCACCCGAAATCAAGCCTTTCACTACATGAACTGCTCAGGCAGATTTCACGGATGATATTTTTACCTGCTGTTCACTCCGGGTGCCAGGATATCAGGCACTCATACATGTGAGTTGAATATCTTTTAATTTTTTGAAATAAAACTTATTTTTAAATGGTACTGCACAATGATGTTTTTTCTATTGTATCCATCTATATGAGGAACATTCATCATAGTCACCCAAGGCTCCAGAGGATATCTACAGATAACACCCCACATGCATTTGACCTAACCAGCGATAGTTGGTCCAATCCCAAGGGTGAGTGCACATCTACTAGGGGGGCACCCTATTTAAGCACATAAGGAGCACGGAACTACTTATCAAGTCACAGCACTGTATATGAGTTTTTCATCATTGTTTCACAAAGCACCGGCACTTTTCACTGGGGACTGTTTTATTTATTGATTGTTTTCAGTATTTTACATTTTATTTTTCTGTATATAGCAATATATTGAAACAATAATAAACTGCGCTCGACATAAAATAAATAAATAAAAATGAATAATTGATAATAGCAGGAGAATCAAAAGGCTGCAGCTCAAAATGGGATACACACACAAAACAGCATAAGAAAAGACTCAAGAGCTGGGCCACATATAGTGATTAATGACAGGATTGATATTAATTCATACAATCACAAATTAAATATATACCGCAATTAAGTGAATTAAATAAGTGACTCTTATAAGGCAACAGTTCATCCACAAGAGAGGGAAAAAGTTGCAGAAACACAGTCCTTTCTAATAGTTCTTATTAGGACACCACGGTGATTCCACACAAAAATAGCAAGCAAGTGCCCGTCACAGAGAAGTGAATGCGCTTACCGGACGGCAAAGCGAAAGAGGCTTTTAAATGTTAACCATCCGCATCATTAATCATACACCAGGAATCAGGGATCAACCTTGAACAGGACCTCTACAGGGTCACTTAGATCTCCCAAAGTCAGCACTCCAAGTATCAAAAAGATGTTTCACTAGTGGTAACTCAAAAAGAGGAGGAAACCCCCATAGTGTAAAACCGATTAAACATTTATTAAAATGAACTTGCATCAAACACATATAAAAAACATTAGAAAAGCCGGCCGGCGTTCTTTCGGGAGCCCGTCCTCCCCATCGTATAGCGTGGTGGCATCACTGTGTGCCTTTACAGACACGTTTCGTCATAAATTCCGTCAATGGGGAACGGGCAGCGCAGCGACACACCACCATTTATAAGCCAAACCTCGTTCTGAGATGCTAAGATCCGGCTATTGGTGCCATTTTAGTCATGGGCAAAACAACTATACTTGCCCATTTAGATGTTACAAGCATCTAAGTCATCAATTTATCGCCGATTGTTGTATACTACCCCCCCCCCCCCCCAATAACTCCCAATACCTAGTAGGAACAAAGCAGCCGGTAAGCGCATTCACTTCTCGGTGACGGGCACTTGCTTGCTATTTTTGTGTGAAATCACCGTGGTGTCCTGATAAGAACCACTCTCTTGTGGATGAACTGTTGCCTTATAAGGGTCACTTTCAGTAAATTCATTTTGACTGATGGGAACCTTATGAGGATTTAAAATCACTGATCAAAGTGTTTTTTATTATATATTTTTTCAATTTATTTAATTCACTTAATTCCGGTATATATTTAATTTGTGATTGTATGAATTAATATCAATCCTCTCATTAATCACTGTATGTGGCGCAGCTCTTGAGTCTTTTATATAGCAATATATTGCATATAGAATTTAGCATGGTATATTTATTTTCCAATATTAATACATGGGCTTACATATATATCTCAAAATTTCTCAATATATTTTAAGTAGAATGAGACTGGCTGCAAAAAAAAATTATTTCCTCATTTTAGACTGAAAACTTTTCAAATAAGTCTAGCTTTAACTACTAAAAAACTAGGATCTGGACTGTCCTTGATGATCATTCCTGACCATCCCTTGGTTCAAATACTACATAATCATCAAAATATGGATACCGATGAATTTCCGCGTAGCTACAGCAAACACACGGACACTTTGCCAGGAATGGTATGCTTCACCATTCATGTTTTCCAATGTCCCCTTTTAAACCTTACAGCTCCGTAATGTCACTTCCCGCTTTTAAAACTTATTTTACTTCTGCCTGTCTTGACTCTGAACTGTATGGCAGACATATTGGTAGCATACTAATTCACCTTCCATAATCGAAGGCACAGTGTTCCTAAGCATCTAGATGTGAGCTCCACCTGGCCTAGAAGTGGTAAGTTCCATTAACTTTTCCACTGCAATCCTAAGATCTTAATACTCCCTCAGTTTTCTTGGCTGCTCTTTTTTAATTTAATTTAAATTTCATTAATAAATAACTCCTCTCTTACTCTTCCTTTAAATCTTAACTTACATTACCCTCTACAATGTAGGAGGTTTTCATTAAAAACACCTTTAAACTCACTTTATCCTTACGACAAAGTAGGGTGTTTTCATCAAAACACTCCCTCTCCTTACACAACCCCCCCAGTACACCTAACGCCTTCTTTTGCAACCTTGAAAATGATATCTTTTTTTACCTTCAAAGTGTCATCAAAACATTTATTCAAACAATTACACTTCTTGCAAGAAATTTAAGCACAAATATTAATAAAGGGGAGACCTCATATACCTTATATCAGTGATGGCGAACCTTGGCACCCCAGATGTTTTGGAACTACATTTCCCATGATGCTCATGCACTCTGCAGTGTAGTGGAGCATCATGGGAAATGTAGTTCCAAAACATCTGGGGTGCCAAGGTTCGCCATCACTGCCTTATATAATATTGTACTGTAACCTCGACTGGTCCATTAATATTCATTTTCTTTATGTACTATATATCTGTTTTATACTTTTGAGATATTTGTTGACACTTATGCCGTGTATACATGATCATAATTTTGTTCGGAAAAAGCTCTGATGGTTTTCCCAACGGGATTTCGCTCAAGCTACCTTGCATACACACGGTCACACCAAATTCCGACCGTCAAGAACGCGGTGACGTACAACACGTACGACGGGACTAGAAGAAGGAAGTTCAGTAGCCAATAGCTTTTGTCTCGTAGTTGAATCTGAGCATAGAAACTTTTTCTGTCGGAAAAATTGAGAACCTGCTCTCAATCTTTTGCTGGCGGAAATTCGGGCAGCAAAATCCAATGGAGCATACACACGGTCGCATTTTCCAATGAAAAGCTCTCATTAGTCTTTTGCTGGCCGAAATTCCAACCGTGTGTATGCGGCATCAGAATATAAATATCCATTTCTACCCCTCTGTTAGAATGCACCAGCGACTGTGGTAACCTAAGCAAAGAATCTTTCCCTTGTTAAGATATCCCTTCAAATTCTCAGTGTAAATCTTGTTCTAATTTTTTTTATAGCCATCAACATTCTGAAACCTAGAGCCATCAGACTCTACAACATTGAACTTCCCTTCTACAAGGTCACTCAGTCATAGTACAATTGGACAAAGCCACAGTAGTAGCCTACATAAATCAGCAAGGGGGCACCAGAAGCTGAGTATATCCCCTTTTGCTACCAAAGTTGTTCTGACCCATCGAGGCATTGACTCCAATAGACAAAGACTCACACTGCTTTCTCTCGCTTGATTTCTTCTGCATCCCACTGCCATCTCTTCTTCGGGTAAGTGACACACGCAGCCTGCCATCCACATGATGTAAAATAAAGTGTGCTTCATGAGACCAGGCCACCTGCCTCCTGGTCCAGTCCTGATGCTCACATCCCCATTGCAGGTGCTTTTGGCTGTGGGTACAGCTCAGCATGGACACCCTGACTGGTCTGCAGCTAGGGATGAGCCGAACACCCCCGGTTCGGTTCGCACCAGAACTTTCGAACGG
The DNA here is from genome assembly GCF_037356315.1 of Lithobates pipiens. NCBI lineage: Eukaryota > Metazoa > Chordata > Amphibia > Anura > Ranidae > Lithobates > Lithobates pipiens. Next base: position 209,990,208 of record NW_027507748.1, read on the forward strand.
ACCCCAAATTCGTATGAACTTTAGAACCCCATTGAAGTCTATGGGACTCGAACGTTTGAAATTAAAAGTGCTAATTTTAACGGCTAATATGCAAGATACTGTCCTAAAAAGGGTTTGGGGACCTGGTTCCTGCCCCAGGGGACATGGGTCAATGCAAAAAAAAGTTTTAAAAATGGTCGTTTTGGGGGGAGCACTGATTTTAATGACGATTAAAGTGAAAAAAAAGTGAGATATTACTTTAAATATCGTGCCTGGAGGGGTGTCTGTAGTATGCCTGTGAAGTGCCACGTGTTTCCCGTGTTTCGAACAGTCCCTGCACAAAATGACATTTAACGGAAATAACGTCATTTAAAACTGCTTGCGGTTTTAATTTTATATCTGGTTCCTGCAATATGGTTGAAAATCATTGAAAAAAATGGCATGAGTAGCCCTCCCTGCCCATTACCAGCCCCTTTGGGTCTTGTACGCATATTAAGGGGAACCCCGTACCCATATTAAAAAAAGGAAATACGTGTGGCCCCCAGGCCCTATATACTGAGAACAGCAGTATACAGGCGGTGCAAACAAGACAGGGACTGTGTAGGTTTTTTGTGTTAAGTTGAATCTGTTTGTAATTTTCAACTGGTACAATTTTAAAGTGTAGCTCCAGTCAAAAAAACTATTTTTAAGCTTTTTGGAAAATATAGGGAAGGGTTATCACCCCTGTATAATTTGTTTTGCCGTCCGTCTTTTTCAGAGCACGCAGACAGCACGCACAATCTCCTACCGCTGACTGCAAGCTCTATTTAAAACGAGCAAGATAGTTAGCTATATAGGTGGATATAGCGGTGTATACTGGGTTCAGAGCACGCAGACAGCACGCACAAACTCCTACCGCTGACTGCAAGCTCTATTTAAAACTAGCAAGATAGTTAGCTATATAGGTGGATATAGCGGTGTATACTGCGTTCAGAGCACGCAGACAGCACGCACAATCTCCTAACACTGACTGAAAGCTCTGTTTAAAACGAGCAAGATAGTTAGCTATAAAGGTGGATATAGCGGTGTATACTGCGTTCAGAGCACGCAGACAGCACGCACAATCTCCTAACACTGACTGAAAGCTCTATTTAAAATGAGCAAGATAGTTAGCTATATAGGTGGATATAACGATGTATACTGCGTTCAGAGCACGCAGACAGCACGCACAATCTCCTAACACTGACTGCAAGCTCTATTATAAAAGATAGATATATCGCTCGCTATATAGGTGAATATAGCGGTGTATACTGCGGTCAGGGCACGCAGACAACAACCACTACAGAAGAGCAAGAACGAAAAATCGGCCGATAACGATCGGTGTATACTGTGTTGAAGGTACACAGAACACCCACTAACTGCTACAGACACCAACACACTACACAAGGCCGCTGCGCTGGCGGCCTTATATAGTGTGGGGCGTGTACTACACAGCCTGAGCTATGATTGGCCACAGGCATCCTGCCTGTGGCCAATCATGGCTCTCCTCGCTGCCGGCGCTGTGATTGGCCAAGCATGCGGGGTCACAGTGCATGCTTGGCCAATCATGAGCCAGCAATGCACTGCGCCATTGCAGTGCATTGTGGGCCATGAGCGCCACACGAATTTGGTGCGAACGGCCCATAACGTTCGGAATTCGCCGAACGGGCGAGAGACGATGTTCGAGTCGAACGTATGTTCGACTCGAACACGAAGCTCATCCCTATCTGCAGCTATGCAGCCCATATGTAACAAACTGCTATACTCTGTGTGTTCTAACACCCTTCTACCGGAACCAGCATTCTCTTTTTCAGAAATGTGAACCCCAATAGCTCTTCTAGATTGAACTACATGGGCCAGTCTTTGCTACCAACGTGCATCAATGAGCTTTGGCTGCCCATAAACCTGGCTCGCCAATTTTCCTTCATTGGACCACTTTTGGTAGGTCCTGATCACTGCAGATCGGGAACAGCCCACATGAGCATCAGTTTTGGAGTTGCTCTGACCTAGTCATCTAGCCATTACAATTTAGCCCTTGTCAAAGGCATGCACATCCTTACATCAGCCCTTTCTTTCTGCTTTCAACACATTAACATCAAGAACGAAACATATATCCAAACTTGTGGTCCAACTCAAATGTTCAATAATTCTCCCTTAATGGTCAGTCAGATCAGGGAAAAATCTGCCACAGTTCTTTAGGTTTATGATATATATTGCCCCTCTGCCTGAAATACACCTCCACATGTGACACACGCCACGCCGGAGGATATGTGAAAGTTAAAAATCCCCCTTTGGTATTGCTCTTACCAGACTCAGCTGGTTTCACAAGCCTTATCGTACACTCTTGCTGGCTCCTAGTTCAGGATTCCATCAACGTCATATGCCGGGTGTTCAAAATCTTCTGATAGCGAATCCGCAGTATGTCACAATGTTCAAAATGAGACCACCTCCTTCAGATTTGAGTATTTAGCAGCAAAGTCTGCATTGGAGAGTCTCAGTATGGTGGATGAGGATCTTGAAAGATGAAAGACAGGAAAAGCAACTACCGCAATCTAGGCTCTAGATACCAAGGAGGTGGTCTCATTTTGAACATTGTGACATACTGCGGATTCGCTATCAGAAGATTTTGAACACCCGGCATATGACGTTGATGGAATCCTGAACTAGGAGCCAGCAAGAGTGTACGATAAGGCTTGTGAAACCAGCTGAGTCTGGTAAGAGCAATACCAAAGGGAGATTTTTCACTTTCACATATCCTCTGGCGTGGCGTGTGTGTGTGTCAGTGCACGTGTGGAGGTATATTTCGGGCAGAGGGGCAATATATATCATAAACCTAAAGAACTGTGGCAGATTTTTCCCTGATCGGACCGACCATTAAGGGAGAATTATTGAACATTTGAGTTGGACCACAAGTTTGGATATATGTTTCGTTTTTATGAACTGAATGCACACAAATTACTCATGCATGATTAGTATATATAAATGTTTTATTTGAACAAATCATTGTACTTAATTATCATTTATTGTAAATGCAGTACCATGCGCTGTTTCTCTATTGGTGGATTGGTCTATCGTTTGATGCATTGATTAATTTTATAGATTTTTTATGACATTTGAGTGGGTTTCAAGTTTAAATCCCTCTTAAAACAGCTGCTAAATAGAAGTATACTAAAAATTCCACAGCCCCCAGAAAACAAGCACAAATTGATTGTGTCAGCGCCTGTATTTGTGCAGCTAACGGGGCGCCGGTTATTTGCAACAAAATTGGTGAATACATTAACATCAAGGACAACATATTCACTTGCTGCCTAATATATTCCACCCACTTTTAGATGTCATTGTAATGAAATACCGTGCCCTGAAAAAGTATTCATACCCTTTTTGTCATGTTACAACCAAAAATGTATTTATTGGGATTTTATGTGATAGACCAACACAAAGTGGCACATAATTGTAAAGTATAATTGTAAATATCCTAAGCTTTGAACATCTCACGAAGCACTGTTCAATCCATCATCCAAAAATGGAAAGAGTATGGCACAACAGCAAACCTACCAAGACATGGCTGTCCACCTAAACTGACAGGCCAGGCAAGGAAAGCATTAGTCAGAGAAGCAGCCAAGAGACCCAACTATTAGTCGTGCACGCCACAAATCTGGCCTTTATGGAAGCGTGACAAGAAGAAAGCCATTGTTGAAAGCCATAAGAAATCCTGTTTGCAGTTTGTGAGTGTCAGGGCTAGTCTCAGCCCTTCCTTCTCAGAGCTGGCCACTCACCTGTTGGCTAATTACCAGCTCCTATCTCTCCACAGTTACTCAGCTGTTGATGATATCCTGCTCGTCAGTCCTGCCTACTTAAGCCATCCAGCTCAAAGGATCTCTGCCTTCGCCTTGAGCAACATCACAGAGCCTGCATTCCTGTTTAAAGACTTGCTTTGCTGACATCCCTTCTGGCTCCAGATCCTGCTTGCTGTTCCACTACATTGATCTCTGACTTCTGGCTTGGTTGACTATCCGTTCCAGTTACTAAACTTTGGCTATGTTTTGACTACGTTTGTTCATGACAAAATGTGGAAAAGTTGAAGGGGTATAAATACTTTTTCAAGGCACCGTAATTCACATTACCTGTCAGTGATGTCATGTTATGGCTGATTAGTGTATGTTGCATTCAATTATGGCTAGAGGAGTTCCCCTATGTGCCAGCCAAGCCCCTGCTAGGAGAGGGCCACCCTTGGTATAATAGGAAGGCATTGAGCTTCCTATGTTTTTTGCCATGATAGAGTACCGTATTTATCGGCGTATAACACACACTTTTTTCCCCTTAAAATCAGGGGAAAATCACGGGTGCGTGTTATACGCCGACCAAAATCCAAAAAGGTTAGATAAAACCAATAAGATCAAGGGGGGAAAGAAAAGAAGGGGGAAGGAAAAGGAATCCGCACTCTGATCATTGTCGACCAGGAGGAAACCTAGTCAGTCACAGTCCGGGGGTTATTAGTCAGATATCTGATCCATGGACCCCATACCTTTTCGAACATCTTCAATTTATCCTGCAATGCCGCATACACATGACCAGACTTTCCGGCAGACTAGGTCAGATGGTCTTCCGACGGACTTTAGGGGGAGTTCCGATAGACCTTCCGAACAAACGGACTTGACCACACACGAACGGATCAAGTCTGTTCGAAATTCTGGTCGTTTTGAATGTGATGACATAAGATGGGACTAAAAAGGGAAGTACATTAGCCAGTAGCCAATAGCTTCCCTTACGTTGTATTTGGTCCGTCGGACCAGCATACAGACGAATTTCCCAATAGGAATTGAGTCCGTCAGACAGATTTGAAACATTTTCTATTTCTAGATTTGTCAGATTTTTTATGTGAAAAACAATCGGATTAGCCCAGACACAATCGGATTGTCCGACAGACTGATTCTGTCGAACCTAGTCTGCCGGAAAGTCTGGTCGTGTGTACGCGGCATAAGATTGGCGTCAGCCTTTCGTTTAACATAAGCCAAGTTTTTATTTGAGTTGAGCAAATGTTATAGCTGCCGACCTCCAATTCCTGGCAATTGTAATTCTAGTGGACACAAATATATATGTGAGAAGCAGCCTCCTCAACCTTACAACCCAGTAATGCGTGTTTTGGGGACTTAGGTTAATTTGAGTGAGAGTATAGATGGAATTTTAAACCCTGATCCAGAACCACCGTACCTTGGGGCATTGCCACCATATGTGATAGGCCGTCCCTTCCTGACCGCAGCCCTGAAAACACTTGGAGGATGCCCCCTCGGGACAAAAGGGGCCAATCTAGCCAGGACCAAATACCACCTTAGTAATACCTTATAATTTTCTTCTACAATAGAAGTGTTGATGAGTAACCTTGATGCTGCTAGTGCTATCGAGTGCCATTCCTCAAGTTCCAGTATTTCCTGGATATCCTTTTCCCATCTAACATATAGCTCAGTGTTACCAAGGTATATGTCAGAATAGTATATATTTCAGATATATAACCACAGATCTTATCATATTGACAACACAGACTTTCCATAGGTAACATAGTCGCTAGATCACTTTTACGTGATAAGGTCTGCAGGTAGTGGTGTATTTGAGTGTATCTAAAATGTTCAGAGATGGGCAATTGGTGTTTTTCTATCAGCATTCTTTTGGATAGCATTCCTTTATGGTCATAAAGGTCCACAGTCCGCATGAAGCCCTTGTTAGACCACCATTCAAAAGCAAGGGGAGTGAGGCCCAGGGCGAAGTCCTTGTTTTACAGGAGAGGAGCTAATGGGATACGAGGTGATTTGAAATTATGATCCCTGGACAGTCTATCCCAGATGGCCAGTGACAAAGAAAGGAAGGGGCATAGAATTGCGGGCCGATCCTTCATCAGCATCCACATAATTTGGAAATTGGTTTAGATTGACATGAATAGGATTCCACCAACATCCACAATGTGTGGGCCTTTTGGGAATGAAGTTGAGTTAATTGGGCAGCATGAAAATATTTCAGCAGATAGGGGGCCCTAGGCCTGTTTTGGGGTAAACAGCGTGCACTTTTTCAGCCTGTGCCTGTCTCCCCATATAAACTGTGGAGAAGCTTGTTCTGAAATACCATCAGATCTGATCAAACTAGTGCCGCTGGTATTGTGCGAAAAAAAAAAAAGTCTTGGAAGAACATTCATTTTCACTGCCAACTGCCATCTCACTAAATCTTCTGTTAAATGTCTATACAGTGCAGGATAGTTGTGGGAATATACGGTATGTAGAGAAGGCATCAAGTAAATACCTAAGTAAGGAAGAGCCCCTGTTTCCCAGTGAAATTTATAAGATTGTTCAAGGGTTTTTTGAGTGTTGTTCCCTAAAGACATATTCAGTGCCCTAGTTTTGTCATTAATGATTGAAGGACCGGAAATTCCTGAAAAGGGTTGAAGTATTGCATACTTGACGAGGACACTAATGGGTGCTGATATGGCCATCAAAGTGTCATCCACAAATAGTATACATTTATGTTTCCTATCTCCACATGCTATTCCCCGAACATCTGGACAATTATGGATCTTAAATGCAAGTTGCTCCATTGCTAAAACGAATAGCAATGAGGACAAAGGGCACCCCAGCCAAGTCCCCCTATGTATAGCCAGGGGTCTTTTGGAATACCCCTTAAGCATTAAGGACACAGTAGGCATGTCATATAATGCTTGAAGTAGAGCTAAAAAAATTTTGCCAAAGCGAGACAATACATGAAATAGTCCCAGGACAGGGAGTCGAATGCTTTATGGATATCTAAAGAAAGAAAAAAAAGACAGAAGGCGGAGCCGAGCCGAGAGGTAATGCTGTCTTAGAGCTCCATTCTCAGCAGGACAACGGAGCCATATAACGGCGGAGGTAACTTGACCCTCTGCACATATATCATACCAAACGGTAGATAAATATCCCTACCTTACATAGGTGACATTCGGGGGGTCAGAGGAGACTCATAAGGCAGAAAATTAACAAGAAAGTGCCGTCTCACACATACAGCAGTATGGCACTGAAACCATCCCCCTCTGAGGGGAGACACAGTGAGGAGAACAAACAGACAGCCCCTTCTGCTGCTTTACATAAAGATGTTCTCTCATTAAAGGCACATAGTCTCTCTAATCAAATACCTGAGAAAAATATGTCAGTTCTGAAGAATTTAGAACTTTCCACACAAAAAGACTTATCCCCTCCTGTAACGCTGAAACAAATAGAAAATCTGCTTCAAAAATCACTAAAATCCACTGCAGATACCATCACCACAAACCTTATTAAAGAAATTAGAGAACTTGGTCAGCGTACATAAGCACTGGAAATTAGAGCAGACGATCTGGAAAGTTATACATCTAACATTGCCTCAGAAATTGATTTTCTTAAAGAGGAAAATGACATATTACAATCCAAATTGGAGGATTTCGAAAATCGTGCAAGACGCTCCAATATACGTATTAGAGGAATACCCGAATCTGTGACTGATTTAAACGGTGCTATTACTGCACTTTTTCAAGAACTACAACCAGCTATCCCACTAGAGCGTCTTGAAATGGACCGGGTTCATAGAGCGCTAGCACCAAAGAAAACAGATGGTCCTCCCCGTGACATTATCGCAAAATTGCATTTCTACCGCACTAAGGAACTACTGCTAAATACAGCTAGAAATAAAGATCCCCTAATTTTCCAGGGTCATAAATATCAATTATTCATAGACCTCTCACAAATCACAATCAACAAAAGAAGAACCCTGAAACCACTACTGAAAATATTACAGCGAAATGACATAATCTACCAATGGGGCTTTCCTTTCTCAGTGCGTTTTACTTTCCAAAGTCGCAAATATATGTGCCGAACAGCTAAGGACCTGCAAACTACTTTACAGAAACTTGGGATGATAAACACATCAAGAGATGCTGCGGACACTCGCCAAAAATCATCCTCATATGCTGACAATCCCTCCTCTGCTTCCAGAAGAGAAGAAGACTACAATCCACAGAAAAGAAGTCGCATACAATCTCCACCTCCGGATCCAGATCTGGCTGACACTATGGACTGATAAACACCTGTACTGAGGCTACTATCTTGCCTTTTCAACAGAATGGCTACTGCCGAGTTTTTTCTCTGACTTCCAATCAATATTTTTATCATAATCTTATTTAAGTAATGTTCCTAATAATTTAGGCACCTTATTCTAACAGTTTTTTTTTCTCTCTCTTCTCTTCTTTGTCTCTGAGGATGCCTTAATCTTACATTTTTATTTTTAGCTTTAAAAATTAAATTATATGATTGGCTCTTGGTGTTCTGCAGGGAAGTTCCTTGCACCCTCTCTTGCTACCCTCAGCAGCTCGGTGTACACCGGGCAGTTGACGGTGGCTCATGTACCCTTGGAGGGAGAGTTTTTCTCCTCCCAACGGACACATTAAGAACATAGACATGTTAAGATATATTTCAATATTGTATATTAATTGTATTTTCTTTTTCAATCATTATCTCCTTTCCCCTCCCTCCCTCCACCCTTATACTCTGGAGACAAATAGTTTCTTATATGACACACGTTCTAACATAAACACCAACATATATTTACTTTTCCCAACTCCATGGCCCCATTAAACATCATATCATTAAATACTCAGGGACTAAACGTTCCACACAAACGCACTAAAGCCTTCCGCACATTTTCATCCAAAAAAGCACATATAGTTTGCCTCCAAGAGACTCATTTTTCGTCACAATCCACTCCCAAATTTTTCAGTAAAGACTACCCCCAAGTATACACAGCTTCAGCCTCCTCTAAAAAACGAGGCGTGCTTATAGCTTTCCATCGCAATACACCATTTTCATTAATGAAGGAAATCAAGGATGCAGAAGGTCGTTACTTGATTCTTAAAGGACACCTACTTGATACCGCTATCACCATTACATCATACTACGCTCCTAACAAAAATCCTATTTCTTTTCTTTCTCATTTATTTCAAACTATAGAACACCACAAAATAAGTACTACAATTCTATGTGGAGATTCTAATCAGACCATATTTCCATTTTTGGATAAATCACCAATCCCACAGTCACATACAGCAGACAAACAACTCTTATCAAAACTAATTACAAAACATAACCTAGTAGATACTTGGAGAGAATTGAATCCAACCAAGAGACAATACACACATTACTCGTTCTCTCATCACTCATTCTCTAGGATAGACCATATATTTATGTCCATAGGGCTAATTCCAGAAATAATATCTACAAAAATGATTCCCATCCCATGGTCCGACCATAGTGCACTCTACATTACTGTTGCCTCTATAATTCTAAAAAAAAAGATCCAACATGGATATTAAGAGATTTCCTACTCAAAAATCTAGCTCATAAAAATAATATTGAAATTGCGCTCAAAGATTATATAAAATATAACTCCACACATGACGTCTCTCCAACTACATTATGGGAAGCACACAAACCTGTTCTCCGTGGCATATCATATGTCTATAGCAAGCAAACATATTCAACAGAGAGCGGAAAATCCTTTTGTCAGACTTTAGAAACAAATTACAATAAATGTCACACAGCATTCCAAAATAACCCTTCTTCTTTATCTAAAATAAATCTTGACAAAGCTAAATTGGAATTTGATCTATTCCTTACTAAAGCAGCGGATAAAACCATCAAGAGATCACAACACAATTTCTATATCAATGCGAATAAACCTCACACACTATTAGCCAGGGCATTAAAATCCTGCCAGAACCCAACGAAACCGATACGTCTGAAAATCTCTAGGGGGGTATACACAAATAATCCTTTAAAAATATTACAAAAATTCAAAACACAATTAAAAAATGTATACTCTTCTAATAATGAGTTGGACCCTTCTAGAGCGAATGATTTTTTCTCTCATACATCTCTACCGACACTATTTAAAACACAAATGGAAATGATGGAGGAACCAGTGTCAATTATAGAGGTATCTGAAGTTATCAAAAATCTGAAACTAAATAAAAGGCCAGGTCCTGATGGTTTTTCTGCGCTGTATTGCAAAACGTTTGTAGACACCCTATCTCCAGTCTTGACAAACACTTTTAATTCCCTTTTGGAAGGTCATTCTTTTAGAAGAGAAACCTTGACTGCAATTATCTGTATGCTCCCTAAACCTCACACAGACGATTCAATATGGTCTAATTATCACCCTAATTCGTTACTAAATTTGGACATAAAAATTTTAGCCAAAATTCTAGCTAACAGATTAAATACTATTATAGGCAATCTTATACATCGTGATCAAGTGGGCTTCATTCCATTACGTCAAGCAGGAGATAATATTAGACGTGCAACACTCCTGTCACATGCCGCTAAAAAAAGACGTATTCCCACTTGTTTTCTTTCTTTAGATATTATGAAAGCTTTTGACACAGTATCATGGTCATATATGAACTATACCCTTTCCAAATGGGGATTTGGCCCTAATTTTTTACGATGGATCTCTAATTTGTATCAAGATCCCAAAGCTTATATCAGATATGCAGGGTACAAATCGGACGAGTTTAATATACTGAGGGGGACTCGTCAAGGATGTCCACTTTCGCCATTATTATTTTCTTTACTCGCTGAACCTTTAGCACAAAGAATTAGGATGGAACCCACTATAACAGGTATTGAAATGGGTGGCTTTCATCATAAGCTCTGTTTATTCGCAGACGATATTCTCCTTTTTCTATCTTCTCCACATGTTTCGGCCCCAAATCTTATGGTTGTACTACAAGAATTCTCATTTATTTCGGGCCTTAAGGTCAATATTCAAAAATCTTCAGCATTAAACATTTCATTTGTCGAGAAAGATAAACAATCTTTACAAAATTCACTACCATTTAAGTGGGTAGATCATAGGCTCCCATATCTGGGTGTGCAGTTTACTCCTAACCCCTCCGATTTATTTGCAGCTAATTACCTAGCTCTATTAAAAAAATATTACAAGGTCGTTATCTAATTGGTCATCAATGCCGATATCATGGTTTGGGAAAATCAATATCATAAAAATGTCTGTTCTTCCGAAATGTTTATATTTATTCAGAACTCTCCCAATTCATATTCCTGCATATTTTCTTAGGCTGATTCAACAAAAAGTAACAAAATTTACTTGGGGGAAAATAAAACCCAGACTTCACAAAAAAACACTTGTTCTCCCCAAAGCTTTGGGTGGTTTGGGATTTCCAGACTTTAACATATATTATAAGGCAACTCAATTATCTCAATTAACAAAATATCACTCTTCTACAGAGATTCCTTTATGAAGCTGTAGACTGTGATCCTCTTCCTATAAACAATTTATTATGGTTACAACCTGCAGATCATAAGTCTATAAATAACCTCATTTCTAAGCACTCTCTATCTATATAGGATAGGTATAGAAATTCACATGGTCTGCAATCTCCACAAAATCCGCTATTATCTTTTCACAAGAATCCGACTTTTTACCCAGCCTGGAAATATCCCAAAACATTTAACTTCAACTACATCAATAAAATCTTTTACAGATCTATGTGAATTATATAAGCTTCCACAATCAGAAATATTCAGATATCTCCAAATAAAATTTTTCTATACTCCTCTTCTCAATTTAAATGTAAACTTACATAATATTTCTCAATTCGAAAGATTTTGTCTCAAGGAACCACATGCTAAAGGTCGTATTACATCATTGTATACACAATTGATATTTAATTATAATACTGTTATACCTAAATATGTGGCCAAGTGGGAAAAAGATTTGGATTGTACGATCGATTCTAGGTCTTGGTCCAACATATGGTCTTTAACAAAATCTTCCTCTATAAATATATTGGCGTCTGAATCATCATATAAAGTTCTCACACGCTGGTTTTTGGTTCCTGCGAGAATTGCCAAATTCTCAACAGACAACACTGGCCTCTGCTTTCGTGGCTGTCCAGAAAAAGGTACCTATATACATACCTGGTGGCATTGCCCAATTGTACAATCATTTTGGAAAAAGATCTTTCTGATAATTACAAAATTTTTTGATCGTCCAATTTTTCCAGACCCAATTATAGCTCTCCTTTAAAACCAGCCTTTCTGAATCAGAAACCATTCAAATTAGTTCTTACACTCCTGATAGCCGCAAAGCAGACTATAGAAAATGCGTGGAAAACAGACGTGATGAATATTGCAGAAACCAAACGTAGAATGAATCAATCTTTCATCCATGCTAAAATGGACGCTATAGATAAAAACCAGATGACAAAGTTTGATGATATATGGAAACCCTGGATTAAATATTATACGTCAGATAATATTGACAACCGAGTTTTATTATTATTGTGATTAAGATTTTTTATAGAATTACAACATTAGCTGATATATAAAACCTCCTCCGGAGAATTATTCCCTCCCCTTCCCCTCCTATATACCTTTTATGTTCCTCCCTTACTATATAATACTTACTATAAACATACTTTAGAAGTTATGGTCAAAACTTTGAAATCATATATTTTCTTTTAGACATATTTATATTTTCTTGGGATTAAAATGTTTAAAACTCAGCTATAAGAATGTTTTCAAATTCTAAAATATATAAGGCCATTTTTTGTCATTCCCACGAGATTATCTTGAAATTCTTTTTTGCTTTATATCATCCGTACTTCAATATGTCTTTTTATTTCTGGTATCAAATAATTTGTCTTATATTCTGTACATGTAATTTATTTTAACATAAAATAAAAACTTTTGAACGAGAAGAAAGCAACATGCCCTGTCTGGGTCCTTTGTGATTCTAATCAGAATGAATGGCAGAGACTATACCTATAATTCTCCTGGTCTGGTCGGATGCCTGGCGATTAGGGAAAAATTCCGCCTGGTCTAGGTGGATATATTGTGAAAGAAAAGAGTTCAATCTAAGGGCTAGCACCTTTGTCATTAATTTTAAGTCCACGTTTATTAAGAAAATGGGGTGATAGTTACAACAATCTCCATGATCTTTTGTAAATGGACTTTAAAGAGTATTTTTGTTTTATGCGATACATTTCGTAAAAAGCAGTAGTGAATTGACATTTTCAGGATTGCATGCCATATTTGGGTAAATACGTAAATACGCCATGCGATCTGGTTCTGTGAATGGAGCCCTGTATGTCTCCAGATACTAGGCCTTGCATAAACATGAGATAAAACACAGAAGAATTGACCTACACATTGTAGACTCCAATATAGCAGCTTTGGTAGCTATAGTCCAGATACTACAAGAGAATATGACACATGACTGGGTGTTAAACGATCATGCTACCCAAATGCAAGACCTCATTCATCATCTTGATGACCTCAAAAATGGAAGCAGGAGGTATAAGTTTCAAGTTCGTGGCCTTCCTAGGTCCATGTCCACCACAGACCTCCCAGCAGCCCTATCTAGGCAAACCCCTCCCTCCCACAGAGCTGGTTATTATGTGATTGGCCATTGGCAAAGTCCCCTGTCCTGGAGGCGACTTCAAGTTGCGTTGTAAGTTGCCCCAAGTCGCGCTGTGATTCATACTCAAGTCGTGTCCAAGTTGCCTCCCAAAGTCGCGCTGGAAGTCGCGTTGCCCCTGTGTGAATTGACTCTTAGGGTCAGAGTCCATACATAGCAAGGATGGTGTAGAACATGGGGATTCGGGTAAGCAATGTTGATGGCAGTAGGGTGAATGAAACTGGATCTCCGGCGTAACCCAATTGATGTGCAGGTTGTGTGCTTGCAGCCAAGGCATGCCTAGTATAATGGGGAACAAGGGTGAGGCAATGGCATCTAGGCATAATAGTTCTTGGTGACCGGTAGCAATGGTGGCAGGTAATGGGGTGGTCTCTTGAGAGACTAATCCAAACTTGATGGTGGACCCATCTGCAAGATGAACGGAGAGCCTCTGGGCCTTGGGTTGCAGCGGTATTTGGTTTTCAGCGGCAAAGGATAGATCAATGAAGCAGCTGCAGGCCCCAGAATCAATTATAGTTGGTGCTTGAATAGTTCTTCCTGGAAGCTGTAACAGAACAGAGATAGCCTGGTGAGAAGAGTTGCTTGGCAAAACTGGAGACTTGGGAGAAGAAATAGACAGGCACTTACAAAGTTTGGCTGGGAAGGGTCTTACATAGTGGCCTAGTTCTCCGCAGTAGAAGCACAGATTATTCTAGCGACGGCATTGCCGTTCCTCTTTGGTAAGTGAAGGGGCGAAGTAGGCCAAGTTCAGAAGTGTCAGGAGCAAATGCTGAGCGTTCAAAAGGAGCTGGGCCGGGTGAACTGGCCACCCGTGGTAACAACCATACAGGGCGAAAAAGGTCAAACAGATCATTCAGATCTATGCTCTCTCATTCTTCAGTCAATCTGGATGTATAGTTGTATGAGATTGTCCAGATAATGTGGGACCCCGCCTTGAGCTAGCTCATCCTTCCAGGTTTCAGTAAGACCCATGAGGAACTGGTAACGGAGAGCCGCATCATTCCAATTGGTGTCGGTGAACCAGCACCTGAAATCTGAAACAAGAGTCGTGCTTGCTTTGGGCTGCTGATCCAGTAGTCCGCCAGATGACAGCGGGTCTCCGTGGCCAGGGACAGGCTGGTAATTAGCCAAGGATCAGGTCCCAAAGGTAGCTGGATAGGTGCTAACATCTTGGTAGCTCTGGAGGGGCTGGAACGTAAGACAAGCCGGGTCATACACAAAACAATCGGATCAATTACAGATGTGGAGGCAGGAGAATGGTCAAAGGATAAGCCGGGGTTGATGCAGGTGGAAAACAGGAATAGTCAGGAACAAGCTGGGTCAATACTTCAAGAGCAGATGCAGGTAACAGGAAACGGGATACTCACAGAATGCTGAAGACGAGACAGCACTGATCCTGGGTGCTAATCCAGCTTAAATAGCCCATTTACCGCTCTTATATTTCACGGAATGCAGCGCGCATATTCGCGCTTGCACGTATTCGTTCGCATTTCTGTGCATATGCGTTTTCACATTAGCATGCGCTAATGCTCCTATTCTTGCAGGGATTCTTCTGCGGCTATTATTCTGTCTTCTGACAGAGCCTTCCTGAGAGTAAGCAACAGGTGGCATAATTTTCAGTGCTATTATAAGCATGCACTACTGCCGGAATGTGTCTGTTCCAGCGTTGTTTCTTTTCAGTGGATAGAGTCCTGAGCATATCCAGAAGAGTACAATTAAATCGTTCTGGCAGAGGATGATAGGGGTTGTCTATGCCTTCAAAAATACAAAGCAGGTCTAACAGTCTTTTAATAGGTTTGCTCTCAAAGCCTCTCCCCTGATCGGAATGGATATGTTGTGGTAGACCATAGTGGAACATCTCCACAAGAACTTTGGCTACAGTTGAGAGTTGTTGATCTTTGGATGGGAATGCCTGGGGGTACAAGGTGACCTTGCCCACACGAGTCAGTCATTAAGCACAAGAATTCGATGCACACCAATTCCGTTGCCCCCTGGCTTTGGAGCTGATCCATAAGGGAGTCTCTGGTTTGTAGAGTGTTCTGCTGAATACATCTTAAGCAGGAACAAAGGTAGCTTTCAACTTCGGTTTGCATACAAGACAAAAAAAGAAAAAAAAAGATCTCTGACTAGCTTGAATGTCCTCTGGTCCCAGATGACCATGCTCATTATGTATGGCCGCTAGAACAGTCTCTGGTACAAAATTGTCTGAGGGACCCCATCTGTAGACCACCCTGTCTCTCAACTGCAACCGATCCCCTTCTCTCTGGATTGATCGTGGTTCTCTCAGAGTATCTGGCAGCAGCATGGCTGAGTTTTGATTCTGGTTTCCGTGACGACGACGGCCCCCGTAGCTAGGTGTCCTCCCGCTCGGCGGTTGCCATAGACACTGCACATGCGCAGCAAGGTGGCACGCTGTGATTGGCGGCCAGAGCCACCGATGGTAAACAGTAAAACTGGGTCCTAGCGGTATTGTGTACCACTCGGACATTGTTCGCCAGTGTACCTGCTCTAACGTTAGTATGATGACATTAAACAGGCTGTTCTCCTGTCCACAGTAAGTTACTTTTGTGCATAGTATTTTTAAAGTTTTCTGCCAGGATTCTGATGTCATTTGACCTCACAGGGAGGGGGTGTAACCATTTTTTTCTTTTTTTCACATGTTTTGATTGGTAGTTGATGTCTATATATATTCTGCTTTTGACACTGTTACACTGTATCACATGCCTGACGAAGGGGTCCTGCGCAGCTCCGAAACATTGCACTTTTCCTTTGTGATGTGATTCTCTTCATTAAACCTTTTGGACGAAAATTTGTTGATCCATGGTGTGCTGGCGAATATGTACGCTTCAATCTGAACCCAGACAGAGTGGCCAACCACTGGTGCCAGTGGCATCTAGTTTGGCTGTGGTGAGTATCTAGGTAAGTGGGTTGTTGGTCTTGACTACAAAGTCTGCACCATATAAATAGATATTTGACGTATCTACCACTGCCCTCTTTAATGCCAGAAACTCCAACTCTGCTGGCATCGATATGGCATTCATAGGGTATAGAGAGATCAGCGTACTGGATCATTCGTTCTTCTGTTCAGCTTCTGAAACACCTGTTCACACTTATCTGTTCACTGACCTTGAATAGATTAAGAAAGCCTTCTCGGTCCTTTGGTCGGCTTGGTTGGCATTGGCCGGCTCTCGTCCTCTTTTTCTTTCTTAAGCAACATTTTGAGAGGTCAGGCTATTTTGGCCGACCCTTCGAAAAATCTTTTATAGTTGGAACAGAATCCTAGGAATGACCTTGGTTCGTTGATGTTATTTGGGCTAGCTACCTTTTTAGGGTTAGGGGAAACTCCCTCTGTGGAGACAACATGCCACGTAGGTAACCGAAATCGATCATTTATTTCACCTATCATGCATTCTGTCAGCCATTGGAAGGTTGCAGGAGCTCCCAACAGTCCTTGGGGCATTCTTTTGAATTTGAAAAACCCCAGTGGGCTAATGAAGACCGTCTTCTCCCTGTCTTTAGGGCGCATGGGATCTCTTCAGATCTAATACACTGAACCACTTTGCCTGCGACATTAGGCAATGGAGTGTATCTTCTATCCTTGGAGTGGTGTACTGATCAGGAATTGTTCTCTGGTTAGAATTTCGGTAATCAATACACATTCTGAGAGAGACATTCTTCGTCACCACCATGACCGGAGAAGTGCAAGGACTTTGCAACTCATGGATGATTCCTATCCGCCTCAGTTCAGCCAGTTATTCTTGTAGATCCTCCAGATCGCTCAACAGAAAGAAACTGCAGTGTGGGTCTCAGCAGAGTTTGCTGGAGGACTATATTTCCTGGAGGGCACTGCACTGAAATACTCACGTGGGATCTACCTGTGGATGCTAGGTGGCAGACAGCTCCTGGACATTGTGAGCAAAGACATTGCTGGGGACTGATAGCTGTGTTAGTGCCCTAATGAAACTGAGTGCCAGAAGTGGTTTTATGGACTAATGCGGTGGGTTCCTTGATATACTGGCCATTCCCTGCTATCTCCAGAATAAACAGCTTTTGGAATATTAGAGAGAAGTTTATCCGGCTATTGTTACTACTAATTGTTTTGGAGTATTCTGTGTCCCTAAACCCCTCTTCTGTTGAACTTCATAAAGTGATTTTAAAGTCTTGTTTTTTTTTTCTTTTGGTGTTTAAAAATAATGAATATGTTATACTTACCTGCACTCTGCAGTAGTTTTGCACAGAGCAGCCCAGATTCAGACAAAGAGCCGCAGCTCGGTCCCGCCCCCTCTCCTCATTGGCTCACTGACTTTGACATCAGTGGGAGCCAATGGCGCACGCTGCTGTGTCTCAGCCAATCAGGAGGGAGAGTCCTGGGCAGCCGAAGCTCTCGTGCAACATCGCTGGATCAAGATAGGGCCCAAGTAAGTATTAGGGGGGCTGCTACACACTGAAGGTTTTTTATCTTAAAGCATTAAGATAAAAAAAAAACTTCTGCCTTTAGAACCACTTTAAGCAATAAATACTAAAACAAGATCACCTAAACTAAGCCTGAATTGACAGTGTGAGGTATCTATTTACTCAGCGTATCTTCATCTTTCACATTATGCAAAAACATTGGGCTAACTTTACCGTTTTTTGTTTTTTTAAGCACAAAACAGTTTTTTTTCCCAAAAAAACGCGTTCAAAAAATTGCTGCGCAAATGCCATGTGAGATAAAAAGCAACGACCACCATTGTATTCTCTAGGGTCTTTGCTTAAAAAATATATATAATGTTTTGGGGTTCTATGTAATTTTCTAGAAAAAAAATTATGATTTTTACATGTAGGAGAGAAATGTCAGCATTGGCCTGGGAGCTTCAGAATGCCTGATGTTGCTCCTCTGTATGTGGCCACGCTGTGTAAAAGTCTCACACATGTGGTAACGCCATACTAAGGAGTAATAGCAGAATGTGTTTTGGGGTGTAATCTGTGGTATGCATATGCTGTGTGTGAGAAATAACCTGATAATATGACAATTTTGTGAAAAAATAAAGGAAAAAAAATATCTTGATTTTGCAAAGAATTGTGGGAAAAAATGACAAGTTCAAAAAACTCATCTTGCCTCATACTAAATACCTTGGAATGTCTTCTTTCCAAAAAGGGGTCATTTTGGGGGTATTTGTACTTTTCTGGCATGTTAGGGTCTCAAGAAATGAGATAGGCCGTCAGTACTTCAGGTGTGATAAATTTTCAGATATTGGCACCATAGCTTGTGGACTCTATAACTTTCACAAAAACCAAATAATATACACCAATTTGTACTTATTTTTATCAAAGATATGTAGTGGTATAAATTTTGGCCAAAATTTATGAAGAAAAATTACTAATCTGCTAAATATTATAACAGAAACGAAGAAAAATTATTATTTTTTACAGAATTTTTGGTCTTTTTTCTTTTATAGCACTAAAATAAAAAACCCAGCGTTGATTAAATACCACCAAAAGAAAGCTCTATTTGTGTGAAAAAAAGGAAAAAAAAATTCATATGGGTACAGTGTTGCATGACTGAGTAATTGTCATTCAAAATGTGAGAGCACTGAAAGCTGAAAATTGGTCTGGTTATTAAGGGTGTTTAAGTGCCCAGTGGTCAAGTGGTTAATTTGTGTCTTTTATATCTGCCTAGATTTTATTAACAACATACAAGTCTTTAAAAAGATGGTGTCCTCCTCAAAAAATTAATGTAGCTCTAAAGATAGAATTATATGTCCATGTGAGGACAACCAACATGGGGAACTATTTAAAAAGACAAGGTGGAATTTATTGACCTTAGTAATGTATGACAACAACTAATTGCCATTGTTACTATTTTGTTACTTAAAGCGGGAGTCCGCCGGGACTCCACGTTTTTTTTTTTTTTTAAAAGCCAGCAGCTACAAATACTGCAGCTGCTGACTTTTAAAATAATGACACTTACCTGTCCAGCGCGCCCGCGATGTCGGCACCCGAAGCCGATCTCTAGATCGTATCTTTCGGCTTCATTTCCCGGTTCCCTACTGCGCATGCGCGAGTCGCGCTGTGCAATAAGGATGGTCCCTGCTGCCTCTGGGATCTGCGTGTTTCCCAGCAGGCAGCGGGGCACTTGCGGAAAGGGGCGGGCACTTGCGGAAAGGGGTGTAATCTACGCCCCTTTCCGCAGAGAGCTATCCCGGAAGTGGGTGCAGTTACCTGGATTATCCAGGTAACTGCACCCCCCTCCCCCCTGAAAGGTGCCAATTGTGGCGCCGGAGGGGGGGAGGATTCCGATGAGCGGAAGGTCCACTTTAGGGTGGACCTCCGCTTTAACATTAAATTGGTGCATTAGTGGATGTAGTTGTGTAGACTCCATATCCACATTATATTATGAGTAATGCAAGTGTGAATGTTAACACCAGTTGTATAAGTGCATTATATAAACTGTAAGGTTGCAGATATAATTGCTTTCAAATACTATTTTTAAGCATCAGCTACCTTTGTACAATATGTTATTATAGCAGAAACAGCTGTGCTCTAGGTATAGATGAAGTTAAGTGTCACTTATGCTCCTGCAGTAGAGCTAAAACAAAAAAAAGTGTTTCTATTTTTGTACTGCAAATGAAACATAGAATGTTAGGTTTTTAAAACTTATTAAAAGAGAAAATATAGCATTCTGTAATTGAATAAAAAAAGAGTATTTCATTTCTTATGGCTGCTGACAAATCTGACAGGTAAGCTTGCAGGATTCATTTTAGCTAAGAGGCAGAGAAAGGCAGCTTCCTGTTTGGGTAGTTGCAGGCGCATACTGTACTGTCAGATAATTTCATATACCATCCTTCTACGGTAACTCTTTCCTGCTATACAATTTTCACAGAAGAACACATTTAACACATCTAAACTCAGATAAAAGTGTGTTTAAGGGCGCTCTGAGTAACAAACCAAGCAGATATCAGTCTATGTAGAAATAGAATAGGGTCTTCATGCACTTTCGACAGCACTTGAAGTGAGAAGCAAACTCTGGAATGAAAAGAAAAACAGGCGCCTCTAAGTGCAGAAGTAAAACTTTATATTTCCCAAAAGGGTTAATAACACTTACATGGGTGGATGGGTAGAAGCACATCATATCAGTAATATGGCAGGTTGTCTGGCGTTCTGGTAGTCCCAAGGAGTCTCAGTGGGATTCTATGGCAGCAAATCCAAATCCAGGAAGGGACATCAGTAGGAAGGGCCCGGCAACCAGCATGGACAGCAAGCCGGAAGTGATGTCATCAACACACAACGCGTTTTGGAACAGCTGATCGGTTACTTCTTCAAGCAATGACTAAAGGTTACTAGAAGCAGAGATTCTTATGGTCTGTGGGTGGGCTTTGGGCGGGACTATGGGCGGACATGAGCAGGACAAAGGGAAGCACTGAGCTTATAAAATGACATAATGAATATAAAAACAGCGCACTGGTGACACAAAAAGAAAAAACAGAAGACAAAATCCTTGTTTAACCCTCCAGGTGCCAGTACGCCCACAGAGAAAATCCAGTACATTTCTTATTGGCAATGCTTGCGGAAGCGCTCAGCGGGAGGGAGGTATCTAGGCATTGTCTCAATAACCCAAACTCTCAAACCATAAAGAGATTTGTTATGGTACTTGAGGAAATGCCTAGGGACACTGTGTTGTCCTGCTCATGTCCACCCATAGTCCTGCCCAAAGCCCGCCCACAGACCATAAGAAGCTCTGCTTCTAGTAACCTTTAGTCATTGCTTGAAGAAGGAATCAATCAGCTGTTCCGAAATGCATTGCATGTTGAGGACATCACTTCCAGCTTGCTGTACACGCTGGTTGCTGGTCCCTTCCTGCTGACGTCACTTCCTGGATTCGGCTTCCATGCTGTCTCAGACAGCCTAGCTGTCTTCCCAGTATCCCTGCGGTTATCACTGAGACTCCTTGGGACTACCAGAATGCTGGACCACCTGCCATATTACTAATATGATGTGCTTCTACCCATCTACCCTTTTGTAAGCGTTTTTAAACCTTTTGGGAAATATCACATTTTACTTCTGCGCTTAGAAGCGCCTTTTTTTCTTTTCATAAGACATTGAAACCTACCACCTTAGATCACTGTACACTCAATAAGCCTTAGTAGCTACAGTAAATGTTGCCCTAATACAGGGATAGGAAACCTCGGCACTCCAGCTGCCATTCTACAAGTCTCATGAAAAATTGCAAGACTGTCAGCCGCATGACTTCCAGTGGCATTTGTAGTTTCATCACAGCTGGAATGAATAACGATGTTGGAGACTTTTCTGATTATGGGACAGCCAAACCACGGCAGTCTTGTGGTCATAAGCCTCGCCCCGCCTCCCAGCATAGCAAACCCCTTAAAGGGCCTGTGGAAGCCGGCGCCAAGGGGTTAAAGCCCAAGTGCAGTAGAAATAAAAAAACACAAGATGCTCCATTCATAGAAGTCATACTACAGAAACAAAAAGGTTATCTCAAATACAACAAAAAGAGAACAAAAATCGACATTATTATTATTATTATTATACACAATTTATATAGCACCAACAGTTTACACAGTGCTTTACAATGTAGAGAGGGGAGGGCACAATTACAGTACAGTTCAAAACAGAAGGGACGGGAGGGCCCTGCTCTTAGAGCTTACATTCTAAAGGGAGGGGATGGTGGCACAAAAGGTAATAGATACGGGTAATGATTTGATGGGGGTGGCTCTGAGACATTTGTTAGGTGGGTGTGGGATAGGCTTCCCTGAATAAGTGAGCTTGCAGGCATCCCCTAAAGGTGGACATGTTAGGGGCTGATTGGACATTCCGTGGCAGGGAGTTCCAGATCATGGGAGAGGCTCTGGAGAAGTCGGAGCATAGGAGGAGGTAACAAGGGAGCTAGAGAGCAGGAAGACCTGGGCGGAGCAGAGGGGATGATTTGGGCGATATCTGCGGATGAGGTTGGTGATGTAGCTGGGGGCGATGTTGTGGATGGCCCTGTATGTTGTGGTTAGCATTTTGAATTTTATACGGTGGGGTAGGGGAAGCCAGTGCAGGGATTGGCTAGTAAAGGGGATTTATACATACATAAAAAATAAATGAATCTAATGATTATACATATTCATATATTACATATGTAATTTGCTAAATCCTAAACTCAACGTGCATTAATAATGGTAGGTATTACTTGAACAATTAATCTACTCCGCCTATATATTCTACTGTAACTACTTTGTATCACTCTGAAGGAGAAAAAAAATCATTACTCTTTATGTAACAGTTCCTCTCTTACGTTGATGTCTCACAATGTAGCTCATACAACTCATACATCACTCAAGGAGAAAAAGAACCACTACTTGATATTGCCCTCTAGTAGTAAATATTCATCTACTGCACTTGACATCTTCACTGTAGCTCCTTTTGTGTCACTCCAGAAGAAAGCATATTGCTACTCTGTCGCTCTGTAATAGTATATACTAAAATTAATAAAACATTACAATACTGAATAAAACATTACAATACTATAGCTGTAAATAGACATATAGATACAGATAAACAGAATTGGCCTTCCCAGCCTCATTTCAATGTATAGCGCCTTGAAAAAGTATTCATACCTCGTTACATTTTCCACTTTTGTCATGTTGCAAACAAAAACATAAATGTATTTTATTGCGATTTTATGTGACAGACCAACACAAAGTGGCACATAATTGTGAAGTGGAAGAAAAAAGAGAAATGGTTTTCCAAAATTTGTGAAAAGTGTGGGGTACATTTGTATTCAGCCCCCAATGTCAGAGACATGTAGAACCACCTTTCGCTGCAATTAAAGCTGCAAGTCTTTTTGGGGATGTCTCTGCCAGCTTTGCACATCTAGAGAGTGACCTTTTTGCCCATTCTTCTTTGCAAAATAGCTCAAGCTCTGCCAGATTGGATGGAGAGTGTCTGTGAACAGCAATTTTCAAGTCTTGCCACAGATTCTCAATTCATTTTAGGTCTGGACTTTGACTGGGCCATATGAATATACTTTGATTGAAACCATTTCATTGTAGCTCTGGCTGTATGTTTAGGGTCTTTCCTGCTTGAAAGTGAACCTCCACCCCAGTCTCAAGTCTTTTGCAGACTCTAAACAGGTTTTCTTCGAAGATTGCCCTGTATTTGACTCCATCCATCTTCCCATCAACTCTGACCAGCTTCCCTGTCCCTGCTGAAGAAAAGCATTCCCACAATATGATGCTGCCACCACTATCTTTCATGTGGGGATGGTGTGATCAGGGTGATGTGCAGTGTTAGTTTTCCGTCACACACAGCATTTTGGCTTTTAGTCCAAAAAATTCCATTTTGATCTCATCTGACCAGAGCATCTTCTTCCACATGGCTTCTCGCAAACTGCAAACAGGACTTCTTATGGCTTTCTTTCAACAATGGCTTTCTTCTTGCGACTCTTCCATAAAGACCAGATTTGTGGATTGCACAACTAATGCCCCGTACACACGATCAGACTATCCGACAACAAAACTGTGGATTTTTGTTCGAAGGTTGTTGGCTCAAACTTGTCTAGCATACACACGGACACACAAATGTTGGCCAACAATTCAGAACATGGTAACCCGGTGACGTTCAACACGTACAATGAGCCAATAAAAAATAAATTTAATAGCCAGTGGACTACCCTTTGGGCTCCTTCTGCTTCATCTCATGTTTATCTCGTGTCAGTAGAAGTATGGTGAGAGACGATTTGCGATTTTCAGCCTCGTGCTTTTCAGTTAGTTTCTGCTTTCAATTTGTGCTTATCGTTTCGTATCTGTTCTTCAGTGCGTGTTGTCAGTTCGTTCCTGTCTTTCAGTGCATTCTATTTATAGTTCGCTTTTGTTTTTCAGTGCGTTCTTGTCTGCTCGTTTCTGATTTTCAGCTCGTTCTTCTCAGGTCCTTTCTGATTTTCAGTGCTGTCAGTTTGTTCTGAGCAGCCGACCGTTTTCTAACCATGTTGTGGTTACGTACTCGTCGTAGAGTTCGTGCTGTTGTTGGGCTTGGTGTTGGAGTTATTGCTTTGACCCAAGTCCAGTCCATGAACAGGGGGAGGAGAAGTTCATGGACCAAGAATTGGTTACTAAATCGTGACCATTTCTCTCATATGCGTTTGTTGCAGGAGCTCTAGGGGAATAATCTTGATGATTTCAGGAATTATCTCTGGATGACGGACCCCGTCTTTCACCATCTGTTGACTTTGCTGTCCCCCTGTATTACCAAGCAGGACACCTGCATGCGGCAAACATCACTCCCGAGCAAAGGCTCGTTGCCACCTTGTGGTACTTGGCGACGGGGAGAAGTCTCCAGGATATCAAGTTCACGACAGGTTCTGGGAATCATTATTAATGCTCCCTTTTTGTCCTTCATGCATATTTGCCTTCACTAACCTCCCAAGCATGCTATCCTAGGCCCATACACACCTAGCTTAGTCACTTAACAATGTATTTGGTCAGCTCCATTGTAGTGCTTACCCTAAACACCCCCTAAAATGTGTCCAAATGTTATTGTTGTCATTAAATTCAGGCAGAGTGCAAGAGTTTTTTTGGGGGGCCAAAACTCATTTTAAACCTTTGCTCCCCCCAACCGCTAAGTCAACCAATACCAATACTCTATCTGCTGACTTTGCCAAACCCATACACACTATACCTACCTCTTTTGTGTTTATATTTATGGATGAATTCACCAAAGCATGTAGTGCAAGTGCCTGCCTGAATACTTTAAAATGGTACAGTTTTGTTCTCCTATTATCTTGATAGGTAATTGCAGAATGTAAAAATGTGCTTCAATTTGGACAGTGTGTATTCCTATTTTTGTATTATGACACTCCTTACCTGTCCAGTTGGCTGCCAATAGTGTAAGTAAGGAAGAGCTGCCCAAAATAACACAAATTATTTATGCATTCAGCTCTCAATGAAGTGGAGATGGTTACCTGTCCAAAACATCTCCCCCCACCCATTTTTTTTTACAATGGGCCATCAGAGGGGGTGAGGAATCTGATAAGTGGACCTTATACTTTTGTCTTTAAATACTCATTTCAATAAATGTTATACTTATGTTGGCCAATAATGTTTGTGTCTAATCTGCTTGCAATGTTATGTGCAAAAGTACTAATTTTGTTTTCTTGTTTGACTCCACAGTTTCCTTCCAACCCACAGGAATGGCAGACTGTGGCCTCCCAATTCGACCAGCAGTAGGACTTTTCCAACTGCGGTGTTGCGATAGATGGGAAGCATTTCCGGATCTTTCCACCCCCAACTCTGGGTCATACTACTACAACTACAAGGGGTATAGTAATATTGTGATGTTGGCGATGGTGTTGGAAAGGTATGAGTTCCTCTATCTGGACGTGGGGAAGAATAGCCATCTGTCTGATGGAGGAGTCATCGCCCAGACAACATTTTACAGGGGTCTCCAGAATGGTAGCTTGGGGTTGCCATCTCCAGCGGATAACGTGGCGGGCTTCCCATTTGTTTTTGTTGCGGATAAGGGCCTTTGCGCTGGGGGAGCATTTGATGAGGCCGTTCCCTTTGAGGACCCTGACCCCGGAGCAGAGGGTTTTTAACTACTGGATGGCCAGAGCCAGAAGAGTGGTCGAGAATGCCTTTGGCATAATGGCCAGCCGGTCCCAGCTTTTCCAAACGGCCATAAACATGGCCAAATACAAATTGAACCACATAATTTTAAGCTGCTGCATACTACATAATTTTCTGCGTAAGAATGCAGCCAACTAACTTCGTGGGTAGGGGAGCAATTGATATACCAGAGAATCTAGAAGCTCCTTAAAAATTTTTGTTTAGGAAAAACTAAACTGATATTTCATTTGATTTACTGCTTGTGTTTCTTATCTGTCTCCTAGGTTCTCCAATGGTCTTTTATTTTTGGCCATTTTCTTCAATAGTGCAAATGTAACTTATTTGATAAATGAGGTGACAATCTCTTCTTCAGCTAACTATTGCAGCATGTTGTGCTGTGGGTCTGCTACACACACACACACACACACACACACAATGTTTTTGTTGTTAATGTATGTAATGATACAAATATTCATCCTTTTCAACTCCATGTATTAATTGCTTGGAGTCCCTAAAATGGCCTGATTTTGGGAAATTTTACAGTGCAGTGGGGGTTATTTACTAAAGGCAAATCCACCTTGCACTACAAGTGCACTGAAAGTGCCTTTAGTAAATAACCCCCATTGTCACTGTAACTACACCAGCTTACTAAAAAAACTGGTATTGAGCATTGAAAGAAGAACAAAGCTCAACTTTGATAAAGTGAAGGCCATATGAGACATCAGTATATCAAAACTATTGATTTTGTCTTCATCAGATGAGGTGATCTCACCCCTGTAAAAAACTAATTTTGAAGATGCACACAAATTAGGACTCAAAATGTGGATTTCCCTCATGATCCCATGCCTAAAATGTGTGTCTTTTCCCTACATCTATTTTTCTAAAGCCACAAAACACACAGTGTGTCAACATGTGCTATCTGCCATCATGGGATATCAATGTACGCATTTTGTGGGTACAACCCCTTCCTCGAAACTAAAGCAGGTGAGATGAAGGGGTTGCACCCTCGAAACACATCCATTGATCCCCCATGATGTGAGCTAGCACATGTTGACACACTGGGCCTTATTTCAGA
This sequence comes from Lithobates pipiens, assembly GCF_037356315.1. Taxonomy (NCBI): domain Eukaryota; kingdom Metazoa; phylum Chordata; class Amphibia; order Anura; family Ranidae; genus Lithobates; species Lithobates pipiens. The sequence goes on from NW_027507748.1 coordinate 210,017,349, forward strand.
AAGGACAATTCACTTTGCTCTACAAGTGCACTTTCATTGCACTTGTAGTGCAAAGTGGTTTTGATTTTTTTAACCACTTCCCGACCAGCGCACGACGATGTACGTCGACAGAATGGCATGGGCAGGCATATTGGCGTACAGGTACGTCCAATATTCAATGCCGCCCTGCCATCGGGAGCGCTCCGCCGGCGGCGCGCTCCCGCGCTGGTCGGGACCCCCGTGAGTCTGGTCGTGGGACCCGCGGACTCGATCGCCACGGGCATCCCCGCGATCGTCTCACGGAGCGGCCGAATGGAGGAAATGCCGTGTAAACAGCATTTTTCCATTCTGCCTAGCAACTAGTGACGCTGATCTCTGCTCCATGTGATTGGAGCAGAGATCAGTGTTCACTAAATGAAAGCCCAACCCCCCCACAGTTAGTAACACACCCCTAGGAACACTTAACCCCTACACTGCCACCCACTGGTTAACCCCTTCACTGCCAGTGTCATTTACACAGGAATCACTGCATTTATATAGCAGTGATTACTGTATAAACAACATGACAATGGTCCCAAAAATGTGTCAAAAATGTCCGATGGGTCCCCCACAATGTCGCAGTCACAATAAAAATCGCTGATCGCCGCCATTACTAGTAAAAAAAAAAATAATAAAAAATTATTAATAAAAATGCTCTAAAACTATCCCTATTTTGTAAACGCTATAATTTTTGCGCAAACCAATCAATAATCGCTTATTGCGATTTTTTTACCAAAAATATGTAGAAGAATACGTATCAGCCTAAACTGAGGGAAAAAAAATGTTTTTTTATATATTTTTGGGGGATATTTATTATAACTAAAAGTAAAAAATAATGCGTTTTTTTCAAAATTGTCGCTCTATTTTTGTTTATAGCGCAAAAAATAAAAACCGCAGGGGTGATCAAATACCACCAAAAGAAAGCTCTATTTGTGGGAAAAAAGGGCGTAAATTTTATTTGGGAGCCACGTCGCACGACCACGCAATTGTCAGTTAAAGCGACGCAGTGCCGAATCGCAAGAAGTGGTCTGGTCTTTGACCAGCAAAATGGTCCGGTCTGCAAGTGGTTAAATAAGCCACAGTGTGTCAACATGTGCTAGCTCCCATCATGGGGGATCAATGGACACACCATGTATTATCAATATGAAGGCATACATCTATTACCTGAAGCTATGGTCTCAGACACTGAGCTGTTGTGGTCACCATTTCGACCACTTTCTGAACAAATCACATCCACATCATCAGGTTGTGTGCCGAGTTCCCCTTCTTCAGGAGAGTAGGGTTCCTGGTGTCCTCAGTATCATGATTCTTTTCTCCCCTATGTGAATACAAAAATTGTATACTTAGCAGACAGATATTTGAGGCTAGAAATAGTAATATGAAACATTGCTTGGAAGTGTCATCCAATTGTCTGTTTTGGCAGAGTTTCAAGCTGAAGACATGAATTTTTCCTCTTACAAAAGCTGGAATACTTACCTGTTTTGTCCAAGTTTCACACATGGAGAGACCCCTAGTATCCACTGGAGCACCTGTGTGGGACACCATACATAGGTTGTTATGGTGTCCCACACTAGTGCTCCTGCTTCCAGATGTGTAAACAGCTGCTGAATGTCCTCTCCTTACACTAAATCAAGTTGTCATTTCATTCTAGTTTGAAACACATCTAGACAACAATGTACTAAACTTCTTTTAATCAAAATAGGCACGAACAAATGTAGTTAACCTGCATCTGCCAAAAATGTCGTATTAGTGGTCAAACGAATGATGTTTAATATGAACGATTATACTGTGCCCACAAGCCTCAAACTTGGCATTTTAGACTGTACATCAATAAAGAAAATCACATGTACCAGCAGGAAAGTACTACTAATAATAATAATAGGAACACACGACAAATACCTACTTTTTTGCAGCACATTCTTGATCCTTCTATACTGATCCTGCTCCTTCAATTTCAGGTCTGACCAGTGTTTCCTCAATTGCTCCTTGGATCATCGTACCCCAAATGTCCTGTGTAGATTTCTCACACCTTTAGTCACGATCTTGGCCTTTCTCACATTTGGGTTTCTGTACAGTCCATGATTCCCATCATAGTCGGTCCTCTTCAAGATGTCCACCATCTCCACCATCTCTTCAAAGGACATATTTGAGGCCTTATATCTCCTGGATGTGGAACTGCCTTGCTCCGGGCTTTCCTGGTCAATGCTGCTTTCTACAGGCACCTGCTTTGTCTCTGCTATGTGCTCTCCCTCTGCACCGAAAGAGAAGAGGCAGGGAATACACTATAAAGAAGGATAGGGGTGTAGTTTGACGCATGCAGAGTGTATATCAAGCATAACACGCGTGTGATGTACGTATGATCTGTGAGTGGAGGACGGAGGATCGTAAGCACCAATCGTTCAAACAAATGTAAAATTGTAACTTGGGGCATCATTGGTTAGTGGCCTATACTGCTTAGAGATTAAGATAAAAAATTTGTAGATTTTAGCCTGACATTAGGGTTTGTCTTGTTGTTTTGTCTTGCAGATAAAATGGTGGATAAATTCACAGACCCTGACTTCCTGCCCAACTTCATTGATAAATATAGGGAGCTGCCATGTCTCTGGCAATTGCAATGCAGGCACAAGCAAAAGATGAAGGCAGTGCTGGATAAACTGTTGGAATTGGTGAAGCCTGTGTATCCCACGGCAGACATCAACTATTTGAAGGACAAAATTGGTAGCCTGAGGAGCACATATAATTGGGAGTGCAAGAAGTTCCAGGATTCCCAGAGATCCAGAGCAGCAGCAAATGACGTATATGTCCCCAGGCTGTGGGACTACGACAGACTGTTTTTGTCCGACCAGACGGAACCCAGGCCATCACTAACAACACTTCCTTCAACACTTCCTTCCACATCAGCTGAGGCTCCTGAAGTACAACCTGGGCCTTCCACCCAGGAAGAAGATGTGGAGGAGCCCAGCTTGAAACAGGTATAGCATTGATGAACATATTTCTTTAAAAAAATTTAATGATGTTAATTAGATGTTATTGATCACTAATTTCTGATTTAACAAAGTGGTTTACATATCAATAGACAGTAGTATCCAAAAATGATTGGGACAAGAATGGAAAATGCTGGGGTCAGAATGATAGTCTTTTCTATTTGTTAACATTCAATTTGAGCTCAAAATTGTGTGTGATTGATGACCAAATACAATTTTCATACACAGGAAAGTCTCAGCCAGGAGGAGGCCATGGCAAGCTGCCTGATAGAATCCCAGGTTCCTCCCCTCGGCCCTCCAACCAAAAGGACCAGGTAGCCAAGGAATCTTGAGGAGTCTGTGACTGTCTTCCTCAAACAGGCTACTGCGGCATGTAACATGACCCCTGTTGTACATGAGCCATTTGGACTTGCCACTGCAAGCAAACTAGAAAACATGGAGGAGGGCCAACACACAATCTGTGAAGAACTAATTTGGAAGGCCCCAAACAAGGGGACGAACTAACAACTCAAATCCACCTGTGTGAGTTTAACCATGCTCCTCCACCACTTCCAGCAACACCACCAATACCACAGTCACTCAATCCACCACAGCAGCATGGAATGAAGTGTTGAGAGTGATGGCCTGGGTCTAGTGTGGTCTAGCAAAAAAGCAGGCTGTTGTAAGACCAGAGCCATCGGGACATATATGTCATCTGTTGCTGCTCCCGATCTCTCGGAGTCCTGACCGTATTGTGCTCCTTATTAAATGGACTCCTCAGGTTACCAATTTTGACAGTCAAATAATTGATGTCGCCCTGGGGTACAAAGGCTTCACCAATTCCAACTGTTTCTCCAGTGTTGCCTTCCGCTTTATTTCTTTCTGACCTTGTGCTCCCTATTAAATTAGAAATTTTGTTTTTGACAAATACTTGGCTATGTGTTTTACTTCAAAAAGGACAGTTTGTTTGTGAGTAGGCAGGTACATTTCAAAAATACAATGTCAAATTAACAAGGGACACCAACATAGTTGTATATGTGAGGTTAAAAAATACAAGATAATAATGGTATTGTGGTAACTTGACCCCCAAAATGAAAAAAATAATTATGGAGATCACTAGAAAAAGAAGATTATTCTGAAGATCACAAGAAAAAAAAAGATTATTCTGGAGATCACGAATAAAACCCAACAAAAACAAATATTATTCAGGAGATCACTATAAAGAATAAAAAATCAGTTTGTCAGAACTCTGTGAATATCAGCAGCAACTTCATTATTATAGCATTATAAAGAAGAAGAGAATGCGCAGCATTTATAGATTTCATAATTTGCCACGTGACGAATGTGATATCTCGTACTTGATTTCGAGCATGCGTGAACTTTTGTGCGCGGACTTGTGTACACACAATCGGACTTTCCGACAACAAAGTTTTGTTGGCGGAAAATTGGAGAACCTGCTAGCCAACATTTGTTGGCGGTAAGTCCGATAGCAAATGTTCAATGGAGCATACACACAGTTGGACTTTCAGCCAATAAGCTCACATCCAACCTTCGGAAAATCTGATCGTGTGTACACGTCATAATAGTTGTCCTGTAAACAGATTCTCCCACCTGAGCTTTGGATCTTTGCAGCTCCTCCAGAGTTACCATGGACCTCTTGGTTGCTTCTCTGATGAATGCTCTCCTTGTCCGGCCTGTCAGTTTATGTGGGCAGCCATGTCTTGGTAGGTTTGCAGTTGTGCCATACTCTTTCCATTTGATGGATTGTACAGTGCTCTGTGAGATGTTCAAAGCTTGGGATATTTTTTTTATAACCTAACCCTGCTTTAAAATTCTCCACAACTTTAGCCCTGATCTGTCTGGTGTGTTCCTTGGCCTTCATGATGCTGTTTGTTCACTAAGGTTCTCTAACAACCCTCTCAGGGTTTCATAGAACAGCTGTATTTATACTGAGATTAAATTACACATGGGAGGATTCTATTTACTAATTAGATGACTTCTAAAGGCAATTGGTTCCACTAGGTTTTAGTTAGGGGTATCAGAGTAAAGGGGGCTGAACACAAATGCACTCCACATTTTTCACATATTTATTGGTGACAACTGTTGAACTTATCATTTTCCTTCCACTTCACAATTATACACCACTTTGTGTTGGATCGCCTAAAATCTCAATAAAATACATTTACATTTTCGGTTGTAACATGACAAAATGTGGACGATTTCAAAGGGTACGAATACTTTATCAAGGCACTGTTTCTGTGTGTTCATTTGCAAAGTATTTGGACTAGGTAAGTACTAGGTCTCCAGTTTGAACAACCCGTAGAATATATTCTAGTCTTTAGGCTGGTCATACACTAGAAGTTTTTCAAGCAAATTCTCATATTAACATTTTTATGAAAATTCCCAGTACATTTTATTGACTTGGCAAGTTCTTCAACATTTTGCTTGCTTTTAACATTTGATTTTGGAACAAATGGACTTTCCTGAACAAAAACCACATTCAGTATTAGAAATTAGTTCATCTAAGTACATTTTTTTATCCTACTCATTCTAATTTTCTTAATACTGTGGTTGAAAATGAACATCAATTTAACCACTTGACCACTGGGCACTTAAACCCCCTTAATAACCAGACCATTTTTCAGCTTTCAGTGCTCTCACATTTTGAATGACAATTGCTCAGTCATACAACACTGTACCCATATGAAATTTTTGTCCTTTTTTCACACAAATAGAGCTTTCTTTTGGTGGTATTTAATCACCATTGGGTTTTTTTTCTTTGTGTTATAAAATTTAGCAAATTAGTAATTTTTCTTGATACATTTTGGCCAAAATGTATACTGATACATATCTTTGGTAAAAATAAATTGGTGTATATTATTTGGTTTTTGTGAAAGTTATAGAGTCCACAAGCTATGGTGCCAATATCTGAAAACTGATCACACCTGAAGTACTGACGGCCTATCTCATTTTTTGAGACCCTAACATGCCAGAAAAGTAAAAATTCCCCCCAAATGACCCCTTTTTTGAAAGAAGACATTCCAAGGTATTTAGGCATGGTGAGTTTTTTGAAGTTGCCATGTTTTTCCCACAATTCTTTGCAAAATCAAGATTGTTCTCTTCTTTTTTTCACAAAATTGTCATATTATCAGGTTATTTCTCACACATAGCATATGTATACCACAAATGACAACCCAAAACACATTCTGCTATTACTCCCAAGTATGGCAATACCACATGTGTGAGACTTTTACACAGCGTGGCCTCATACAGAGGCCCAACATGCAGCGAGCACCTTCAGGCGTTCTGGAGCACCCAGCACAATTCTGACATTTTCTCTCCTACATGTAAAAATCATAATTTATTTGCTAGAAAACTATATAGAACCCCAAAACATTATATATGTTATATTATATATGTTTTATTTAGCAAAGGCCCTAGAGAATACAATGGCGATCGTTTTATCTCGCACGGTACTTGCGCAGCAATATTTTAAATGCATTTTTTTGGAAAAAAAACAGTTTTGTGCTTTACAAAAAATAAAACAGTAAAGTTAGCCCAATATTTTTGTATAATGTGAAAGATGAAGTTACGCCAAGTAAATAGATACCTAACATGTCATCCTTCAAAATTGCAGAATTGCGCCAAACTTCGCTACTTAAAATTCCCTATAGGCGACGCTTTAAATTTTTTTACTGGTTACATGTTACAGAGGAAGTTTAGGGCCAAAATTATTGATCTCACTCTAACGTCCGCAGCGATACCTCAAATGTGTGGTTTGAACACCGTTTTCATTTGTGGCGGGACTTATGTATGCGTTCGCTTCTGCATGCGAGCACACGGGGATAGGGGCACTTTAAAACTATTTTTTTCATTGTTCATTTTACTTTATTTATTTTAGTTTGATACTTTTTCCCCCCAAAAAATGTTTTGATCACTTTTATTCCTATTAGAAGGAATGTAAACTTCCCTACTAATAGGAATATGGCATGACAGGTCCTCTTTACAGTGAGATATGGGGTCAATAAGATCCCACATCTCACCTTTAGGCTGGAAAGCCTGAAATAAAAATAAAAAAACGTTCCTGGCTTCGAACGTAGCGGTGAGTCGGTAGAAGCACCGGAGGGCGGCGGGAGGGGGGTGTCCCCTCTTGCTTCCCGTAAGAACGATCAAGCAGTGTAACAACCATTATGATCATTCTTATGGTGTAGGGAATCGCTGGCTGAAAAAGCTGAGGCATCATTCAGATATCCCCGCACAAACTCAAGGATGTCATATGATGGCCGGCAGGCGGGAAGTGGTTAAAATGCATTTTTTTTAAACACAAAGTTGTCCATTTATAAAATATTTCTAACACATAGCATGTACATACCAAAAACAACACCCCAATAGATTCTCCTACTCCTCCTGAGTATGGCGATACCACATGTGTGAATCTTCCACAGCCTGGCCACACACAGAGGCTGAGTACAGCCGAGTATGGCTGAGCATGCCTGAGTATTGCAGAGTATTGCAGAGTATGGCTGGGTATTGCAGAGTATGGTTGGGTATGGCTGGGTATTGCAGAGTATGGCAGGGTATTGCGGGCTATTGCAGGGTATTGCAGCGTATTGCTGAGCATGGATGGATGGATGTCACTGCAATTGTCGTGCTGTGGGCACTACAGATCCAGCCCACAGTGCTGCTGCCATCTGATCTCTTCCCCTCTCCCCTCACAGTGTACCGATCGGTACACAGAGAGGAGAGAGGAACCAGTGTCATGAACCGGTTTGTTTACAAGTGAAATGCTCCGTCATTTGATGAAGCGATCACATTGTAAACGGCCGCGATCAGCCGGGTCACAGATGTTCTCGGGTGCATACCCCAGGGGGCGAGCGAGAGTGGAATTCTGGGGGGACGTCATAGTACGCCCTCGCAGAGTTAAGCAACCGCCCTGTAACCGTCATTCGGGTATGGGGCAGTTGCTAAGTGGTTAAAGTGGTTCTAAAGGCTTCAAAGTTTTCATAAAGGTAAAAACCTTCTCCTTGCAGCAACCCCCCTCATACTTACCTGAGCCCCATCACAATCCAGCGATGTGCATGAGAATCTTGGCTCTCCGGGGATTCTCTCACCTCTAGTAAACCGCTGCTTTTTTTTTTCTCTATCCTGCAGAGTAAAGGCATAATGTGCAACACCTGCAAACAAAGCCCTTGTTGTCACCGCTTGAGGCTAAATGCATTTTCACCAGTCTTCCTTCTAGGGTCCGCGGACTCCAGCTGTGTGACTGGCCGGAGCTGCCTGACATCACTCCTGCGCATGCATTCGGGAGCCACCGGTCATGGCACAGGGCTCTGAAGAAACAGCATGGGTGGCCGTTCCATCAGGAAATATTTACAGTATCTATAGGTAAACCTATAATAAGGTTACCTATAGGTGCAAGCAATCGATGGAAGTTTATTTCCACTTTAACTTTTCTAATGATTAGAAAATCAAACATTCTTATAACGAAAAGCTTCAAATGAAATTCTACTAGTGTATTGCCAGCCTTAGATTTTGGTACCTGAAATATTTTTTCATATTTTGAACAATTTTTTACTGGTCATAATAGATACGAGTTGCTTCCAAGCAGCAGATGTATGGATGGGGCCTCACTTTTCCAGTGATTCATTTTCCGAAACCACATCAAAAGCTCATTTAATGCATTTTTATGCACCTGTATTTTGTCCCCTGATGTGATTTTACAATGAACAGTGCTTCATTTACACAGTGAAAGTGATGAAGCATAAATTTGGCCTTGATTTTGTATTTCTGAGCTTATCAGAGCTGGATCAATCTTCAAGAGCAGACACATGAGTGAGTCATTTCCTGCATTTCCTTGTCTATGTTGTGTGCGGGGTGAGTACTGAATGTTTGCTTTACTTGTGTGTTTGGTCATAGACACTGCACACACCTGACACAAGCTGACTATGTCAGTGAATTATGTACCTTTTGTACCATAAGACAGGGCCCCTTTAACCCTTTTGCTACCTAGCCCATGCCTGTGTTTTGAAGTTAGTGCTGCTGCGCTATGAACCTAAATATTGCGCATAATAAAGTGCAAGGTGCTCAATGAAAGATATGGTTGAAAGAGGCAATTTTCAAAGGCCAATATATATCCAGTCCTAGGCAGGATAAAAACATGTAGCATGTCCTGCTATTTCTTTGGATAAAACAATAAAAGTGTATCAATAAGACTAGGGATGGCCGAATGGTTTACCCAGCGGTCGTTTCGCGGCGAATTTCGGCTGTTCGCGGTCTGCCCGATTGGCGGACTATTGCCGCTGTTCGCCCGGCGGACTTCCGTGTTTACTGTGTAAAAGAACTTTGACCTATGATGACACATCCATCATGTGGTACAGGACAGCCAATTGAGACATTACAGCACATGGACACTTGGACATTCCCCCTAACTTATAAATAGACCCGATCCGGCGGCCATTTTACATTCTTTCGTATGACTCTATAGGGAGAGGTTGCTGTGTGAAGCAGGGAGAGACTGCAGTGACCCAAATCACTAGCTATTAGGTCCACAAAAGTTCTTTTAAGGACTGGTATGGTATAGGTGTTAGGTGTAGTTCAGGATATAGGTTTGAGGCACTGCTATTCAAGTCATTGTTGCAGCAGCCTGTCTTTTGTCAGTGTAGAGAGAGGAACAGGACACTGTGTGCAGCAGGGACAGTCAGTTTAATCATTAGCTGTTACTATTAGGTCCACAAAAGTCCTTTTCAGGACTGGTATTGTAAAGTAGTACAGGATATAGTTTTGAGTGCTATTCAAGTTATTGTTGCAGCAGCCTGTGTTTTGTCAGTTTAAATAGGGACAGGCAGGAAGCTGTGTGTGGCAGTGATGGACAGTCAGTTTAATCAGTAGCTATTAGGTCCACAAAGGTTCTTTTCAGGACTGGTATGGTAATAGGCTTGTACACGTATAATATTCTTTCTTCCAAATATAGAAAGAATATTATACTTGACTGCTGCCCTTCTGCTGCAGTAGTCCTTTATGAGTATAGGGACTGAGGTACAGTCTGCTAATCACAACCTACTAGTTCCACAAAGGTCCTTATAAGGACTGGTAAGGTATAGTGTACTACACTACATAGGGTTGAGTGAGGTACAGTCTGCTATTCCTTAAGGACTGGTATAGGTCCACAATATATAGGGTTGAGGTGCACTACTGCTGACTGCTGCCCTATACTGCAGAAGTCCTTTATCAGTAAAGGGACTGAGGTACAGTCTTCTAATTACAACCTACTAGTTCCACAAAGGTCCTTATAAGGACTGGTAAGGTATAGTGTACTACAGTACATAGGGTTAAGTGAGGTACAGTCTGCTATTCCTTAAGGACTGGTATAGGTCCACAATATATAGGGTTGAGGTGCACTACTGCTGACTGCTGCCCTATACTGCAGCAGTCCTTTATCAGTATAGGGACTGAGGTACAGTCTGCTAATCACAACCTACTAGTTTCACAAAGGTCCTTATAAGGACTGGTAAGGTATAGTGTACTACAGTACATAGGGTTGAGTGAGGTACAGTCTGCTATTCCTTAAGGACTGGTATAGGTCCACAATATATAGGGTTGAGGTGCACTACTGCTGACTGCTGCCCTATACTGCAGCAGTCCTTTGTCAGTATAGGGACTGAGGTACAGTCTGCTAATCACAACCTACTAGTTCCACAAAGGTCCTTATAAGGACTGGTAAGGTATAGTGTACTAGAGTACATAGGGTTGAGTGAGGTACAGTCTGCTATTCCTTAAGGACTGGTATAGGTCCACAATATATAGGGTTGAGGTGCACTACTGCTGACTGCTGCCCTATACTGCAGCAGTCCTTTGTCAGTATAGGGACTGAGGTACAGTCTGCTAATCACAACCTACTAGTTCCACAAAGGTCCTTATAAGGACTGGTAAGGTATAGTGTACTACAGTACATAGGGTTGAGTGAGGTACAGTCTGCTATTCCTTAAGAACTAGTATAGGTCCACAATATATAGGGTTGAGGTGCACTACTGCTGACTGCTGTCCTATTCTGCAGCAGTCCTTTATCAGTATAGGGACTGAGAGTTTTGTCACAGGGTCATTTAAAAAATGACAGGCAGAGGAAGAGGCAGGTCCTTCCGCAGGAGTGGTAGGGGTAGGGCAGGAGCAACAGGCTTGAGCCAAAGTGGGAAGTTGCAGAAGGTGCGTTCAATTACTTTAAAGGATGCACCAGACTTGGTTGAGTGTCTCACTCAGCCTTACTCTTCTGCACCCTCCTCATCCTCTCGATCTGCACCCTCTTCTTCACTCTCTGCTATGTGCACCTCCAAAGACACTACCACCAACAACACCACCACCACCACCACCACATACCTTCCGCTTGAGTCACAGGAATTATTTTCCGATCCATATCAAGACATTTCTGATGCGCAGCCACTCGTGGCATTGGATCAGGAAGAGGAGGTAGCAACAACCACCACTCAGCAGTCTGACGACAGTACCCAGATCAGCCCAAGGAGGAGGTTGGTCCCCGGTGTTGCTGCCTACTCCGAGATCTCTACTTATAGCGGTGGGGAAGGTGACGTCGATGATGACGTGTCTAGTGATGTCAAGTGGGTGCCCACAAGAGAGGAAGAGGAGGGGAGTTCAGAGGGAGACCAGCAGATAGGGAGGAGAAGCAGGAATAACTTACATTGCACAGGAGGGACAAAGCAGACTGCTAATGTATCAGGAGCGAGTCATCGACCATGTACGGTCACATCTGGCGCTCCCAGGACGCCGGCACATGGCTCCGCAGTGTGGGCTTTTTTTAACGTGTCCGCTGCTGACAATAGTGTTGCCATCTGCAATCTTTGCAGTCAACGCATTAGTCGCGGTAAGCCCAACACTCACCTAGGGACGACCGCCTTAAGAAGGCACATGAGCAGCCATCACCGAGCCCAGTGGGAGCAATGGAACACACAAAGCCACACTCCAGGCTCTCACCGTCCAGCCTCGTCTTCTGCTTCTCCTTCTCCTCTCTCCTCACAATTGTCCTCCACTCCACCTTCCATCACGTCAAGCTCACGTTTTTCTGCAAAAAGGCAGGCTTCCGTGGGCCTAATGTTCGAGCGTAAAAAAATGATGATGCCGGATAACCCTCTTGCCCAACGGTTGAAGGCTGGCTTGTCAGAACTGATAGCCCGCCAACTACTGCCATATAATCTGGTGGACTCGGAGGCCTTTTGAAAATTTGTGGCCATTGGAACACCACAATGGAAGGTCCCAGGAAGGAAGTATTTCTCAGAGAAGGGCATCCCAGAGCTATATGGCCATGTTCAGTGGCAAGTGAATGTATATCTGGCACACAGTGTCGGTGCCAAGATACATCTGACCACAGACACGTGGTCTAGCAAACACGGGCATAGAAGGTATATCACTTTTACTGCCCACTGGGTGAACCTTATGATGGCCGTCAAGCATGTAACCTGTGGCACCCGTGTAGATTTGGTTTTACCGCCATGGATTGCATGCAGGCCTGGCTCTTCTTCTCCTTCTCCTCCTACTCCATCCTCCTCCCTCTCCTCCTCGGCTGACTCCTCCTTTTCCGCTGCTATCGTCTCTTCCGCTGCGCCGCCCAAGCTCCCCAGAACCTATTCGACATGCCAGGTGAGAGGTTGCCATGCCGTGCTGTGTCTGCTGTGCCTGGAAGCCAAGAGCCACACTGGCCCGGCACTCGTTTCAGCTTTGCGTCACAGGCAGATCAGTGGCTAACACCGCTCAATTTGACAGTTGGTAAAGTGGTGTGTGACAACGGTGCCAATCTGCTTAGCGCATTGAAACAGGGCAAAATTACGCACGTGCCATGTATGGCACACATCTTAAACTTGGTCGTGCAGCGATTCGTTGTCAAATACCCTGGGGTCCAGGACATCTTGCGGCAGGCAAGGAAAATCTCGGCCCATTTCAGAAGATCTTACACAGCCATGGCTCGCCTTGCTGACATTCAGCGGCGACACAATCTTCCGGTCAGACGTCTTATTTGCGATTGCCCGATACGATGGAACTCAACCTTCTATATGCTTGATAGGCTGCTACAGCAGAAACATGCAGTTAACGTCTACCTGTATGAACTCTGTGGCAGAACAGGTTCTGGGGAGCTGGTTTTTTTTTCACTGCGCCAGTGGCTGCTCATGCGCGATGCATGCAGACTTCTGCGGCCATTTGAGGAGATCACCAAACTGGTCAGTGGCAGCCATGGCGCCATCAGTGACATGGTACCTTATGCCTTCTTTATGGAGCGTGCATTGCATCGTTTCATTGATCAAGCTGTGGAGGAGCAGGAGCGGGAAGATGAGGAAGTCGCAATGCTGGATGAATTCCCGGGGGGGCTACTCTATCTGAGACAAGTGAACAACAGGAGTCTGAAGAGGAGTCAGAGGAGGATAGTGCCAGGGCGGATGAGGAGGAGCAAGAAGAGCATGCTTTATTTTTTTTTTATTCTTTATTTAAATTTTTCATTTAAGTTGCGTACAAAACATAATCAAGTATTATAAAAGAAAACCATAGGACCAAAATACATTCATGCCCTTAAATTTTTCACATTATCCTGGTTTTCTTTCTTTACTTCTCGAGTTCTTCTAAAATATCTCCCTCCCACCCCTCTCCCCACCCCTACCGACCCATTACCTCGTTAAAAATCATAGATTGTCTAAAGATTTTCCAGTATTTCCATTTCACATGGAATCTCTTTCTTTCTCTTTCTTCCTCCATTCCCAGCCCTTCAATACTATACATTTCCTCAACTTTTCCTAGCCATTCCTTTACTTTGGGTGCTTCTATTTCTTTCCATTTTTTCGGAATCAGGCTTTTTGCCACGTTTATTAATGAGCTTGTGAGGGAATTCCTATACTCCTTAATTGGGGTATCTACTGCATGGAATAGGCATAACCATGGGTTCTCAGGTAACTGTATTTTAGCTATTACTTCTATATATCTTATTATTTCTCTCCAATATTCTTTAATCTTGGGACAATCCCACCATATATGGGCCAAACTTCCCGTTTGTCCACAATTCCTCCAACATTTCCCAGATTGTCCCTCCTGGTACTTTGCCATTATATCTGGGGTCCTATACCATCTTACTAAAATTTTATAATTTGTTTCTGTCATCTTACTATTTTCCGTGGATCTGTGCACCATCTTCAATATTTTTTCTATATTTTGGTTTTCACCCCGTGCTCCTATCTCTTCTTCCCATTTTTGAATGAAAGTTGGTACCTCCGCTTCACATTCCCGTCTCAAGACCTTATAAAGCTGGGCAATACCTGCCCTTGGGGATTTCCCCTCACATATCCGCTCCAAGGCAGTCAAATTTTCTCCATCTCTAAGCGGTTGTGGTAGTCTTGAGACGAAATGTCTAAGCTGCAGGTATCGCCACTCATTCAAATCCATCCAATCATTTTCTTTCTGTAATATTGCTAGTGTTTTCAATTTCCCCTCTTTAATTATGTGTCGTAATTGCATATTATCTTGTTTTATCCATTTCCCTCCTATTGTACTTTTACCAGGTGCAAAAAAATCATTATCTTTTAAATAAATTAAAGGGGAATTATATTTCCACTTGTTATGTTTGTGTATTCCCTCCCATACTCTAAACACATTTTTTGTGACCAAAGGTGTTGTCTTCCCTAGTGATCTATATTTTAAAGGAGTCCAGATTTCTCTACCTAAATTTGTGCCTGATAAACTGTGTTCTATTTTTCCCCATCTTTTTTTACTTTCTAATTTTGCCCATTCCACCACCCGTGTTAACACTGCTGCTTCGTAATATTTTCTAAAGTCTGGGACATTCAGACCCCCCTCGTCTTTTCCCTTTTGCAAAGTCTTCAGTGGGATTCTAGGTTTCTTGTTGTTCCAGATAAATTTAGAAATTAAAGAATTTATCATTTTAAAATATAGGGGGGGGATATATATTGGTAATAGCTGAAATTTATAAAGGATTTTAGGTTGAATAATCATTTTTAAGGCATTAATTCTTCCTAACCATGACAGGGGCTTTGTTCTCATTCTCCTTATTTCTTCTCTCAATTCTTCTAGAAGGGGGATATAGTTTATTAGGTACATTTTTTCTATTGATGCAGTCAGTTTAATCCCTAAATATTTAATTTCCTTTTGCCATAGAAATGGGAATTCTCTCTTAATGTCAAGTTCTTCTCTCGGATTTATATTTACGTTTAAGATTTCTGACTTGCTTGGGTTGATTTTAAAGTTAGATAATTCTCCGTATTCCTGTAAAGCCTTTAACAAGTTTGGCATGGAGATTCGTGGGCTGGATACATAAAACAGAATATCATCCGCGAATGCGGCTGTCTTATGTATTTCCCCCTCTATCTCAACCCCCTTTATATCTGGGTTTCTCCTTATCGTCTCCAGGAGTGGCTCCAATGCCAGAACGAACAATAGGGGGGACAGCGGACACCCCTGTCTAGTCCCATTGTTCATTCTGAAGGCTGTTGATAGTACCCCATTAACTCTTACCACTGCCTTGGGGCTGTTATATAGTGCCTTTATCCACTTCAAAATTTTGGGACCAAACCCCATTCCCCTTAGGGTACCCATCATGAATCCCCAGTCTACTCGGTCAAAAGCTTTCTCAGCATCTATTGATAGGAGTAGACTGGGGATTCTACTCTCCTTCATCCTCTGAAGCAGTAATAATGACCTTACTCCATTATCTTTTCCTTCTCGCCCCTCAATGAATCCCACCTGATCTGCATGGACTAAGCTAGGCATTAACTTCTTTATTCTAGCGGCCAATATTTTTGCGAACAATTTAATGTCCGTATTGAGTAGTGAGATCGGTCTATAGTTTGAGCATATTGTATTCTCTTTTCCCTCTTTCAATATCGTGGAGATTGTCGCAGTGGAGGCCTCCTCGCTCAGTCCATATTTTGTACCTAGTCCATTATAATATGCACATAAAATTGGGGCTAGTATGTCTCCAAACTTTTTTAGATATTCTATTGTATAGCCATCAGGCCCTGGACTCTTTCCTCCTTTGGTCTCTTTTATTGCCTGTATTACTTCTTGGACTGAGATTGGATTCTCCAATTCCTGCGCCAATTCCCCCGGTATTTTAGGGATATTTGCTTGAAATATATAGTCTTTGATTTTTCCCCTTCTCTTCATCTCTTGCTTTTCTGTCTCTTTTTTTCTCACGGAATATAACTGCCCATAATATTCTCTAAAAACTTCTGCTATTTCCTTAGTTTTATAGACCGACTCTCCCTCTTTATTTAATATTTTCTCTATATAATTCTTCGATCTTTTTTTCCTCAATATCTTTGCTAAGATCTTACTATTTTTAATGCCGCTATAATATCTCTCTTTATTAATCCTATTATATATCGTCCTCATTTCCTGTTCCATTAATTCCCCGAGTTCCTCTCTTTTCATAGCCAGTTTATGTAATAGGTCCACTACCTGTCCACTTTCCCTGCCATTTGCCTTTTTATGTTCTTGCTCTAATCCATGGATTTCCTCCCTCAACTCTCTACTCTTTTTAATACCTTCTCTCTTCCTATTTGTACCTAGTGAAATATATATCCCTCTTATATAAGCTTTATGTGTCTCCCAAATAATATTTTCCATATTCTCTTCATTTAAATTAGTGGTAAAAAAAAACTCCAATTCCTTTCTAATTATTTCCTCTCCCTTCTCGTCCAACAGTTCCCTATTCAATTTCCAGGAAAAAGGAGATTTCTGAAATCCTGGGATTTTGATCTTCAGGCATATTGGAGAATGATCAGACAATGTTCTAATTCCTATATCTGTGGATATCACCTCGTCCAGAACCCTATGTTCCACTAACCAGTAGTCGATCCTTGTGTACGTCCCGTGTACCGGGGAATAGAACGAGTAGTCTCGTATCCTTGGGTGCATAGTTCTCCACACATCCATAAGCTGGTACTGATATAGCCTGTGTTTTATTATTCTCCTCTGCTCCTTCCCAATCCCCTGCACACGGGACGAACTATCCATTTGCGGATTCATACAAAAGTTCATATCTCCAGCTATAATTACTCTTCCTCTTTTAAAATCCCATAATTTCTCCAATATTCCTTTCAGAAAAACCGTTGGACTTCTATTTGGGCAGTATATGTTAGCGAGGGTATAGTCTACTCCCCATAGTTTCCCCTTCAGAAAGAGGAATCTACCCTCCGGGTCGACTAATCTTTCTTCTATTTTATAGTATACCTCCCGTCCTATACCGATAGCTACCCCTTTTGAGTTCCTTGAGTAAGAATCTCCATAAAACCACACCGGGAACCTAGGGGAGTATATTCTAATCTTGCTTTCGTATGATAGATGGGTTTCCTGTAAGAACACTATACCCGCTTCATATTGTTCTATTTCTTTCAGAATTTTAAACCGCTTTGCTGATTCATTTAGCCCCCTAACGTTATATGACAAACAATTAACTATAGACATAGCTTTTAGTCAGGCTGGTTTCTCCTCTTTTCTCACTTAACGAGGTTCTCTGCTGTCGGGTCTTCTTTCTCCCCCCACCCCTCCCACCCCCCCTCCCAACCTCCTCCCAACCCTCCCAGACCCCTCTTTGGTCCTTGTACCTATATCCAGAATATATCCCCATCCTGGAATATGTACCTCACCCCTTGGGGTGAAGCTCCAAGCCCGGCATTCCGTGTCCCTCCACTCCCCCCCGGCCTTGAAGGCCCGGTAGACATAGGGGGGGGAGAGGAGGGAGCAGATAGTCCAGGGAGGCTCTTCCCGTTTTCACCCATACCCACATTAACTTTTATTTACTTTACCTCTCCCATCTCGTTTCTTTTGT
Organism: Lithobates pipiens; assembly: GCF_037356315.1. NCBI lineage: Eukaryota > Metazoa > Chordata > Amphibia > Anura > Ranidae > Lithobates > Lithobates pipiens. Next base: position 210,035,163 of record NW_027507748.1, read on the forward strand.
AATAAATTACACCAGCCCCCCCTCCCCCCCTCTCCCCCTACCCCCCCCCCCCTTACATTAAGCTCTCTGCCCTATTCCCTCTTCAATTAGTCTTTCTTCTCTTTCCGATCGCTTAGGTATACTAATGGTTGGAATCTGTAACTCTGTACAAAAGTCCTGTACTTCTTCCGGAAATTTCAATCTAACCGTCTTTCCGTCCCTATGTACTATCAATGCTGCAGGAAACCCCCAACTATATTTAATATTAGCTTGTCTTAAATGTTCTAGTAATGGTTTTAATTGTCTTCTTCTGGATAATGTTTCACTTGACAAGTCCGCAAATACTTGCAAAGTTGTTTGCTCGTATTGCAACGGGTGTCTCTCTCTGAGGTTCCTCCATATTTTCTCCTTATCTGTATACCGATGGAATTTAACAATGACATCTCGTGGGGTCTCCTCCTTCATTCCTAGAGGCTTTCTAATTCTATGTACTCTATCGATCTTTAACTCCTCGTCCTCTTCTCGTCCTAGTAGGGGGTTAAATATTTTCCTTATTTTTTCTTCCAGTTTCTCTCCATTTTGCTCTGGGAGGGCTCTTATCCTTAGATTTTGGCGTCTATTTTGATTTTCCTGTGCTTCCATTTTATAGAAGGTATTTCTTTGGTTTATTTGCAGTGCTTTCACTTGCGATTTTAATTCTGCGATTTCTTGTGTTTGTTTCTCAGTTCTCTCCTCAGCCTCTTCTACTCTCCGCAGCAAATGGCCCAGATCCATCCGGACATTTGTAATCTCACTCTTAATTAAACTTTCCATCCTTTCAAACATTGCCATCATCTCGATCTTCGTGGGCATTTGAGCTATACTTCGCTGTTCTTCCCCGTCCCCCTCGTAAGTTTCCATCTCTCTCTCTGTTTGTGTTTCTTCTCTTGTTTTATCTCCTTGGGCTCCTTTTAACTTAGCCATTTCCTTTTTTGCGTTTTTGGTTGGCAAGGATGTTTTTTTTTCTACATCTGGGCTTTTTTGGTTACCCTCTTTAGTTGTCAAGTATTTTTGTATTGAACTAGCGGTTACACTAGTATTTAAACTCTCCCTCGGGGTTTTAGATTCTGTTGTTTTATGTGATCTTCCCCTCATCATGTATCTTGTTCACTTGTCTTGTTTGACAAAATAGTTGTCCTGTATAGAGGGGAGTACCTCTCGGTTCCAATCTTTGCTTTTATTGGATTTGAATGGAGGGGCAAGGGGAGAGAAGAATATCCTGCCGTTTCACCTCTCAGGCACCCTAGTTTAGATGGAATACTTCTCTTCACTTTTGCTTTAAGAATGGAAAATTCTGCGACTTGATGGATTTTTTTTTTTTACTTTTTTTTTTTTTTTTTATTAGGGCACCTGTAAAGATCCTGTAAAGGAACAATAAAAAAAAAAAACGTACCCTTCGTCCCTTTTTTCCGATCTCTATATAGCGTAAGAGGGGCGGGAGCACACGTAGAGAGAGAGGAAAAAAAAAAGAAAACGCATAAGGAACAAAAAAAAAAAAAAAAAAAAAAAAAAAGGGGAATGTCCTTATACTTTTGCAGCTCTATTTCTACTTGATCCAATTGTCTAATCAGCTGCTATCCACCACATAATGGAAAGTTACTCTCCAGAAAATATCGCTCCAAGCTTATCGCATAGTTAAATCGCAGAGTTCATCATTTAATTTGCAGCTTAGTTCATAACATAGTTCATAACCTTTTCAGTCAGTACTAAGCTGTATCAATACTTAGTCCTTAAGTGAGCTTAAAACTCAGTACTAGTTTCAACTATCAGTTTAGTAGTTTCCAGTACTTCCAGCATTTAATCAATTGAGCCACTCCTGGATTCATAGTTTTCAGACAAAATCATTGCTCCATCAAGACCTCTCTTATGTCTCCAGTCACTTAACCCTTTCAGGCCCCCTAGTTTAGATGGAATTGAAAATTCTGCAACTTGGTGGATTTTTTTTTTTTGTATTTTATTTTGCTGGGGCACCTATGAAAATCCTATAAAGAACCTATGAAAAACGTACCATTCATCCCTCTTTCCCGGTCTCTGTATAACGTAAGAGAGGCGGGAAGATACGAAGGAAAAAAAAAAAAAAAACGCAGAGGGGGGGGGGGGGGAGGATTCGGAGGGAAGAAAAAAAAGGAATGTCCTTATGCTTTTTCAGCTCTATATTAGCTTAACCCAATTATCTAATCAGCTGCTATCCACCACAGGAAGGAAAGTTACTCTCCAGTAGATATAATGGAAAGTTACTCTCCAGTAGGTATCGCTCCGAACTTATCGCATAGTTAAATCGCAGAGTTCATCACTTAATTTGCAGCTTAGTTCATAGCATAGTTCATAACCTTTTCAGTCAGTACTAAGCTGTATCAATACTTAGTCCTTAAGTGAGCTTAAAACTCAGTACTAGTTTCAACTATCAGTTTAGCAGTTTCCAGTAATTCCAGCATTTAATCAATTGAGCCACTCCTAGGATTATTAGGCAATCATTGACATTTAAACAAGTCCTCTCATTGGTACGTTCTTACAAACATTTCAATTCCGTAGCTCTCATAGATTCATAGGTTTCAAAAAGAATCATTGCTCCATCAAGACCTCTCTTATGTCTCCAGTCAGTTAAATTTTAGCCAGTCCCAGCTGCTGCATCTCTCCCTCAGTTAGTCATCAAATCTCTTTAGCTTCCACAGCAAACACAGTTCAAACACAGTTCACGATGCAACAGCGCTGGATAACCTAGGGGCTCTGGAGGGTAGTATGCAGAGCATAATATACAGAGGACACAAAGGCAGAGATAAGAGGGGGGGCGTATGGAGGAGACAGAGGGGAGGCCAGCAACCAACAGTCACTCGTGGGGTCTCAGGATCAGGTGTTTTCTCTTGCAGCCATTTTTTTGATTGAACCAGGGATATCTCTCACTTACCCCTGTTCAGTTTCCTGCATCCTTTACTGCTGTCCACCCCGATCTATCAGTCGCTCCTCCTTGGTCTCCTGATCCAATATCATGGGGAATAGGCATCTGCGGGGTCACCATGTGCTGTCCTCTAACACGGTGTTCTATCCCACTTCACCAGCATCTGCATCAGACTTGCTGCCATGGATCTCCTGCCTCCCCTTCCGTCCTCACAGACACCGCCTCGGGCTCCTCCCCCAGCTTTCCCACATCACATCCTCCCCTAAGTGGTGTTTTTGTCTGAGAAGAAGAGCATGCTTTAAACCTTTCTGGGATCCCTGTTGTGCGTGCATGGGGAGAGGAGAATGAAGAGGACGACATTATCCTGGATGATGAGCAGGAGCCAGGCCACCACACCGCTTCCACTTTAGTGCAAATGGGGGCCTTAATGCTCCAGTGTTTTAATAGGGACCCCTGTATAAAAAGCATAAGGGTCAAGGACCAGTACTGGGTGGCAACGTACTTAGACCCCTGGTACAAACACAAAATGGCGGAAATGTTACCGCCGTCACAGAGGGCTGTCAGAATGGAGCACTCCCAGGCCTTGCTTCGAGAAATGCTGCATTCTGCTTTTGCGTGCGCTGGCAGAGGAGCAATTCCCACTCCCAGAGAAGGAGTTGTGGGTACCAATCCAACAGCGCCTGCAAGAAGAGGCCGGTTTGAAGATGTGTTGGTGACTTCTGATATGAGGTCATTCTTTCAGCCGACCCATCGACAGGTGTCATCTGGATCCAGCATCAGGGAACGCCTAGACCGCCAGGTGTCCGACTACATTGGGTTAACGGCCGATGTGGACGCTCTGAGGAGTGATGAACCCCTGGACTACTGGATGGGCAGGCTTGACCTCTGGCCAGAGCTTGTCCAATTTGCAATCGAACTGTTGGCTTGCCCCTCGTCCAGTGTCCTGTCCGAAAGGACGTTCAGCGCAGCAGGGGGGATCGTGACCGATAAGCGTACTCGCCTAGCTCACGATAGTGTTAACTACCTCACATTTCTAAAAATGAATGAGGCATGGATCTTGGAGGAATTCAACACATGTGACCAGTAGACCATGTATATGTCTATAAATGATTTTTTTAATCAAGCACACAGACCTTCTTTCTTCATTTGGCTCACTTCCTTGTCCAAAAAAAGCACACCGTACTATATGCCTGTACCCTCCTGTTTGAAGAGGTTGAGCGGTGTCATATTTCTACTGGGGCTGCTTATTATGAGGGGCTCCCACCATCCCTGTGCTGTACTGACTTCCTCCTGGCACTGCTTATTATGAGGGGCTTCCACCATCCCTGTGCTGTGCTGACTTCCTCCTGGGGCTGTACCTCTGCTGTGCATATTATGAGGGGCTCCCACCATCCCTGTGCTATGCTCATTATGAGGGGCTCCCACCATCCCTGTGCTGTGCTGACTTCTTCCTGGGGCTGCTTATTATGAGGGGCTCCCACCATCCCTGTGCTATGCTGACATCCTCCTGGGGCTGCTTATTATGAGGGGCTCCCACCATCCCTGTGCTGTGCTGACTTTCTCCTGGGGCTGTACCTCTGCTGTGCATATTATGAGGGGCTCCCACCATCCCTGTGCTATGCTCATTATGAGGGGCTCCCACCATCCCTGTGCTATGCTCATTATGAGGGGCTCCCACCATCCCTGTGCTATGCTGACTTCCTCCTGGGGCTGCTTATTATGAGGTGCTCCCACCATCCCTGTGCTATGCTGACATCCTCCTGGGGCTGCTTATTATGAGGGGCTCCCACCATCCCTGTGCTGTGCTGACTTCCTGTGCTGACTTCCTCCTGGGGCTGTACCTCTGCTGTGCATATTATGAGGGGCTCCCACCATCCCTGTGCTATGCTCATTATGAGGGGCTCCCACCATCCCTGTGCTATGCTGACTTCCTCCTGGGGCTGCTTACGGTGCAGGTGTCAGTGCTCTCTATCACGGTGCTGGTGTCAGTGCTGTATATCACGGTGCTGGTGTCAGTGCTTTATGTCACGCTGCTGATGTCAGTGCTCTCTATCACGGTGCTGGGGTCAGATCACTCTATCACGGTGCAGGTGTCATTGCTGTATGTCACGCTGCTGATGTCAGTGCTCTCTATCACGCTGCTGATGTCAGTGCTCTCTATCATGGTGCTGGTGTCAGATCACTCTATCACGGTGCAGGTGTCATTGCTGTATGTCACGCTGCTAGTGATCTCCTGCATCCTCTTCTTTGCCTACCCTGACCTTCCCTCGCCTCCATTGCCTTCATGCGCTCCACAGTCCTGAATTGTCACAATTTCACATATAAAAAAAGAATGCTTGTAGTTGTCGATCCCAGATTCACCTCATACATGTGTTATGTCATTGGCCATGTGGTGGGACTATGTTTGCACAGCTAGTAATTATTTTGTGGCTGCAAATTTGACCTGTATGTTTGCAAAGTTCACCTCCCATTGAAGTCAATGGGGCCCGCCGCGAACGTTATGGTTCGCGAACTATCGGTCGCGATCCGCGTTCGCGAAACGTCCCGTCCGAAGTTCGTCCATCACTAAATAAGACAATAAAAGTATTTCAAACACGCAAATGATCCTTCATAGAACAGTGATAGGAAATATATCAATATGGTGTGCAAATGCAGTGAAAAAAAACAGTGCTCAAAAAAAGGTGCACTACAAATGCAATATATCCTGAAGGAATAGGTAAAATCCTAAACGGCATATAAAAGCATACAAAAAAGTTTCCTCCATATAGGTATATGCTGCAAATGTTCTTATAGATGAAGGCAAAAAAGATAAGTAGTGTCCATATAAAGTGCAAGGTAGGTAAGTGGCTGTATATTAGTAGTGTCAGCATAAAATGATAAAGTGCTGGTGCTGGTGACAATCCTCTGGCATAAAGTGCTGATGATAGGTGACTTCCTGGTTCCTGTGCAGAGTAATGTATAGATGTACCCTTACCTTCCCACTGTAAGGTAACAGCATGTGGGTATATCTCAATGTGTTTATTGGCAGCCTCCCAGTATGGTGTATCCGGCTCCACTGGTGTGTCTCTCTAGTCTGGAATCCCCCTATTGTCCCTGGGGTGTCCACATCCAATAAACCTTGCAATAGGGCATGAGGGAATGTAAAGAGGGATGCACAATAGTGTAGTATTTTCAAATGTTTATTGACAAAACAGTAAAAGTAAAATCAAGGTCACAATAAGAAGTATCAAACAGGCATATAACAAAATGAGCTGCGAGCTCGCCCACGTCACTTCCAGTGCCTCGTGTTCCTGCACGTGTTCGTCACTGCCTTCATCAGGGTTCATAGCGCAGCACTACCTTCAGTTTATATATTTTCTGGGTTCTGATATTTCCTTCAGTTTTGCAGCATATTGTTAAAAAATGCACACATTTGGTAGCGCGAGAATATCATTGTATTACATGCCTGTGCTTTGTACCCTAGGTAATCAGGTAAGTTTTCAAAAGGTATAACATGCACAAAATGATCTAAGGTTTTCTAGAACCATATATTTCTGAAAACAATGACCCTAGAAATAATAGGTACAATTTATGTGTTTCTGCCAGTCTGCCCCATAATCATCAGTGTAGGTATGACATGGCTGCTAAATTGAATATCTGATGTCTCTGCTGTTATTCCATGGCCACTAAAAGGGGCACTCGTGAGCATCAAATGAAGATGGACACTTGTTAATCTTGTTCCTTAACCCTTGGGCACTTTTTTTGAACTGTAATGCTGGTATTTTAATACCGGTGCTATTACTTTTGTAAATGTAAGTTTGTCTGAAGCTGCAGTTTGGCTCAGACTAATTATGCTAAAGTTCTGGCTTTTGTACCAGTTTGGCTGGGTTATGCTAATTTCTACTTGACCATGGGTGTCACTGTCACCACCGGTGAGTGTTAGAAATGCAACAGGCTAAATGTATTGGGTACAACTTTACTCAGAAACAGCCCAGTGGGAGTGGTCTACCTGCTGTGCATTCTGGGTGAGGGTATTTAAAGTGGTGTTTCCACCAAAAAAAAAAAAATAGCTTAAAATTCATACATTTTTTTTTTTAAATAATAATTTTTTACTCACCTCTAAAGGCCTGTTGCTAGGGGGTCCCTCGTAGTCTGGCTCCTTCAGTGCCCGGGCACTGACATCACTTCCCCTCGGTGCCGCACAGTCATCTGGGACCTGTCACATGTCCCAGATGACTGTGCGTCATATCACGGCGCGGTGCCGCTCGCGCATGCGCAGTGGGTGTCCGACTGTGAAGTCACAGTCGGGTGCCCACAGTAAGAATGCCGGCGCCGTGGAGTGGAGAACGAGGAGGGGCTTCGTTCCCTCGCATCGCTGGACCTTGGGACAGGTAAGTGTCCGATTATTAAAAGTCAGCAGCTGCAGTATTTGTAGCTGCTGACTTTTACAGTTTTTGGGGGCACCCCATTTTAAGGTACCAACACCATTTTTCTGGGTTTGTTTTTTTCCGACCTTGTGGCCCTCCTGGCCTGGGTTGTGTGCTGCTTTGATCAATGCCTTGGGGCCAGCTGGCCTGAGGCTTTGCAACTGAAGAGTAGGCCCAGAGGTTCTGGGGCCTACTGATCCAGAGATGATCCTGTGCTGTCTTGCCTGCGGGGAGAAGCCAAACAACTGGAGGATCCAGGGGAGGACTTTTCTGAGGAGGACCGAGCAATAAGGCTGGTGCCTCATGGAGAAGCCTGGAGACTCAGTTGGAGGATGCATCCTGGGTTGCCTACCACACAGTATCACCGAGTCGGCTGAAAGAATCAGGTACTGTGGGGAAACTCTTTAACTTTGCAATCAGAAGCTCATTGTGCCTTCCTGTGGCAGAGGAACGCATAACCAGATCTTTAAACTCATCAAGTCTGTGGCAATGACTTTGTTTGAGCATCTCACCGGCTGCTAGGTCATTGAGAGAGGCCTATCCGGTGATTGCTAGATCCAGCTTGTGGAAATTGCTTGTTCTCTGGATCAAGGAAATACCTTTAGCCTCAAAAACTACAAAGGTACCTGAATTCCCCTTATCCTCTACCCCTCTATTTCAAAGTGCGTTTTTTTTTGTTAAATAGACATACAGAAAAAGGACTAACTTTCGGAGCTAATATTCTTTAATCTACGCTACAACGGGACCCCTAAGATGGACACAGTGAGCAGGTGAGATAACAGTAAGCCCAACAAAAACCAGCAGGGGTCATTGCTACAGAACCTTCTGGAGAGACATATTCTACATCCATATATCAACCCTACTACTGAAAACCCAAAGTACAAAAGGGGAAGACAACTCCAGCAGTCCACAGGTCTGCTGCATGAAATGGAAGACCACTACCCAAGACCTGCCTTCTTGACAAAAAGCTGTGGACTTGATTAAGGGACCCTCTCAACTGACCCATGTGGGGTAACAAATAGGAGTTAGAGTATATACATATACAGTTGTGCTCATAAGTTTACACACCCTGGCAGAATTTATGATTTCTTGGTCATTTTTCAGAGAATATGATAACACAAAAACTTTTCTTTCACTCATGGTTAGTGTTTGGCTGAAGCCATTTATTATCAATCAACTGTGTTTACTCTTTTTAAATCATAATGGCAACAGGAACTACCCAAATGAGCCTGATAAAAAGTTTACATACGCCAGTTCTTTAACATCAATGAAAAATTGAAGTCTTTTGTGGTATTTGTGGATGAGGCTCTTTATCTTCTCAGATGGTAAAGTTGCCCATTCCTCTTGGCAAAAAGCCCCCCCCATTCCTGTAAATTCTTGGGCTGTGTCAGGAAAGGTTCCCTCCGCTGGTAATATCAATCATTTGGCATGCAGTACTGCGATCCACCAGCAGGTGTCTCCTGCTGGAATTATGTCATCTTTGGTCCGCAGTACTGGTGTCCACCAGCGGAGGGATCCTGGCAGTGTGGAGCAGGTATTGCCTTCTACAGTCAGGCGTCACATGACTGACAGCAGCCATTATAAATACCCGGCAGGTGCACACACACCTCGCCTTGGTATTGTTCCTTGTGCCCTGACCTGCTGCTGGCGATCCTGATTCTGAACCTTTTCCTGTGCCCTGAACATGTGACCCGTGGTTCTTATCCTGTTTCCCTGTCCTGGTCCCTACTCTGTCCCACCTGTTACCATTATCCCTGTCCTGCAGTCTGATCCGTCCATCCTCTCCCTGTCCTGTGTTCCTTACCCCATTTGCTGATCTCCCCGTGTATGACCTTGGCCTGGCTTGTGACTCTGATTCTGGACTGCCCTTGTTTATTTGCTGATCCTCTGTGTATGACCCTGGCCTGCCTATCGTTTACGGTCCTTGCATTTCCCATTTATTGTACATATCTGTCTGTTGTTGTTTGGGGGTCTTTGTTGGTTGGTTTATTGCACTGTGTGGTTGTATTTATATTATTCACTTTCTTTAATAAATCATATTTCACTAATACACGTTTGGGTTTCCTCTGTTGCAGTCCACACAGTTCTGGTCTTATCTGATACGTGACAGAATACCAAGGCCATCCCTGACCAGAAGTGGCTACACAGAGGAACCATCTTGGTTCAGGTTGCTTACTGAAATGAATTTAGAAGTGATTCGTTATTATGCTTTGTTGGCGTCTGAGAGTGGTGACTATCTCCGCCAGACACTGAAAGGGTGGACCAGTGATCAGCTGTTGGAAACCATTCGTTTAGCTCACTCCTGGGTTGATCAGGGCTGTATGTTGTTTGGGGATGTTCAGCCGTTAATTCAAATCTGCACAGAGCTGGCCCTGCCCTGCATCCCAGGGGGCCAGGATGATTTTTCTCCCCCTTTCAGTATAAATCAAGTCACATCACTGGTATGGCTTCTGGAAGATGATTCCCCTTACTTTTTTGAGCATTACACAGCCTGTTCCCAACAGATGATAATAGAATGTGTTGATTCCGTACAATCCCTTGTTAGACAGGCAGTATGTAACCCGCAGTTTGTACAACCATTACTTTTAGCATGGTCTGGTATTTTGCAATCAGCCACAGCCAGCCCACAACAAACCATCTCTGCTACCAAACACCTGCCTGCCCAATAGTCTTTTCCTCCATCACCTATGGCAACCTCAGTTTCAGCCCAATATACTCTACTCCCCACCAAATATCAATACCCTGTTTCTTCCTGCTGCACATATCCTGCCTTTAATCCAACTGCCTCTTTCCCGTGGCCCACTATCCCTCAAAAACTTCCCCCAGCCACTGTTACCTCTTCCCTGCCATATTCCAACCCTTCTCTCCAGTCTGCTTCATCCCCTACCTATAGATCTGCAGCTACCTACAGGCCTTCAGTAGCTAAATCTAAAACGAGACGGAAGTTCTTTCCTACCCATTTGATCCTGCCAGTAACGCAACCTGCCTCCACATCAACCAACCTGCTCCAGTCTGCCTGCATGCCAGCTGAACCTGATCACCCACCTGATTCTGCCAATCATCTGCCTGCTATCCAGCCAGACGCCTTGCAGCCTGATGTCCCGGCCTTCCGGCCAGACGCCTTGCAGCCTGATGTCCCGGCCTTCCGGCCAGACGCCTTGCAGTCTGATGTCCCGGCCTTCCGGCCAGACGCCTTGCAGCCTGATGTCCCGGCCTTCCGGCCAGACGCCTTGCAGCCTGATGTCCCGGCCTTCCGGCCAGACGCCTTGCAGCCTGATGTCCCGGCCTTCCGGCCAGACGCCTTGCAGCCTGATGACCCGGCCTTCCGGCCAGACGCCTTGCAGCCTGATGTCCCGGCCTTCCGGCCAGACGCCTTGCAGCCTGATGTCCCGGCCTTCAGGCCAGACGCCTTGCAGCCTGATGTCCCGGCCTTCCGGCCAGACGCCTTGCAGCCTGATGTCCCGGCCTTCCGGCCAGACGCCTTGCAGCCTGATGTTCCGGCCTTCCGGCCAGACGCCTTGCAGCCTGATGTCCCGGCATTCCGGCCAGACGCCTTGCAGCCTGATGTCCCGGCATTCCGGCCAGACGCCTTGCAGCCTGATGTCCCGGCCTTCCGGCCAGACGCCTTGCAGCCTGATGTCCCGGCCTTCCGGCCAGACGCCTTGCAGCCTGATGTCCCGGCCTTCCGGCCAGACGCCTTGCAGCCTGATGTCCCGGCCTTCCGGTCTGATGTCTTGCAGCCTGATGTCCCGGCCTTCCGGTCTGATGCCTTCCAGTCTGATGTCCTGGCCTTCCAGTCTAATGTCCCGACCTTGCAGTCTGATGCCTTCCAGTCTGATGTCCCGGCCTTGCAGTCTGATGTCCTGGCCTTGCAGTCCGATGCCCTCCAGTCTGATGTGTCTGCTGTCCAGCCTGATGTGCCTGACGTCCCAGTGCCTGCCTTCCAGCCTGACGTCCCAGTGCCTGCCTTCCAGCCTGATGTCCCAGTGCCCGCCTTCCAGCCTGACGTGCCGCTGCCCGCCTTCCAGCCTGACGTGCCGCTGCCCGCCTTCCAGCCTGACGTGCCGCTGCCCGCCTTCCAGCCTGACGTGCCGCTGCCCGCCTTCCAGCCTGACGTGTCGCTGCCCGCCTTCCAGCCTGACGTGTCGCTGCCCGCCTTCCAGCCTGACGTGCCGCTGCCCACCTTGCAGCCTGACGTGCCGCTGCCCACCTTGCAGCCTGACGTGCCGCTGCCCACCTTGCAGCCTGACGTGCCGCTGCCCACCTTCCAGCCTGACGTGTCGCTGCCTGCCTTCCAGCCCGATGTGCCAGCTTCCCAGTCCAATGTGCTTCTGTCTGCTGCCCTGCTTGAAGTGCCCGTTACCCAACCTGATGTGACTTTGCTCATAGCCCAGCTTGACACAATGGACTTTCCCCAGCAACTGCTAGTTGGAGCGTCCGGAGGTCGCTCCTTTGAGGGGGGTACTGTCAGGAAAGGTTCCCTCCGCTGGTAATATCAATCATTTGGCATGCAGTACTGCGATCCACCAGCAGGTGTCTCCTGCTGGAATTATGTAATCTTTGGTCCGCAGTACTGGTGTCCACTAGCGGAGGGATCCTGGCAGTGTGGAGCAGGTATTGCCTTCTACAGTCAGGCGTCACATGACTGACAGCAGCCATTATAAATACCCGGCAGGTGCACACACACCTCGCCTTGGTATTGTTCCTTGTGCCCTGACCTGCTGCTGGCGATCCTGATTCTGAACCTTTTCCTGTGCCCTGAACCTGTGACCCGTGGTTCTGATCCTGTTTCCCTGTCCTGGTCCCTACCCTGTCCCACCTGTTACCATTATCCCTGTCCTGCAGTCTGATCCGTCCATCCTCTCCCTGTCCTGTGTTCCTTACCCCATTTGCTGATCTCCCCGGGTATGACCTTGGCCTGGCTTGTGACTCTGATTCTGGACTGCCCTTGTTTATTTGCTGATCCTCTGTGTATGACCCTGGCCTGCCTATCGTTTACGGTCCTTGCATTTCCCATTTATTGTACATATCTGTCTGTTGTTGTTTGGGGGTCTTTGTTGGTTGGTTTATTGCACTGTGTGGTTGTATTTATATTATTCACTTTCTTTAATAAATCATATTTCACTAATACACGTTTGGGTTTCCTCTGTTGCAGTCCACACAGTTCTGGTCTTATCTGATACGTGACAGGCTGTCTTGCATGAACTGCACGTCTGAGATCTCCCCAGAGTGGATCAATGATATTGAGGTCAGGAGACTGAGATGGCCACTCCAGAACCTTCACTTTATTCTGCTGTAGCCAATGACAGGTTGACTTGGCCTTGTGTTTTGGATCATTGTCATGTTGGAATGCACAAGTAAGTCAAATGCACAGCTTCCTGGCTGATGAATGCAAAAGCTCCTCCAATATTTTTTGATAGCATACTGCATTCATCTGGAAAAATGAGACGGCTCATGTGACTTAGGTGTGTGATTGCCCTTATCCCTATGATACCAGGAAAAATGTGAAAACCTCTAGTTTGGGATTTTAAGGCAATGAAATAATAATTTAGAAAATGTTTCTATATATAAGAAATGTTATTTTTAACACATGAGAATAAAAAATAAGTAGAAAAGTTCAACATGTTGCATAATTATACAAAAACTGAAAACAATGCATGATTAGATTGGGTTGGAAGTGGTATTTCCCATATACTTGCTGAACTACCACCAGTGAAAACCGGATGGTGAAGAGTAGAGGGTTATCCAACGCGTTTCGAATAATGAATGCATAAGCACAATATTCATCAGGGATTTAAAACCACTTCTGAAAGTACAAAATGTTGCATTTTAGAATTCATATAAGTACCATATATAGAAAAAACTCAAGATACACTATCAATGACCTCCCGATTAGTATATCATCCCAGCGCTCAAACTCCCCCTCCCCCCAGCTGCCACTTAAAAAATTAAATATATCTCTCAGAAGGTGAAAAAAGCAAACCTACCACTTACAATGCAAAAAACACCTTGTGGCGCTACAAAAACTACACACTGTTAAATAGCAGTGTCCTATGATAACCAAAACTACACAACGTGAAAATTATAAACACATGTGCATAAATAAATATAATCAACAATAAAATAAATCGTGATTAAATAACGAAAAAATGCAATCAAAAAAATCATCGCACAAAAGTGATACAGTGAATATGTGACAAAACATAAATATAAGAAATGAACACAATGACAAATAGTGCTCTAATGAAGATGTGCAGTTCCAGAATAAATTAGATTGATCTTCAATCAAATACAATTATTGAGGAGCAATAACTGTAATGATGGCAATAGTTCAAAAAAAGAAGAATTCAAGTGAACATTCTGTAACCAAGTGTCCATCAAACGCAGAGCCTCCACCGCACCCTTGGTGTTAGTGCCCCCCTTGTTTAGAACACTCACCAGCAGTATTGCCCAGCACTCTCGTGTCGGGCAAAAAACGCTTATAGTGTATACAGATGATGACTATTTCTCCAGCCACTTCTTGTGAAAACTTCGCAGGCAGAGGATAATCACTTAATATCTCAGAGTTACCAGCAGTATTGCCCAGCACTCTCGTGTCGGGCAAAAAACGCTTATAGTGTATACAGATGATGACTATTTCTCCAGCCACTTCTTGTGAAAACTTCGCAGGCAGAGGATAATCACTTAATATCTCAGAGTTACCTCAGGGAGACAAAAGAAACTTCCCATAGTGCAACATTGCAAAACTATTTAATCTCAATAAAACGTTCAATTAAAATCACACTCACATGGATCCAATTAAAAACAGGCACTTCAAATAGACAATCCACTGGTCAATTCAAAGATCCTTCACTCATAGGCATTGGTGAGTACACTGGAAGCAAGCTAAGTTCATATAACATAGCACCGTCTCTACACAAGGTATCTGTGTGGTACCTGACAGCAGACAACTCAATTTGAAAACAGCGCCAGATAGTGATATCCAGTCCTTCAACTTGTGTGTTCTCCTTCCTCCGCCTTCTTTCTAGTCTTTTACTGTGTGTGCTGGTCGCCATATAGCCACGCCCCCGACATGTTTTGTCCAATGGACTTCCTCATGGGTTTGAAACCCATGAGGAAGTCCATTGGACGAAACATGTCGGGGGCGTGGCTATATGGCGACCAGCACACACAGTAAAAGACTAGAAAGAAGGCGGAGGAAGGAGAACACACAAGTTGAAGGACTGGATATCACTATCTGGCGCTGTTTTCAAATTGAGTTGTCTGCTGTCAGGTACCACACAGATACCTTGTGTAGAGACGGTGCTATGTGATATGAACTTAGCTTGCTTCCAGTGTACTCACCAATGCCTATGAGTGAAGGATCTTTGAATTGACCAGTGGATTGTCTATTTGAAGTGCCTGTTTTTAATTGGATCCATGTGAGTGTGATTTTAATTGAACGTTTTATTGAGATTAAATAGTTTTGCAATGTTGCACTATGGGAAGTTTCTTTTGTCTCCCTGAGGTAACTCTGAGATATTAAGTGATTATCCTCTGCCTGCGAAGTTTTCACAAGAAGTGGCTGGAGAAATAGTCATCATCTGTATACACTATAAGCGTTTTTTGCCCGACACGAGAGTGCTGGGCAATACTGCTGGTAACTCTGAGATATTAAGTGATTATCCTCTGCCTGCAAAGTTTTCACAAGAAGTGGCTGGAGAAATAGTCATCATCTGTATACACTATAAGCGTTTTTTGCCCGACACGAGAGTGCTGGGCAATACTGCTGGTGAGTGTTCTAAACAAGGGGGGCACTAACACCAAGGGTGCGGTGGAGGCTCTGCGTTTGATGGACACTTGGTTACAGAATGTTCACTTGAATTCTTCTTTTTTTTAACTATTGCCATCATTACAGTTATTGCTCCTCAATAATTATATTTGATTGAAGATCAATCTAATTTATTCTGGAACTGCACATCTTCATTAGAGCACTATTTGTCATTGTGTTCATTTCTTATATTTATGTTTTGTCACATATTCACTGTATCACTTTTGTGCGATGATTTTTTTTGATTGCATTTTTTCGTTATTTAATCACGATTTATTTTATTGTTGATTATATTTATTTATGCACATGTGTTTATAATTTTCACGTTGTGTAGTTTTGGTTATCATAGTACACTGCTATTTAACAGTGTGTAGTTTTTGTAGCGCCACAAGGTGTTTTTTGCATTGTAAGTGGTAGGTTTGCTTTTTTCACCTTCTGAGAGATATAAGTACCATATATAGTACATATTTTCAATAACTGCAAACATATGACATGGACACTTAAGTTCTAAATACATGTTTAAGTAACTTTTGACAGAAGCATTCCCCATATCTCGGTGGAAAAAGTCCAAGATTTGCACACATTGCCCTTCACCCTGTACAGGACTGCTGGATGTGATCCAAAAATATGGCACCCAAAGCAGAAAGGGACACCATAGGTTATTTAACTACTTGCCATCTGGACCATAGCAGGAATGATGGCTACAGGGCGGTTGGATAACTCTGGGAGGGCGTACTATGACGTCCTCCCAGAATCCAGCTCTTGCCCTGGGGTGCGCACCCGAGAACATCTGTGACCGCTGTGACCGCAATCACGGATTGCAGTAAATGGCTGCTGATAGTGGCATTTACCATGTGATCACTCTGTCAAATGACGGAGTGATCATATGACAGTCATGACGCCGGTTCCTCTCTCCCCTCTCTGTACCGATCAGTACAGTGTGAGAGGAGAGGGGGAGAGAGCAGATAGCAGCAGCGCTGTGGGCTTGATTTGTAGGGCCCACAGCGCTGCTCAGTGACAATTGCAGTCACATCCAGCCATCCATCCATGCTCTGCCATACCCTGCAATACTTGGTGATACCAAGCCATACTCTGCCATACCCAGTCATACTTGGCCATGCTCAGCCGTGCTCGGCTGTACTCAGCCTCTGTCTGTGGCCAGGCTGTGGAAGTTTCACACATGTCGTACTCAGGAGATGTAAGAGAATCTATTGGGGTGTCATTTTCGGTATGTATATGCTATGTGTTAAAAATATTGTATAAATGGACAACTTTGTGTTAAAAAAAAAAAGCGTTTTAAACCACTTCCCGCCCGCCGTCATATGATGTCCTTGACTGTGCGGGGATATCTGAATGATGCCTGCAGCTACAAGCATCATTCAGAGATCAGCTTTTTCATCCGGCGATTCCCTACACCATATCATTCTTATGGGAGGCGAGAGGGGACTCCCCCTCCTGCCGCTCTCCGGTGCTTCTACCGACTCACCACTATGATCAAAGCCAGGATCGTTTTATTATTTTTTGGGGTTTTTTTTTCAGGCTTCCCAGCCTAGAGGTGAGATATGGGGTCTTATTGACATGTTAGGTATCCATTTACTCGGTGTAACTTCATCTTTCACATTATGCAAATATATTGGGCTAACTTTACTGTTTCGTTTTTTTAAAGCACAAAACATTTTTTTTTTAAACGTGTTAGAAAAATTGCTGCGCAAAATACCGTGCAAGATAAAAAGTTGCAACAACCGTCATTGTATTCTCTAGGGTCTTTGCTAAAAAAACATACATAATGTTTTGGGGTTTTATGTAATTTTCTAGCAAATAAATGATGATTTTTACATGTAGGAGAGAAATGTCAGAATTGTCCTGGGTGCTCCAGAACCCCTGATGGTGCTCCTTGCATGTTGGGCCTCTGTATGTGGCCGCGCTGTATAAAAGTCTCACACATGTTGTATCCCCATACTCGGGAGTAAAAGAAGAATGTGTTTTGGGGTGTAATTTGTGGTATGCATATGCTTTGTGTGAGAAATAACCTGCTAATATGACAATTTTGTGAAAAAAAAATAAATATATATTGTAAAGAATTGTGGGAAAAAATTACAACTTAAAAAAACTAACCATGCATCTTTCTAAATACGTATGAATGTCTTCTTTCCAAAAGAGATCATTTGGGGGGTATTTGTACTTTTCTGGCATGATAGAGTCTCAAAAAATTAGATAGGCCGTCTCTATAACTCTCTATAACAGACTCTATAACTTTCACAAAGACCAAATAATATGCACCAATTTGTACTTATTTTTACCAAAAATATGTAGCAGTATAAATTTTGGCCAAAATTTATGAAGAAAAATTACTAATTTGCTAAATTTTATAACAGAAATTAAGGAAAATTCATATTTTTTTACAGAATTTTCAGATTTTTTTTTTTAATAGCGCAAAAAATTTCATATGGGTATATTGTATGGCTGAGTAATTGTCAATGAAAATGTGAGAGCACCGAAAGGTGAAAATTGGTCTGGTTAGGAAGGGGGTCAAGAGGTTAAAGACAGAATAAGAAGAATGAATACAATGGGTGATATGTATACACATACATTACCAACACTAAAGCTCCATCTTTTGGGGTGTAAAAACATCCCTAGGGAGCAGATTTGCAAACCCTAAACTTAAAAGGGGCTACTTACACTTATGCCGCATACACGCGATCGGAATTCTGGCCAGAAAAAAAACGATGAGAGCTTTTCATCGGAAAATGCGACCATGTGTATGCGCCATCGGAATTTAGCTGTACGAATTCCCGCCAGCCAAAAATTGATAGCATGTTCTTAATTTTCCTGATGGAAAAACTTTCTATCGGTAATTCCGATCGTGTGTATGCAATTCCGACACACCAAAAATCAGGCATGCTCATAATACAGTACGAGACGGAACCGCTCGGTCTGGTAAAACTAGCATTCGTAATGGAGATAGCAGATTCTTCACACTGCAAATTTTTAAATTGTTCAATGCTGCGCATTCTCTTCTTTATATAATGCTAGAAGAATGAAGTTGTTTTGCTGCTCATATTCACACAGAGTTATCACTAACTTATTTTTTTATTATTTCTAGGTATCTCCTGAATAATCTTTATTTTAATTTAAGCCAGATCTACACAATAGATATGTTTTTTTTTGTAAAGTCCTTTTTTTTTCATAAATATAATTTTTGGGATTATTGTATTATTTTCTCGTGCTCTCCTTTTTTTATTTTTTTATGTCACATTTCCACAACACCATTATTATGTTGTATTTGTAAACCTGTTTGTTGTTGGTGTCCCTTGTTAATTTTGACACTATTTTTGAAATGTACCTGCCTACTCTACTACAAATGTATATTTGCTATTTGAAGAAAAACACATAGGCAAGCATTTTCTGAAAAAAAAAAAAAAATCACAATTTATTTAACATAATAACAAAATAAAGATGAAGGCAATGCTGGAGAAAGTGCTTGAATTTGCACACATGAACTTTGTGGCTCAAAAACTTGGTAGCTTGAGACGTCCATATAGAAAGGAGGTCAATCTGGTCCAGGAATCTCAGAGAACAGGAACAGCAGCAGATGACATATGTACCCAGGCTGTGGTACTACAACAGGCTGCGTGTTCTGTCAGACCAGACTGAAGGCAGGCAATCACTTTCTTGTCTTCCATACAGCCTTCCCTGCAGCCTTCCCTGGAGGCTGTGGTTCTGGAGGTGGACTTGTGGCAGGAGGCGGAGGAGGCGGATGGGGAAGCGCACACGGGTGGTCATCATCAGTTAGTTCACCACTCAACCCCTTGTGGATGGTTGTAAAAATTATTTTTTCGCATTTGCGCCATTGGCCCTGTAAATTGGAGGCTATGTAGAGCCATAGCCATAGGCCTCTACAGCATCGAGGGGGGATTTCAGGGTGTCATGATGAGGGCCAGTACTGCCTCCTCTGTTTTAGTCCCCTTCCTGTGCCTTTTGTATGGAAGGAGGAGGGGAGGCACCTGGGATTGAGTGTTACTGGGCCCTGCCACCTCCTGGCTGACACCTTCGCCACCTCCTGGCTGACACCTTCCCCGCCTCCTCCTGTGTGCCACTTGCCAGAGCCTCGTCCTGGCTGAGGTCTTCCTGTGTATGAAAAAGGGACATAGTTTTAGTTTTTTACTCATCAAACACACACAATTTTCAGCTCATGACTGTGGCAAATTTAATGTTACTAAATTGAAAAGACTATGATTCTGAGCCCAGGATTTTTCATTCTTGCCCCAATCATTTTTGGCCACTACTGTCTATTGATATGTGAAGCACTTTTTGTTAAATCATTAATTTCTTATCAATAATAACATCTAGTTAACAACCATAATTTTCACATCAAAAATATGTATAAAAATCCTATACCTTGCTCCAACTGGGCTCCTCAATCTCCTCCTGGATGGAAGGCCCAGGTTGGTCCACGGAAGCCTCAGCTGGAGTTGAGGGAAGGCTGGATGGAAGGCTGGAGGAAAGGGGTGCCGGAAGAGTTGAAAGCGATTCCCTGCCCTCAATCTGGTCATCAAGAAAATGCATCCTGTTATAATACCACAGACTGGGTACATACACCTGATCTGCTGCTGCTCCTGACCTCAGGGATTGCTGGACCTTCTGATACTCCTTCCTATTGGTGCTTCTCAAGCTACCAATTTTCGTTTCCAGAGACCTCATGTCTGCATTGGGGGCCTGGGTCTTTACAAATTCAAGCAGCTTCTCCAGCGTTGCCTTCCTAGCTGCTTTATTGTGATATAACAGGTTTTTCACTTCCCATAAATTGCGCATATCACAATATTTATCCAGGAATTCGCCCAGGAATTTTTGGTCTTTCACCACTTAACAACCGCCCATAGCCGATTAACAGCTTCAGGGCAGTTGTTTAACTCTGAGAGGGCGTTAATTAATGGCCTCCCAGAATTCTGCTCATCGCTGAGCGTTTACCACGTGATCGATCCGTCAAATGACGGAGTGATCACTTGTAAACAAACCTTCCTCCTTCCCCTCTCTGTACCGATCGTTACAGCGGAGGGGGAAGAGATCGGTGTCAGCAGTGCTGTGGGCTGCATCTGCAGTGCCCACATCGCTGCTCACTGAATTTAACCCCTCAATACCCTGGCAATACTCTGCAATACCAGCCAATACTCTGCAATACCAGCCAATACTCTGCAATACCCTGCCAATACTCTCCAATACCCACCAATACTCTGCAATACCCGCCAATACTCTGCAATACACCGCCAATACTCTGCAATACCCGCCAATACTCTGCAATACCAGCCAATACTCTGCAATACCAGCCAATACCATGCCAATACCCGCCAATACTCTGCAATACCCTGCCAATACTCTGCAATACCCGCCAATACTCTGCAATACCCAGCCAATACCCGCAAATACTCTGCAATACCCGCCAATACTCTGCAATACCCTGCCAATACTCTACAATACCCGCCAATACTCTGCAATACTCTGCAATACCCTGCCATAAATTGCCATACCCAGCCATACTAGGAGATACCCAGCCATACTCGGTTATACCCTGCAATACCCAGCCATAGATGCCCCCCCCTCGCCGCCCTCCAGTGCTTCTACCAACTCGCCAATACGATCAAAGCCAGAATCTTTTTTTTTATTTTATTTCAGGCTTCTCAGCCTAGAGGTGAGATGTGGGGTCTTATTGACCCCATACCTCACTGTAAAGGGGACCTGTCATTCCATATTCCTATTACAAGGGATGTTTACATTCCTTGTAATAGAAATTAAAGGGATCAAAACAAAAAAAAAATCTTGATTTTGCAAAGAATTGTGGGAAAAAATGACAACTTCAAAAAACTCATCATGCCTCTTACTAAATACCTTGGAATGGCTTCTTTCCAAAAAGGGGTCATTTTGGGGGTTATTTGTACTTTTACGGCATGTTAGGGTCTCAAGAATTGAAATAGGCCACCAGTACTTTAGGTGTGATCAATTTTTAGATATTGGCACCATAGCTTGTGGACTCTATAACTTTCACAAAGACCTAATAATATACACCAATTTGTACTTATTTTTACCAAAGATATATAGTAGTATAAATTTTGGCCAAAATTTATCAAGAAAAATTACTAATCTGCTAAATTTTTTAACAGAAACGAAGAAAAATTCATTTTTTTACAGAATTTTCGCTCTTTTTTCTTTTATAGCACAAAAAATAAATAACCCAGAGGTGATTAAATACCACCAAAAGAAAGCGTCATTTGTGTGAAAAAAAGGACAAAAATTTCATATGGGTACAGTGTTGCATGACTGAGTAATTGTCATTCAAAATGTGAGAGCACCAAAAGCTGAAAATTGGTCTGGTTATTAAGGGTGATTAAGTGCCCAGTGGTCAAATGGTTAAATGGATACATTTTCTCTGCAAGACCAAACAAAAGACAAAAACACTTCTCAGGATAATCTTAAAAGCCAATATAGACATCAATCTAGATTCAGTATAGTCCCCTCACCACAGTTAAAATCTTACCTTCGTTATAACATTTGCCGCTTCCCTTCCTCCTTTCTCTGCACACAGAACGTAGTTACGACACACATGTGTTTAAGCTTGATATACACTGCGCATGTGTGAAACTCCTCACACGTCGCCCGCCCCTGACATTCTTTCTATAATATTTCCCGCCCCGTCTCTTTCGTCGCAGTGGGAGAGGAACATGGCGGAGACACACCAGGTGCATAATAATAGCAGTAATGAAGAGGAGGATAGCCCGGAGCCAGGAACGTCCCGATTCTGGAGGAGATTTAAGGCCACAAATATGTCCTTTGTTGAGATGTTGGAGATGGTCGACATCTTGAGGAGGAACGACTATGACGGGAATTATGGTTCATACCCAAACCCAAATCTGAGAAAGGCCAAGATCATGATTAAAGTTGTGAAGAGTCTGTACAGGAATTTTGGGGTACGACGATCCAAGGATCAATTGAGGAAACGCTGGTCGGACCTCAAATTAAGGGAGCAGGATCAGTATAGAAAGATCAAGAAAGTTCTTCGAAAAAGTAAGTATTTGTTCCTATTATTATTAATATTGCATGCTGCGCCATGTATTTTTCTTTATGGTGTTGTACATTTAAAAATGGCTACTTTCATGTTCATATGCACAGTAATCGGTCGTAGTAAACATTGTTCATTTCCCAAATAAATACAATGTTTTCCCAGATACTTGATTAAATACATTTGTTCATGCTAATTTTGATTTTAATAAAAGAGGTTTAGGACATTGTAGGTCTAGATGTGTTTTAACCTAGAAGGAATAGCAAACTAAATTCAGGGTAATGTATGGAGATATCCCATCATGCCTCTGCTTCTGGGTGTCATGCTTGTGGCTGTCAGTCTTTCTAGGCCTCATGGGACTTGTATTTCTTTAACAGCTGGAGGTCCACTAATTGCATATCCCTGATGCAGAGGAAGGAGAGGTAGTCGAGATTGAGACCACAACAGGTGAGTGTCTGACACCCCAGCTTCAGGTAATAAGAGATGTATGCTTGCATCTTTATAATACATGGTGTGTTTTTTTGATTTTTAGGTGATGTATAGGTTGTGGAAGAACAATCAGATCATTTCACCAGTGACAGTGCTCAAAGGCTAATCCAGGACATCATGTGGTGTAGTTAGGATTTAGACATTATTAAACAAAAAACTATGGATATTGAAGTGAAACTTAAGAACAAGATTGATGTCCTTGGAAGAATTTAATTTACAAAAACATTGGCACCATTTTGTGTGTTTTGCAAAAATTTTGACAGCATTTAAAAAAAGCCTAATTTTGAAGATGCAAACAGTATGTCAACATGTGCTATCTGCCATCAGGGGATATCAATGTACGCGTTTTGTGCCTGCAACCCCTTCCTCAAAACTCAAGTAGGTGAGAGGAAGGGGTTGCACCCCCAAAACACGTCCATTTGTCCCCTATGATGGGAGATAGCACATGTTGACATTAGGCATTGTATCAGAATGCAAATCCCCAGTGTGACTCCCAATTTGTGTGCATCTTCAAAATTAGGCTTTTACAGGGGTGACTTCACCCCATCTGTTGAAGGCAAGATTCACACATTTTGGAAAATATAATGTGTGATCTTGCCTTTTAAGTTTTTCAATGTTGAACTTTGTAAGTTCCAGAGTTGTGTATCTTCTGTTTTGAAACATGGCTGTTTATGTAACCTTAAAAAAAAATGTAGATAACTCCAAATTTTATACTTTTTTACAAAAAATGTTTGCACTAGGAGACAGAAAAAAGAAATACAAGCAGGAAATCAAAATCCAGAATTTTGCAGATTAAATGTAAAATGTATTCAGCATGTGCTGGCAAAGCAATGGCCCCCCTTCCCGAAAAATAATAATTTTGTCGCACTTCACGGGCGATTTGGGGGAGCAAGCCAGGATGGGCCGCTTCCAGGGACATCATTGTTTGCTGAAGTCCGGGGTCAGGCCCAACTGTGACCACATGATTTGGGTTGTTTCTTTTCAAAAAGTTATGCACGATGCAACAAGATAAGACGATGGTATTAAGTTTGTATTCCGCCATATTAATGGCCGTTTGAAACCCTCTTCTCAGGGGTGAGGGTCCTCTGGGGGAATGGCCTCATGACATGGTTTCCCAGACCAAAAGTCTCATCTGCTACGAAGACAAATGGCAGTCCTTCCACATTCTCCTCCGGGGGTGGCAATCCCAAGCCAACACTCTCGAGATGTCGGTAAAACTCGGTCCGGGTAAATACTCCTCCATCCGACAATTCCTCCCCACATCCACATACAGAAACTCATATGTCCCCGACACCACCGCCATCAACACGATACTATGAAACCCCTTATAGTTATAATAGTATGACCCCGAATGGGGTGGTGGGACGATGTGGACGTGCTTCCCATCGATTTCCCCTCCGCAGTTAGGAAAATCCCACCGCTGGGCAAACTGGGAGGCCACAGTCTGACAATCCTGTGGCTGTGGAGTCAAACAAGAAAAATCAAATTAGTAATTTTGCACAGAAACATTACAAGCAGATTATACAAAAACATTGTTGGCCAACATCAGTATAACATTTTTTGTATAGAGTATTTAAAGGCTAAAATATAAGGTCCACTTATCAGATTCATCACCCCCTCTGATGGCCCCTTGTAAATATTTTAGTGGGGGAGGTATGTTTTGGACAGGTAACCACCCTCTCCACTATGTAATGGAGTAAGAAAGTAATGTGTGTTACTTTGGCCATCTCCTCCTTAATTACACTATTGGCAGCCCACCGGACAGGTAATAAGAAGTGGCATAAAAACAAATTAATAAATGGAAGCACATTTGTAGATTCTGCAATTAACTATCAAGATAATATTAGGAGCAGAAAAATGTAAATGTTAGCATTTGAAAGTATTGAGGCAGGCCCTTGCACTACATGCTTTGAGAAATTCATCCATAAATCTGACCACAAAAGAGGTAGGTATAGTGTGTATTGGGTTTGGCAAAGTCAGCAGACAGAGGATTGCTATCAGCTGACTTGGGGGGAGGCGGATTCCAAATGATTTTAGGCCCCCCAAAAAGCCTCTGGCACTCTGCATAAATGTAAGGACAGCAATAACATTTGTACACATTTTAGGGGGTCTTTAGGGTAAAGCATTACAATGGAGCCGACAAAATACATTGTTAATTGACTAGACTAGGAGTATATGGGCCCCGGATAGCATGCTGGGGGGGTTAGTGAAGGCAAATATGCATGAAGGACAAAAAGGGAGCATACAAAAATCCAACATGCATGAGGACAAAGAGGAAATTCCCAGCTTATTACAATTATGTTAATTCTAGAATGATGAAAGAAATATAATACATTCGCAAACAGTAAATAAATATAATGTGATGTTAAAGGATAAAACTTAACCTCATATATTCCTTCTGCAGGACCTGGATGATGGCAGAACAGGTCTCTGGGATAATGATCCCCCAGAGCCTGGAAGGAGATGCCTGTCGAGAACTTGAGGTTCTGCTTCTCCCCGTCGCCAAGTACCACAACGTGGCGATGAGCCTCTGCTCCGGAGTGATGTCTTGCCGCATGCAGGTATCCTGCCTGCTGATGTAAGGGGACAGCAAAGCCAACAGACTGTGAAAAATGGGGTCCGTCATCCTGAGATAATTCCTGAAATCATCAGGATTATTCTCACAGATCTCACGCAGCAAAGGCATATGAGAGAATTGGTCACACTGTATCAACCAATTCTTGGTCCATGGAATCCTCCCCACCCTGTTCATAGACTGGGCTTGTGTCAAAGTAAGAACCTCAACACCAAGCCCCCACACAGCACAAACTCTACGACGAGTACGTGCATGCAACATGGCTTCAAAGCGGTCTGCCAGACAGAACTGACAACAGAAATCACTGATAAACAGCAAGGCCTGAAAGAACGAAATGCAAATCAGAAACGAGCGGACAATAAGCACTGAACATCAAAGCATACTATATCAAGACATAGGCTGCAATGACAAACAAATGCGAACTGACTACACGCACTGATAGGCAGATACGCACCGACAAGCACAACCTGTAGAGCAGGAACGATCTGACGCACAAGTCTGAAAAGCCTGAATCGTCTCTAACCAAACTTCTACTAACACGTGATAAACACGAGATTAGCAGAAAGAGCCCAAAGGGTGCCATACGTGATGCTGAACTTCCCTTTTCTAGTACGTGCGTGGACGTCACCGCGTTCTTGGCTGTTGGAATTTTGTGTGACCGTGTGTAGGCAAGACAGCTTGAGTGGAATTCCGTCGGAAAAACCATCAGAGCTTCTTCCGACGAGAATTCCAATCGTGTGTACGCGGCATTAGGGGCAGTTTGCTTCTGAACTCCAAGTGTTTCAGAGTAGTAGAACTTCAGCTGCCTGTATTGGCATGGCTCCACTGGTTTTGATACCTCCTGGTATCGTGTGGAGGAGAGGAATGGCGCCCTCCTTTAAATCAAAATCCAGCTATAGCGCTCTTTGTAAGAAAAAAACTACTAAGAAGATAGAGGCATTGAAAAATGATACCACAAATCTGAGTCCTGAACATCAACAGGCACTTAGATCTGTAACTAGTTGCCGATCGCCCACTGTCAAATGAAGGAGGGGGGGCGGTGCGGCTCTCATTCTAGGATGCAGTTATTTGGGCCACATCGTGTTGCAAGGACACGGCACAACTAAAAAGTTTCTAAATTTTTTAGAAAGGAAGTGCAGGCAATACATTATTGCATTAAAAAGAGGGGGTAAGGTGCGCTATGGAAACTAAAATACTGCTGTAAGTTTTAAATGGGCTAGCAGGATCTGTGTACAAGTATACAAGGAAATATATAAAGAGTGTATAAGAAAAATATGAGAAATGTGGAAAGAGGGGCTGCCACTACCATATGTAACCAACCTGACAGGTTGGAAAAAGATGTAAATTACTGAGGTGGTAGCTACGGCGCTCACCTACTACTAATTGCACACCTGTGCCATAAAAAGACCAATCTGGAAATAAATGAGTAACTAAATAAGTGTCTAAAATGTGACTGTCATCCCAAGTGCTAAATTATTGTTTGCAAATTGCATATAAAATATGAGTGTAGGAAAAAAATACAATATTAAAATATATAAACGTGTATTATACATTATTGCATGCAGATAGTTTTAATCCTGAACCTCTGAAAAAATTTATACCATTCAGTCACTTTCTACGAATAAAACGATCATCAGTGCCCTGATTACAGTAGAGTGTCAACAGTGTCACCAATGAGTGCCCACCAGTGCCAACAATTAGTGCCCACCACTGCCCACAAGTGCCACCAATCAGTGCCCATTAGCGATGCCAGTCAGTGCTGGCTATCAGTGCTGTCCATCACTGCTGTCGATCAATGCCCATCAGTGTGACCCATCAGTACCACCTATCTGTGCCACCTATCAGTGCCCACCAGCGCTGCCTATTAGTATCCATCAGTGCCACATATCAGTGCCCATAAGTGTGGCATATTAGTGCCTCCTCATCAGTGCCCATAAGTGCCACCTTATCAATGCCCATCAGTTCAGCCTTTCAGTGCCCATCAGTGCTGACTCATCAGCGCACATCCGAGAAGGAGAAAAATTACTTAGGCCGCGTACACACGCGGGGACTGTTCGCCCAACTTTGTCCGCTGAACAGTGTTTCGGCGGACAGTCCGCCCGTGTGTGGGCTTTCAGTGGACAGTTTCAGCGAACAGTCCGCTGAACAAGGTTTTTCGGAAATTCCGAAAAACTGTCCGCTGAAACTTTGTTTCAGCGAACAGTCCCCTCGTGTGTAGGCTTGTTCGTCAAACTAAGTTCCGCGCATGCTCAGAAAGGATTTACACGCCGAAAGTTATAATGCAGTGTATAGGACGTCGTATTTTTCGTCCCGTCGTACGTGCCGTTCACGTCATCGCGCACGGTTTCAGCAAACTGTTCGTTCGTTGTGTGTGGCCATGTCCGTCCATGCTAATTTTGAGCGGACTGTTTGCTGAAACTGTTTGACGGACAAAGTTGGGCGAACAGTCCCCGCGTGTGTACGCGGCCTTAGTTACAAAATTTACTGACAGAAACTAAGTAAAAAAAAAAATTCCCAAATTTTTGGTCTTTTTTTTAGTACAAAAAACAAAAAAAACACAGCAGTGATTAAATACCACCAAAAGAAAGCTCTATTTGTGTGAAGAAAATGATTAAAAAAAATTGTTTTGATACAGTGTAGCATGAACGCACAATTGTCATTCAAAGTGCGACAGCGCTGAAAGCTGAAAAATGGCTTGGGCAAGAAGGGGGTGTAAGTGCCCTGTAGGCAAGTGATTGAAAAATAACACCAAGATAACCATTAAAGCATCATATAGGGGGGGCAACATTGACAATGGAAAATATGAAAATATGTGTTTCAAAATTATAAACAATACTAAATGCTATCTAAAAATGTCCTCTTGTTTGGTCGATAAATCAGGAATTGTATTCTCTCATGGAGGAAGCACTTAATGAGGGATTCATCACAAGAGATATGTGGGAGTTTATTTGAACTAAACATCCCCATTTACTCACACTATATTAACTACCCAAAGTGCATAAGGATATACTCAGGAATCAGCCAGATCATAGACCAACATCTTAGGCCACATGTGATGGAATTGCCATCCTACACCAAAGATACCATTCATTTATTGCAGATCCTAGAAAATTTAGAGATCCCCAATACGGCCATATTGGTAACAATTGATGTTGAATTATTATACAACAGCATTTCACGTGATTTAGGTGTTGCAGCTGTGGGACAAATAATCCGACAGAGGGCAACGCAAGAATGGAAGTTCAACCAATTTGTTTTACAAATGTTGGACTTCATCCTGAGACACAATGGGGGTTATTTAGGAATGGCAAATCCACTTTGTACTGCAAGTGCACTTGAAAGTGCACTTGGAAGTGCAGTCACTCTAAATCTAAGGAGTAGATCTGAAATGAGTGGAAGCTCTGCTGATTTTATCATCCAATCATGTGCAAGCTAAAATGCTGTTTTTTATTTTCTTTGCATGCCCCCCTCGGATCTACAGTGACTTTACTTCCAAGTGCACTTGCAGTGCAAAGTGGATTTGCCTTTAGTATATAACCCCCAATGTCTTTCTTTTTAAAGGCTCCCACTACCTCCAAGTGCAGGGTGTGGTTATGAGGACCTGTTGTGCCCCCTCATATGCCAACCTGTACCTGGGGGAGTGGGAGAAAGACTTTCTATCAGGAGAACAATCGTCTGTTTACTCGCCACATTTTAATGTAGCAGAGGTACATAGACAATATATTGATTATTTGGGATGGTCTGGAAAATAGACTGAGAGACTGCCTTCATTTGATGAACCAGAACAATTTCAACTTGTTCTTTACAATAATCTATGATTCATGTAGAGTCGACTTTTTGGATATTAGTATCCTTAGGAATCAAAGTGGTGTGCTCACCAGTAAACTTTTTAGAAAGGAACTTCAGGCAATACATTATTGCATGCAGATAGTTTTCATCCTGAACCTCTGAAAAAAATGTATACCATTAAGTCACTTTCTACGAATAAAACTAAGTTGTACTACAGCTGAACATTTTCAGAAGAAATCTGATGAGCTCACCACTAGATTATTGGCAAGGGAATACACCAAGTCCGCTCTGAAAAAAAGCATTTAATCTTGTCAAGAACACCAAAGACAGGATCTCATCTTCAAGTCCAAAGGCAAGAAAAAGGAGGATAATATCACTAGAATTATTCTGAGATATTCCAATGATAATAATCAAGTGAGGAAAATCCTTACAAAATATTGGTCTATTTTGACTGAAGACCCAATTCTTGGAAATTTAGAAACTAGAAATCCACAAATAACATACAAAAAAGCTGGCTCTATTGGTGGAATGCTGACACAGAGTGAATCTAAAGGTAACTCAAGGATGGACCTCTGCAAGACTTGGGGTACATATCCTTGCGGATCTTGTGCGCAATGTGCAGTTATTGGCAAGAGGACCTCATTTACACTGCACAATGGGGAACGTTTCTGCCTTAGGCATTTTGCAAATTGCAAAACGCAGGGTGTGACTTACCTCATGCAGTGTCAATGTGGTGCCTTCTATGTAGGCAAGACACGGCAGGAATTGGGCAAATGCATTGAGAAACACATGCACAGTATGCGAATAGGCAATCTATACTTACCTCTCGGCAGACATATTGCTAGGAGACATAAATACAGAGTTCCTAATGTTAACTTTACAGTTTTGAACAGATTACATATTCCTACCAGAGGAGGCGACTGGAGCAAGATTCTGCTCCAGGGCGAAATGCGCTGGATCAGATATCTTAAGGCTTCAACTCCTCCAGGCCTCAATGAAGCGGAGAGCTTTAGGCCCTTTCTGGATGGTTTTAGCTCAGGAAAAAACGGACTAACCGAGGGGACCACTTAGTAAGATGATTCAATGAACATATAGGGATAATTTTCCCCCATTTATATATTTTATTTTTTTAGTGAGGTGTGTTGTTCTTAAATAGGTGGCTTCTCTTTTCCTCGTTCAAAAATTATTTTTTTATGTTAAAATAAATTACATGTACAGAATATAAGACAAATTATGTGATACCAGAAATAAAAAGACATATTGAAGTACGGATGATACAAAGCAAAGAAGAATTTCAACATATTCTCGTGACAATAAATGGCCTTATATATTTTAGAATTTGAAAACATTCTTATAGCTGAGTTTTAAACATTTTGATCCCAAGAAAATATAAATATGTCTAAAAGAAAATATATGATTTTAAAGTTTTGACCATAACTTCTAAAGTATGTTTATAGTAAGTATTATATAGTAAGGGAAGAACATAAAGGGTATATAGGAGGGGAAGGGGAGGGAATAATTCTCCGGAGGAGGTTTTATATATCATCTAATGTTGTAATTCTATAAAAAATCTTAATCACCATAACAATAAAACTCGGTTGTCAATATTATCTGACGTATAATATTTAATCCAGGGTTTCCATATGATATCAAGCGTTGTCATCTGGTTTTTATCTATAGCGTCCATTTTAGCATGGATGAAAGATTGATTCATTCTACGTTTGGTTTCTGCAATATTCACCACATCTGTTTTCCACGCATTGGCTATAGTCTGCTTTGCGGCTATCAGGAGTGTAAGAACTAATTTGAATTGTTTCTGATTCAGAAAGGCTGGTTTTAAATTAAGGAGAGCTATAATTGGGTCTGGAAAAATTGGACGATCAAAAATTTTTGTAATTATCAGAAAGATCTTTTTCTAAAATGATTGTACAATTGAGCAATGCCACCAGGTATGTATATAGGTACCTTTTTCTGGACAGCCACGAAAGCAGAGGCCAGTGTTGTCTGTTGAGAATTTGGCGATTCTCGCAGGAACCAAATACCAGCGTGTGAGAACTTTATATGATGATTCAGACGCCAATATATTTATAGAGGAAGATTTTGTGAAAGACCATATGTTGGACCAAGACCTAGAATCGATCGTACAATCCAAATTTTTTTCCCACTTGGCCACATATTTAGGTATAACAGTATTAGAATTAGATATCAATTGTGTATACAATGATGTAATACGACCTTTAGCATGTGGTTCCTTGAGACAAACTCTTTCAAATTGAGAAATATTATGTAAGTTTACATTTAAATTGAGAAGAGGAGTATAAAAATCTTTGATTTGGAGATATCTGAATATTTCTGATTGTGGAAGCTTATATAATTCACATAGATCTGTAAAAGATTTTATTGATGTAGTTGAAGTTAAATTATATAGACAAGTGATACCAGCCTTAGACCAAGCTTTAAAGGTTTTGGGATATTTCCAGGCTGGGTAAAAAGTCGGATTCTTGTAGAAAGATAATAGATTTTGTGGAGATTGCAGACCATGTGAATTTCTATACCTATCCCATATAGATAGAGAGTGCTTAGAAATGGGGTTATTTATAGACTTACGATCCGCAGGTTGTAACCATAATATATTGTTTATAGGAAGAGGATCACAGTCTACAGCTTCAATGAGGACCCATAAAGGAATCTCTGTAGAAGAGTGATATTTTGTTAATTGAGATAATTGAGCTGCCTTATAATATATGTTAAAGTCTGGGAATCCCAAACCACCCAAAGCTTTGGGGAGAACAAGTGTTTTTTTGTGAAGTCTGGGTTTTATTTTCCCCCAAGTAAATTTCGTTACTTTTTGTTGAATCAGCCTAAGACAATATGCAGGAATATGAATCGGGAGAGTTCTGAATAAATATAAAAATTTCGGAAGAACAGACATTTTTATGATATTGATTTTCCCAAACCATGATATCGGCATTGATGACCAATTCGATAACGACCTTGTAATATTTTTAATAGAGCTGGGTAATTAGCTGCAAATAAATCGGAGGGGTTAGGAGTAAACTGCACACCCAGATATGGGAGGCTATGATCTACCCACTTAAAGGGTAGTGAATTTTGTAAAGATTGTTTATCTTTTTCGACAAGTGAAATGTTTAATGCTGAAGATTTTTGAATATTGACCTTAAGGCCCGAAATAAATGAGAATTCTTGTAGTACAACCATAAGATTTGGGGCTGAAACATGTGGAGAAGATAGAAAAAGGAGAATATCGTCTGCGAATAAACAGAGCTTATGATGAAAGCCACCCATTTCAATACCTGTTATAGTGGGTTCCATCCTAATTCTTTGTGCTAAAGGTTCAATGAGTAAAGCAAATAATAATGGCGAAAGTGGACATCCTTGACGAGTCCCCCTCAGTATATTAAACTCGTCCGATTTGTACCCTGCATATCTGATATAAGCTTTGGGATCTTGATACAAACTAGAGATCCATCGTAAAAAATGAGGGCCGAATCCCCATTTGGAAAGGGTATAGTTCATATATGACCAAGATACTGTGTCAAAAGCTTTCATAATATCTAAAGAAAGAAAACAAGTGGGAATACGTCTTTTTTTAGCGGCATGTGACAGGAGTGTTGCACGTCTAATATTATCTCCTGCTTGACGTAATGGAATGAAGCCCACTTGTTCACGATGTATTAGATTGCCTATAATAGTATTTAATCTGCTAGAATTTTGGCTACAATTTTTATGTCCAAATTTAATAACGAAATAGGGCGATAATTAGACCATATTGAATTGTCTGTGTGAGGTTTAGGGAGCATACAGATAATTGCAGTTAGGGTTTCTCTTCTAAAAGAATGACCTTCCAAAAGGGAATTAAAAGTGTTTGTCAAGACTGTAGATAGGGTGTCTACAAACGTTTTGTAATACAGCGCAGAAAAACCATCAGGACCTGGCCTTTTATTTAGTTTCAGATTTTTGATAACTTCAGATACCTCTATAATTGACACTGGTTCCTCCATCATTTCCATTTGTGTTTTAGATAGTGTCGGTAGAGATATATGAGAGAAAAAATCATTTGCTCTAGAAGGGTCCAACTCATTATTAGAAGAGTATAAATTTTTTAATTGTGTTTTGAATTTTTGTAATATTTTTAAAGGATTATTTGTGTATACCCCCCTAGAGATTTTCAGACGTATCGGTTTCGTTGGGTTCTGGCAGGATTTTAATGCCCTGGCTAATAGTGTGTAAGGTTTATTCGCATTGATATAGAAATTGTGTTGTGATC
This sequence comes from Lithobates pipiens, assembly GCF_037356315.1. Lineage (NCBI taxonomy): Eukaryota > Metazoa > Chordata > Amphibia > Anura > Ranidae > Lithobates > Lithobates pipiens. The sequence goes on from NW_027507748.1 coordinate 210,068,485, forward strand.
TCTTGATGGTTTTATCCGCTGCTTCAGTAAGGAATAGATCAAATTCCAATTTAGCTTTGTCAAGATTTATTTTAGATAAAGAAGAAGGGTTATTTTGGAATGCTGTGTGACATTTATTGAAATTTGTTTCTAAAGTCTGACAAAGGATTTTCTGCTCTCTGTTGAATATGTTTGCTTGCTGTAGACATATGCCACGGAGAACAGGTTTGTGTGCTTCCCATAATGTAGTCGGAGAGACGTCAGGTGTGGAGTTATATTTTATATAATCTTTGAGCACAATTTCAATATTATTTTTATGAGCTGGATTTTTGAGTAGGAAATCTCTTAATATCCATGTTGGATCTTTTTTTTTGGAATTATAGAGGCAACAGTAATGTAGCCTGCACTATGATCGGACCATGGGATGGGAATAATTTTTGTAGATATTATTTCTGGAATTAGCCCTATGGACATAAATATATGGTCTATCCTAGAGAATGAGCGATGAGGGAACGAGTAATGTGTGTATTGTCTCTTGGTTGGATTCAATTCTCTCCAAGTATCTACTAGGTTATGTTTTGTAATTAGTTTTGATAAGAGTTGTTTGTCTGCTGCATGTGACTGTGGGATTGGTGATTTATCCAAAAATGGGAATATGGTCTGATTAGAATCTCCACATAGAATTGTAGTACCTATTTTGTGGTGTTCTATAGTTTGAAATAAATGAGAAAGAAAAGAAATAGGATTTTTGTTAGGAGCGTAGTATGATGTAATGGTGATAGCGGTATCAAGTAGGTGTCCTTTAAGAATCAAGTAACGACCTTCTGGATCCTTGATTTCCTTCATTACTGAAAATGGTGTATTGCGATGGAAAGCTATAAGCACGCCTCGTTTTTTAGAGGAGGCCGAAGCTGTGTATACTTGGGGGTAGTCTTTACTGAAAAATTTGGGAGTGGATTGTAACGCAAAATGAGTCTCTTGGAGGCAAACTATATGTGCTTTCTTGGATGAAAATGTGCGGAAGGCTTTAGTGCGTTTGTGTGGAACGTTTAGTCCCTGAGTATTTAATGATATGATGTTTAATGGGGCCATGGAGTTGGGAAAAGTAAATATGTGTTGGTGTTTATGTTAGAACGTGTGTCATATAAGAAATTATTTGTCTCCAGAGTATAGGGGTGGAGGGAAAGGAGATAATGACTGAAAAAGAAAATACAATTAATATACAATATTGAAATATATCTTAACATATCTATGTTCTTAATGTGTCCGTTGGGAGGAGAAAATCTCTCCCTCCAAGGGTACATGAGCCACTGTCAACTGCCCGGTGTACACCAAGCTGCTGAGGGTAGCAAGAGAGGGTGCAAGGAACTTCCCTGCAGGACACCAAGAGCTAATCATATAATTTAATTTTTCAAGCAAAAAATAAAAATGTAAGATTAAGGCAACCTCAGAGACAAAGAAGAGAAGAGAGAGAAAAAAAAGTTATAATAAGGTGCCTAAATTATTAGGAACATTTCTTAAATAAGATTATGATAAAAATATTGATTGGAAGTCAGAGAAAAAACTCGGCAGTAGCCATTCTGTTGAAAAGGCAAGATAGTAGCCTCAGTACAAGTGTTTATCAGTCCATAGTGTCAGCCAGATCTGGAGGTGCAGATTGTATGTGACTTCTTTTCTGTGGATTGTAGTCTTCTTCTCTTCTGGAAGCAGAGGAGGGATTATCAGCATATGAGGATAATTTTTAGCGAGGGTCCGCAGCATCTCTTGATGTGTTTATCATCCCAAGTTTCTGTAAAGTAGTTTGCAGGTCCTTAGCTGTTCGGCACATATATTTGTGACTTTGGAAAGTAAAACGCACTGAGAAAGGAAAGCCCCATTGGTAGATTATGTCATTTCGCTGTAATATTTGCAGTAGTGGTTTCAGGGTTCTTCATTTGTTGACTGTAATCTGTGAGAGGTCTGTGAATAATTGATATTTATGACCCTGGAAAATTAGGGGCTCTTTATTTCTAGCTGTATTTAGGTGGTTTCTCTTTTCAATTTTAATCTAAATCAATTTTTTCACCGTGGATGGGATTTCTGTAGCTATCATTTGGAGGTGGCTTTTCTTCTTCCTAGCTCCGTGGTGAGATTTCCTCATCCTTATACTTTGGGAACTGAAATATTGATGCTACATCTTTGGGCTTCTTTTCTTTTTTTGTAATATTTAGGTTCCTTACCTCTCTATTTTCTGTTTGCATTTTTTTGGGGGGATTGGAATATATGCAACAGTTTATTGAGGGAATGGCATATATTATAAACATTTAAAGTGGAGTTTCACCCCCAAAAAAAAGCATTACTGTGCATTGTCGGGAAAAGAACAGGGCGGTGCATGCTGGTCACTCAGCCCGGAACTCGGAACAGAATGCTTGTGGGCTTCACATGCCCACAAGCAAATTGAAAATGGCCACCACTGCATTATCAAAGTTCTTTTAACAGATGAAACCGGACATCGGGGGACAAATTATACAGAAGATGCGAGTGTTACAATGCCATTGTAAACGCTTGTGAAAGGTTTAAAAAAAAAAGAAGTATTGATTGTAGTTGGAAATCCTCTTTAATATTTTGATTTGTAATGGCAGAGGCACTTCCTATTTGGCGTACATTATGTTGTCTTTTTGCCAGCTCTCACACCTGTACCCGGCTGTTGTCATCTGACAGACCGGATATGACTCGGCAACGCAGGGTGCACCGATAATGCCTCTGACGTCATTGCGGCACACCTGTGCAGTATATGAAGATGCCGGGGACTGCAGCTGGTGCCATTCCTCTGCACATGATACCAGGAGGTATCATAATCAGTGGAGCCGCGCTAATACAGGCGGCGGAAGTTCTACTACTCTGGAACACTTGGATTTTGTAAGAAAACTGCCCCTAACAGTAAGTAGCCCCTTTCAAGTTTAGGGTCTGCAAATCTGCTCCCTAGAGGGATGTTTTTACACCCCAACAGATGGAGCGATAGTGTGGGTAATGTATGTGTATACATATCTTGTACAGGGTGAAGGGCAATTTGTGCAAATCTTGGACTTTTTCCCACTGAGATATGGGGAATGCTTCTGACAAAAGTTACTTAAACATGTATTTAGAACGCAAATGTTCATGTCATATGTTTGCAGTTATTGAAAATGTGTACTATATATGGTAATTATATGAATTATAAAATGCAACATTTTGTACTTTCAGAAGTGATATAAATCCCTTTATAAATCCCTCATTTATTATTTGAAACACGTCGGTTAGCCCTCTACTCTTCACCATCCGGTTTTCACTGGTGGTAGTTCAGCAAGTACCGTATTTATCGGGGTATAACACGCACTGGCGTATAACACGCACCCCAAGTTTAGGAGGGCATTTTAAGGAAAAAAGTTTTAGGAGGGAAGTTTAAGGAAAAAAAAACTTACATTTAAATGCCAGTCAATGCAGCCTTATCAGTGTGCATCTGCAGCCTTGTCCATCATTGCAGAATGATCAGTGTCATTTGCAGCTTGCCCCACGCTGTTTGCAGCTTTACAGCGTCATTTGCAGCTTTGCAGTGTCATTTGCAGCTTGGCCATGTTTAAATTTCCCGCCGCCGAGACAGACCGAGCGAGCGCTGCCGAAAAAGACCGAGCCGACTTGCTCGGCTCCGCTCGTAGTCCCGCAGCCCTGCTGTTTCTCTAGCGAGCGCTGCCAAAAAAGACTGAGCCGTCTGTACTGTGTATTTGGCTGGGCTCCGCTCGCAGTATGGGCGGGACTGCAAGCCGAGCCGAGCCGAGTACACAGTACAATCGGCTCGGTCTTTTTCGGCAGCACTCGCTAGAGAAACAGCAGGGAGGCGGGACTACGAGCGGAGCCGAGCAATCGGCTCGGTATTTTTCGGCCGTGCTCGGTATTTTTCGGCCGCGCTCTGTATTTTTGACTCGCAGACAGTGGGGATAGGCGTATAACACGCACCCACGACTTTCCCCCGATTTTAAGGGGGAAAAAGTGCATGTTATATGCCGATAAATACGGTAGTTGGGAAATACCACTTCCAACTCAATTGAATACATCATGCATTGTTTTTAGTTTCTGTATAATTAAACAACATGTTGAACTTTTCTACTTATTTATTATTCTCATATGTTAAAAATAAAATTTCTTATATATAGAAACTTTTTCTAAATTATTATTTCATTGCCTTAAAAATCCCAAACTAGAGGTTTTCACATTTTTTCTACACACTGCATTCATCTTGCTATTTGACCAAATTTCCTGTGCCTTTGTAGCTCACACATCCCCAAAACATCAGCGATCCACCGCAGTGTTTCACAGTAGGAATGGCTGTAGATTTCCTCATAGGCCTTGTTGACTCAATGTAGCATTTATGGTTGTGGCCAAAAGGCAAAATTTTGATCTCATCTCTCCAAATGACTTTGTGCCAGAAGGTTTGAGGCTCTTCTCTGTGTGCTGTTTAGCGTTTTGTAAGCAGGATACTTGGTGGCATTTGCATAGAAATGGCTTTCTTCTGGCGACTCAACAATGCATCCCATCTGAAGTTATTTTGGGGTTTTTCTTTGCACCCCTAACAATTTTTCTGGCAGTTGTGGCTGAAATTTTAGTTGGTCTACCTGAACGTGGTTTGGTTTCAACAGAACTCCTCATTTTCCACTTTTTGATTAGAGTTTGGCATTCTCAATTCCTTGGATATCTTTTTATATCCCTTTCCTGTTTTATACAGTTCAACTCTTTTGCTTTAGCCATGACTCAGAATCCAGAAATGAAAGTTGCAAGGATCTGTCTGGAGTCCAGAAACTCATTGACCTTTTATACACACACACACACACACACACACACACACACACACACACACACACACACACACACACTAATTAAAAGCAAACAGATGACAATTACATTTTACATTGACAGAATGGCACGGACAGGCAAATGGGCGTACAGGTACGTCCCTTAAAATTTGCCGCCGTGCTATCGCGTGCACGCCTCCAGTGGCGCGTGCGCCAGTCGGAACCCCCATGAGTCCTCACGGGGAGGAAGAGTGGGGAGATGATAAAGTAAACAAGAATCTCCCCGTTCTGTGGAGAGATGCTAAAGTAAACAAGCATCTCCCCGTTCTGCCTAGTGACAGTGTCACTGATCTCTGCTCCGTGTGACTGGAGCAGAGATCAGTGATGCGTCATAGACAGCCACGCCCCCATAGTTAGAAACACGCCCCTAGGACACACTTAACCCCTACACTGCCACCTAGTGGTTAACCCTTTCACTGCCAGTGTCATTTACACAGGAATCAGTGCATTTGTATAGCACTGATTACTGCATAAATGACAATGGTCCTAAAAAATTTGTCAAAAATGTCCAATGTGCCCACCATAATGTCACAGTCACGATAAAAAAAAAAAAGATCGCTGGTCGCCGCCATTACTAGTAAAAAAAAAAATGAATAAAAATGCCATAAAACTATCGTCTATTTTGTAAATGCTATAACTTTTGCGCAAACCAATCAATAATCGCTTATTGCGATTTTTTTAACCCAAAAATATGTAGAAGAATACGTATTGGCCTAAACTGAAAAAAAAAAAATATATATATATATATATATATATATATTTTTTTTTTTTGGGGGGAGAATATTTATTATAGTAAAATGTAAAAAAAAATTTTTTTTTTCAAAAATTTGACCTTTCTTTTTGTTTATATCGCAAAAAATAAAAAATGCAGGGGTGATCAAATACCCCCAAAAGAAAGCTTTATCTGTGGGAAAATAAGGACATCAATTTTGTTTGGGAGCCACGTCGCACGACCGTACAATTGTCAGTTAAAACGATGCAGTGCCGAATCGCAAAAAGTGGTCTGGTCTTTTTCATGCAAAATGGTACGGGCTTAAGTGGTTAAATTATATGAGTTTAACGTTACTTTTTTTTCCTGTGCGTTCTTAAGGATTGCTGTTTTTTATCTCAGAGAGGAATAATGTCTGTGTGTGTATTTTATTTTTTTATTTTTTTCTTGTGATGAGAATCAATTGTCACAAGAGGTTACATCATAATCTATATTTATATTTTGCATTCTTTAGACTACTGTTTAGCTGTATTTAAATAACTGTAATATGATTTGAATATTTAATTGTGATAGATACCATTTTTATGTGTTATTGCATTATCAGTGCTTTAAAAGTGTGTCTTTGCAGCTTTACCATTGTATAACATTGGCTTGGATATACATGAGTCATGAAAGTATACTATATAAATGTGCTTTATAGAAAGTAAGAAAAAGATAACAGATGGCATATGGAAGTGAATGAGAGGTAGCTGTTGTCTTGACACTGACACCAGTAGATGTTAGATGTAACAAGTTCACCATGGAAAATGTATTTTCTGTTCCAATAAAATAATGCACACTGATAATTTCATCTTTCAGCAAAACATTGTTTAAACCTCACAGATACAACATGAAATATAATTTATCTCTGAAGTTCATAGGATCATTATTTTACCCAAACACACTGTATGTTTCTTAACCCAATACATTTTTTTAATTGTAGCTGATAGTAAAAGTCCTTATTTGCTGTATAACTGAAACAATTGCACTACTTAGCTTGTAATAGCTATATAGAGACTGTGCTGTTGGAACAGGGGCAGGCAGGGATCAAGATCACAGATCACTGCTGCTCTGGGGACAGAATGAGTAGGAAGAATGGAGCTGCAGTACTGCAGCCTCTATTATGGGAACAACTTCATAGGTCAACAAACTGAAACACTAACATCAGATTCGGTGAACCTACCCTTTAAAGCAGGCGTCTTCAAACTATGGCCCTCCAGTTGTTCAGAAACTACAATTCCCATCATGCCTAGTCATGTCTGTGAATGTCAGAGTTTTACAATGCCTCATGGGATGCGTAGTTCCGCCACACCTGGAGGGCCATAGTTTGAGGATCCCTGCTTTAAAGTTTACCAGAATCCCATTCTAAGGTAGTGGCTGAGACGAGCAATCAATATTCTTACACCCTTTCCTTCACCTTTCCAGGTCTGTTCAGAATACACCCATTTAGCTAATCGGCAACACCATATTTTATAATGCTTGCCAGCCCAGCATATGCATACGTATGCATCTAAAATGTAACTAGAATTATATGGACTCAACTGTTGTGTAAAGATGTGGCAGTATGAACTTCCCCATGCAGTTTTTGCAAATGCCTACTATACCTCCCAACTTTAAAAAATGAGGAAAAGGGACAGCCAGGCTTCGGCGCCATAATCCTTAGACAAAATATGTGCAGCAAATTCAATTATACTTCATCTGAGATATACTTTTACCCCCTTCCTGCCCTGGTCAATTTTCAGTGCTGTCACACTTTGAATGACAATTGCGTGGTCATGAAATACTGTACCCAAATGAAATTTTGATAATTTTGTTCACACAAATAGAGCTTTCTTTTGGCGGTATTTAATCACCACTGGATTTTTTATTTTTTACTAAATAAATTATCTTTCTTTGTGCATTTAGGCCAACATTTGCATTCTGCTACATTTCTCTGGTGAAAATAACCCAAATCAGTGTTTATTATTTACACTGTAGGAAAGAGTCCACAAACTATGGTAAATATCTGAACATTGATCAATCCTGATGTACTGATGGCATATCTCATTTCTTGAGGCCCAAAAATGTCAGGACAGAACAGATATCCCCCAAATGAACCTTTTTTGGAAAGTAGACAGTCCAAGGTATTTAGTAAGAGGAATGGCGAGTTTTTTGAAGTTGTCATTTTTCATCATAAATTTTTGAAAAATGAAGAAATGTAAAAAAAATGTATATTTTACACAAAGTTGTCAATTTATACAATATTTCTAACACATAGCATGTACATACCAAAAATTACACCCCAAAATAGATTCTCCTACTCCTGAGTATGGCGATACCACCTGTGGGAAACTTTTACACAGCATGGCCACATAGAGAAGCCCAACATGCAGGGAGGCACCATCAGGCGTTCTAAGTTCATAAATGTCAAATATAATTTGACTACCTATTACACTTTTGTGAGGCACTCTAGTGGCATGGATGAGGCATGGATGAGAACTGATATGGCATGTGTGAGCAGGGCCGTCTTTAGCGCAGGGCAAACGGGGCACCTGCCCTGGGCCCAATGCTTGTAGGGGGGCCCGCACTGCTACCCGCAAATTGGGGCCCCAATGAAGGTTTTGCAGAGTGCGCAGAGGACACGGGATGGGAGGCTGTATTCCCGTGCTAGCCAGCTGAGAGGGGGCGGGTCCGGGAGCTCCACTGATGCTCTGACCCGCCCCCGTACAGCCTGTATGCTCAGAACAGAGCGGCTGTAGTGAGAGCCAGTGATCGGAGTGGGAGCGTCAGTGGAGCTCGCGGCCCCGCCCCCGGACCTCTGTATTCCCCAGCCAGTATAGAGGGGGCGGGGCCGGGAGCTCCACTGACGCTCCCACTCCGATCACTGGCTCTCACTACAGCCGCTCTGTTCCGAGCATACAGGCTGCACGGGGGCGGGGTCAGAGCATCAGTGGAGTTCCTGGCCACGCCCCCTCTCAGCTGGCTAGTGCGGGAATACAGCCTCCCATGCCCTCTGTGCACTCTGCAAAACCTTCATTTGGGGCCCCAATTCACGGGTAACGGGGCCCCGCTACAAAGCATCAGTGGAGTTCCCGGCTGTTGTAGTGAGATCAGAGAATGGAAGAGCCCCGCCCACATACCTCTAAATGTATGTAGTGAGTTTGGCTGCCCAGGTATGTCCTTGCACCCATAAAATGCTTAAACCCTGAGCTGTGTTATTCAACTGTCAAGCTGTGCGTTGCTGAAAGTTCTCTGACCATCACCTGTAGCATGTACGCAGTCTCTGATTGTCTCCTGCAGTATGTCCGCAGTCTCTGATTGTCTCCTGCAGTATGTCCGCAGTCTTTGATTGTCTCCTGTAGTATGTCCGCAGTCTTTGATTGTCTCCTGCAGTTTGTCCGCAGTCTCTTATTGTCTCCTGCAGTATGTCCGCAGTCTCTGATTGTCTCCTGCAGTATGTCCGCAGTCTCTGATTGTCTCCTGCAGTATGTCCGCAGTCTCTGGTTGTCTCCTGCAGTATGTCCGCAGTCTCTTATTGTCTCCTGCAGTATGTCTGCAGTCTCTTATTGTCTCCTGCAGTATGTCCGCAGTCTTTGATTGTATCCTGCAGTATGTCCGCAGTCTTTGATTGTCTCCTACGGTATGTCTGCAGTCTGATTGTCTCCTCCAGTATGTCTGTAGTCTCTTATTGTCTCCTGCAGTATGTCTGCAGTCTCTGATTGTCTCCTGCAGTATGTCTGCAGTCTCTGATTGTCTCCGGCAGTATGTCCGCAGTCTCTGATTGTCTCCTGCAGTATGTCTGCAGTCTCTGATTGTCTCCTGCAGTATGTCTGCATTCTCTGATTGTCTCCTGCAGTATGTTTGCAGTCTCTGATTGTCTCCTGTAGTATGTCCCCAGTCTCTGTCTCCTGCAGTATGTCGCCAGTCTCTGATTGTCTCCTGCAGTATGTCCGCAGTCTCTGATTGTCTCCTGCCATATGTCCGCAGTCTCTGATTGTCTCCTGTAGTATGTCCGCAGTTTCCGATTGTCTCCTGCAGTATGTCCGCAGTCTCCGATTGTCTCCTGCAGTATGTCCGCAGTCTTCGATTGTCTCCTGCAGTATATCCGCAGTCTCCGATTGTCTCCTGCAGTATGTCTGCAGTCTCTGATTGTCTCCTGCAGTATGTCCGCAGTCTCTGATTGTCTCCTGCAGTATGTCTGCAGTCTCTGAACCTCTCCTGTAGTATGTCTGCACTCTCTGACACTCTCCTATAGTATGTGTATTAATGTGCCCCTTTACTTGCTCAATTATTTAGGATTGCTCCACTGCTCAGTGAGAGGTAATGATGTATATTAGCCTGTAGCAACCAATCAGCGAACAGTAGTGATCTGCTTTAATCTCTAGCAGCCAATCAGTAAGTGGTAATGATGTGCATTAACCTTTAGCAACCAATCGGCAAGCAGAAATTATGTGTTCTAACCTCTAGCAACCACCCAGCGAGCTGTAAGGATAGGCTGTAACCTCTGGCAAACAATTGCAATCTGCTGCAGTAAACTGATTTTGAGTCTACCTGCTATTTTTTTGTATGTCTCAGAATGGAGGGGGGGGGGCCCAAGAAAAAGTTTGCCCAGGGCCCAATCAAAATTAAAGACGGCCCTGTGTGTGAGCATGAATGGGAATGGATGAGCCGTGGATGGGGATGGTTGAGTATGGATGGGATGACCGAGAATGAATGAGTATGGCTGAGTATGGTTGGGTATGGCTGGGTACAGCTGAGTAAGGATGGGATGGCTGGGTACGGCTGGGTATTGCTGAGTATGGATGAGGGTGAATGGGATGGCTGAGCATGGATGGATGGATGAGCATGGATGAGTATTGCTGAGTATGGATAGAGGGCTGAATATTGCTGCATATGGATGGATGACTGAGCATGTATGTGTATTAGTATTTATAGATTATCCTCGCGCCACAATATATAAATATATAATTTAAAAGAAAGCACAGCAAACTAAAAAGAAAATAGAATAAAATAAAATTGTAGCTGCAGCAAAACACCGACAGGGGCTCAAACCCTCCCCTGCCCAAAGGAATATTTGCTGTTTACCTTACAGCAGTAAGGTAAGGTAGCCATTGCACCCAGTGTGTGGACACCTTTGCACGTGATCACCGGTGGAATTACTGCTTACTCACGGAATCATCATATATTTATGACACAGAGTGGATATTTTAAGTGCATGCTTTGATACGGACTGTGAATTTTTTCTTTATAATTTTTCTTTAGTCTACAGAATTAGACACTTTCACTTTTTACTTTGTTGCACTTTATTGGACATTGAATTATTCATTGTTTTGGTCACGTTTCAGACTCTGGATACCACTGAAATCTGTGCACTATGGATTGATTTATATTTTATATTATATGAAATATTTATTTGGCACTTAATGCACTTTACTATTTATTGTCATTAGATGCACTTTTGTGATAGATGGATGTTATGATAGTTTATATGTGTTTGGATTTAAGTCTTTGAAGGAGCATCCACTTACTGTTGAAAATTATTTGCACATCGTATACTGCACATCGTATACTGACAATTATATCCTTATTTATTTATTTAATCTATTTATATTAATAGTGGAGCGCAACACCACTTAACACATATATAATGTATGTGTATTGCTGAGTATAGATGGCTGGCCGAGCATGGATGGCTGGCCGAGCATGGATGGCTGGCTGAGTATGGATGGCTGGCTGTATGGCTGGAGTGGGCACAAATCAGCGCTGTGGGCACTACACATCCAGTCCACAGCGCTGCAGCAACATCTGATCTCTCCCCCTCTCTGTACTGATCTGTACAGATTGAGGAGAGATGAACCGAAAGTTAAGCCGGTTTGTTTACAAGTGATCACTCCGTCATTTGATCACTCGTGCCATTTACCCTGATCCGTGTCGCGCGTGTTCCCGGGTGCGGGCCCCAGGGGGCGCGCGGGAGCAAGATTCTGGGAGGATGACAATGTACACCCTCCCAGAGTTATTGAGCCGTGCTGTGGCCGTCATTCGGCTATAGTGTGGTCATTAAGTAGTTAAACTAAACATATAGCCAGTGCTATTAACAATGTGTTTAAGTTAAACAAAAGTCAAAAACCATATTTCTCCATTGATATGAAGGTCAGCTTACTATAACCCAGCCAGCACAGAGTTCCACCTCACATCAGAGTCTGCAGGATTCCCCCTTACAGTGAAAGGGAACACTTATGTGAAGAGGAACACTGCAAATCATGATCTATGGTGGAACTCTAATGTAGCGGGGGGCTCTGGTGACCAGAGACCACCTTATATCAGAGTCTGTGTTCCCTTTACATCCAAGTTCCCACTTACATCAGGGTCCGCAGACTTAGTTCCCCCTTGCACTGTAAGGGGGAATCCTGCAGATTCAGATGTAAAGGGGAATGCCAGGAACTCTGATGCAGAGTGAATACACTAAGGTAAGGGGGGTTACTAATATAGGGGGGGACCTTTATATCAGTGCCCCCTTGCATTATTGTATTTACTTCCCCCTTACATCAGTGACCCCCCCTCAGACTGGCCTGGTGGTGTTATCACTCACCTCCTCAGGTACGCTGTGCAGGGCTCAGTCAGATGGCTCCAGCTTGGTGGCTCTGGTTTTATTCTATAGTCTCCTCTCCACAGTCCACATACACATGTCTAACTTCTCCCAGGGGCATGCCCATTCTTGACTCCTCTCCAGACATCCCCTCAGAGACTGCAGATATGATACAGAAGATGGTCAGAGGCTGCGGACAGGATACAGGAGATGGTCAGAGGCTACAGACAGGATATAGGAGATGGTCAGAGAATGCAGACATAGTACAGAAGACGGTCAGAGACTGCAGAGATACTACAGGAGATGGTCAGGGACTGTGGACATGATACAAGAGATGATCAGAGACTGTGGACACGATACAAGAGATGGTCAGAGACTGCGGACAAGATACAGTAACAGGAGATCATTAGAGGCTGCAGATATGGTAGTTACCTCCTCTGTCCCCCTTCAGATTACCATACCTCTCCACATCAGTCAATGTACTCTTCCTGTGCCTCTTTCACTTTGCTGCTGCATTGTACCATGCAGTCCACCACCACCGTCCTGTGCTGAGAAGAGATTGTTGGCTGCGGCCTCCCTCTCTCTTTGAGACTTATACTCATATACTCCCCTGGGCCGGGTCCCCCCCCCCCCCCCCCGTCTAACTGTCTCTCTCATTATTCAACCCCTCCGACTCGAGTGAATATACTGAGCAGAGTACTATCTGAGTCGCGTCCTCTGAGTCTCCCTGATAATACAAGACTGATCAACCTCACGGCACATATGTGATCAGCACTGGGATCTATGCCATAGAAGACATCAGCCCTCTAAGATCATAAGGGATGAGACATGATCAACCCTACAGCACACAAGTGACCAGCTTTAGAATCCAGAAGTGATCAGCACTGGAATCTGTTAAATAGAAGGAATCAGCCCCGGAATGGTAGGAGACTGATCAAGCCTACAGCACACAAGTGATAGCCTGCTCTGGAACCTATTAAATAGAATAGATCAGCTTTCTAAGATGAAGGGAGCACACAGAATCGATCAGGTGTCCAATAACATATAGCAAAGATCAGCCCCGCAAATAGAAAAGTCATATCAGACTGAGAATACAAGGAGAGACGATCGGTGTCATCGATAGCACTGATCATCCCTAGAATAAACATTGATCAGTCCTATACCATATAGCATGATAATCTGTCTAATATAGCAGTGAGGAGCGGTGTCATCAATAGCACTGATAAGTCCTAGAATATAATAGTGATCATCATATAAAAGCGATCATCCCTAGACTAAAAAAGTGATCAGTCCTATCAAAGTAATAAGTCCTATGCCATGTAACATGATGATCAGTCTAATATAGCAGTGATGATTGGTATCATAGATAGCAGTGAGCAGTCCTAAATTACAACAGTGATCACCCCTAGAATAAAATGTGATCAGTCCTATAAAACAGAGTGAGGATCGGTGTACTGGATAGTAGTGATCAGTCCTACAATAAAATGTGATCAGTCCTATAAAAGTCCACTAACATAACGGTGATGATCAGTCCTATAAAAGTCCTATAAGATATATGAGTGGTGGTGTGATATAAAAGTGATGTGTGGTATGATCAGTGTGCCTGCAAAGCCACTCACCATCCAACACCAGGGCACTGTACTGGGCAGGCTCAGGGCAGGGATCCGAGTCTCTGCACAGTCCTTCCTTCAAGTCCGTGCTATTATCTGCTCTGTCTAGGCCACAAGGCTCCTCCATCTGCCCGCTTGGCTCCTGTTGCGTTTTTAAAATCTGGCGGTGGTGTGGCATGGAAAAATGCACTGACATTATCAACGCATGGCGCGCAGAGGCGGGTTTCGTGGTCCGACTCGGCTCAAGATCAGATTGTCTCAGCAGTTTACGGAACTGTGCATGTGCAGTTCTGACTTGAGCTACAGACTTTTACGGGCAGGAGGAAAGTGCCCTGTTTTTAAGGGCTGCCTGTAAATCTACAGGCAGTTGGCAACACTGGTTTAGGGATGAAACTGGAATACGTGATCATTCAGGTGAGTTTGGGAATCCCACCCACAGCCAGCCCATGCAGGTACATCTGTACAGTACTTCTGTATCGGGCCTGGGCCCTGTCAGTTCAAAAGTGGCATCCATGCTAGGTACAGGTGTTCTGCTTGTACACCCTATCGATGGCATCGGTGCGAAGTGCAAAAAATAAAGAATTAAAACATAAATCGGATGACATTTATGATAAACGGTTTAACAGACTCATAAATACACCGGAAAATACTGTAAATCATAAATTACAAATATATATATATATATATATACATATACATATATATATATATATATATATATATATATATATATATATATATATATATATATATATATATATTGTAAAGGACACCAGGAATGTTTCCTGGATGGGAGATATATGAAAACACATTTTTGAGTACTCAGGGATTCTCACCCATGCCGGTTGAGGGGTTCCAGGGTAGTCCCGTTTGAGGAGAGAGGACTGCTTTACAGTTCTCTCAGGAACAGTAATTGGAATTTGGAGGCCCTCACCACTCTGTGAGGTGGAGTGGAGTAGTATACAGCTGTATTGAAGTGCTGATAGTCTGCTGAGTTCCTTTGGCTTTTCCTGTACCCTGCAGTGGACAAGAACCTTAACCCAGGTGTAGGAAGAGTGTACTGGTGGTGAGCCATAATATTGTTTTTGATATACCAGAATTATGGACTGTTTATTGTTCCTTCAAAATCAGGAAAGCAAAATCAAAGAGTGTTTTTACTTTTACAAATGGCTGTTTGGTGGTCCTAGACTCCCCATATCATACATGGTGTTTTGTTGGGTTGGTTATGCTCACGTGGTAGATGTTTTTTCTATTATTTTAAGTTCTAGGGCATGCCGGCCCACTTTTTATAAACAGAAAGGAAAATTTCACACAGAAATCAGCTGCCCACACAGGGGTTTCTACCATCAACATGAACACTCAATTAGAAATGCCTAGCTCTCCTGGTTCTCTCAGCTCACTCAACCCTCAGTCGCAGCACCTTGCTGCACAAGCCCATTCCTGGCCTCTGGGTAGGGATTCTCCAGACAGCCTTTTTCTCTTGCAGCTTCCTGCTGTTGTGTTATCACCTGCACTGTGCAGACATTGACACTCTGGCTGCCTTGTGAAGCCTCCTTGACTCCTAGGGAAGGGTGGAGTCCTCCTGACTTCTATGTAGAGACCTCCTTTCTCTTGAGTAGAGCCCCGGGCTATGTCCAAGCCTCCATTATAAGGGCTGTGTGCATCTGAACACACACCCTGCTGGTCTTTGGCAAGGCCTGCACACTTTTGAAGCCCTTGAATTCCATATCCTAATCCAGGAATTACAAAACCCAGAGGAAGATAGAACTTACACTCGAGTCCTACACTCTGCCTACATGTGAACCCTGTGTCACTTTCCCTTACATTTCCAACCAGAGGGCGAAACACACAGGACTGTATTCTGGGTTTTTTCACTTCTGTACCTGAACCAGCTAAAGTTAGTCTCTTTTCACCACATACCACCTATAAAAAAAAAACACCTATAAAAAAAAACATCAGAGTATATACAGTATCTCACAAAAGTGAGTACACCCCTCACATCTTTTCATGTGACAAAACTAAAGAGAACACACTTTGCTACAGTGTAAAGTAGTGCATGTACAGCATGTATAACACACAGCCATTGATGTCTAAATTGCTGGTAACAAAAGTGAGTACACCCCTAAGTGAAAATGTCCAAACTGGGCCCAATTAGCCATTTTCCCTCCCCTGTGTCATGTGGCTTGTTAGTGTTACAGGGTCTCAGGTGTGAATGGGGAGCAGGTGTGTTAAATTTGGGGTTATCAGCTCTCTCTCTCTCATACTGGTCACTGGAAGTTCAACATGGCAACTCATGGCAAAGAACTCTCTGAGGATCAAAAAAAAAAAAAAAAAAAAGAATTGTTGTTGTACATAAAGATGGTCTAGGCTATAAGAAGATTGCCAAGACCCTGAGACTGAGCTGCAGCACTGTGGCCAAGGTTCCACTCATAACAGGCCTCGCCATAGTCAACCAAAGGGGTTGAGTGCACATGCTCAGCATCATATCCAGAGGTTGTCTTTGGGAAATAGACATATGAGGGCTGCCGGCATTGCTGCAGAGGTTGAAGGGGTGCCCGCAGTTTTCTGATGACAAGCAGACTAAGGACATGGATTACTGGAATCATGTCCTGTGGCCTGATGAGACCAAGATAAACCTTGAAAAACCAAACTTGGTTCAGATGGTGTCAAGCGTATGTGGTGACAACCAGGTGAGGAGTACAAAGACAAGTGTGTCTTGCCTACAGTCAACCATGGTGGCAGGAGTGGAATGGTCTGTGACTCCATGAGTGCTGCCGCCACTGGGGAACTACAGTTCATTGAGGGAACCATGAATGCCATGTACTATGACATACTGAAGCAGAGCATGATCCCCTCCCTTCAGAGACTGGGCCACAGGGCAGTATTCCAACATGATAACGACCCCAAACACACCTCCAAGATGACCACTGCCTTGCTAAAGAAGCTGAGGGTAAAGGTGATGGACTGGCCAAGCATGTCTCCAGACCTAAACCCTATTTAACATCTGTGGGGCATCCTCAAACGGAAGGTGGAGGAGCGCAAGGTCTCTAACATCCACCATCGTCATGGAGGAGTGGAAGAGGACTCCAGTGGCAACCTGTGAAGCTGTGGGGAACTCCATGCCCAAGAGGGTTAAAGCAGTGCTGGAAAATAATGGTGGCCACACAAAATATTGACAGTTTGTGCCCAATTTAGACATTTTCACTCACTTTTGTTGGCAGTGGTTTAGACATTAATGGCTGTGTGTTGAGCTATTTTGAGGGGACAGCAAATTTACACTGTTATACAAGCTGTACACTCACTACTTTACATTGTAGCAAAAGTGTATTTCTTCAGTGTTGTCACATGAAAAGAGATAATAAAATATTTACAAAAATGTGAGGAGTGTACTCATTTTTGTGAGATACTGTACATACTTTCACTCATGCATTCATGCATTCATTAACACCAGATTAAAAACAATACCACTGCACCATCTAGTGGTTTCTTCTCTAATTTCCTTCCTTCTTTCTATAATGTTTGCACACATGAATATTACAAAGTATGAATAGTGCTTGTAGATGTGTATATTTTCTCTATTAAAGTTTTACTAACAGGTTTACATATTTGTGTGTGCTGGGGATCATAGAGACAGTCTTTCATTTTGGAAGTAAGAAAATGTTTCTGTGTACACAGTGTCCAATGCCTTGTACACACGATTAGATAATTGGATAAATCGCTTTCGGATTCATCGCACGATAGTCTGATCATTAGTACACAGCTTTCAAAAGCCCGACAGTCCATCTGACAATATCTGAAGGTACAGTATGCGTCCGCAAAAAATCAGTAGACAAACACCACGCATGATAGGTACGCAAACAGGAAGGTTTTTCCAGAATCATACGGAAAATAAATCGTACATTTTGTATAGCGTATTTTGCACTGTTGTATTTTATATTAGTATTATGCAACAAAATGCGAACAATAAGTCACAGGATTATCTGTTAGGCCTCCTGCACACTGGGCATTAAAAAAAAAATAAAAATCATCCTGAACGCCAGTACTGCTGGCAGGAAAACGTGGCATAAAAAACAAAAACGCACTTTTAGACACCTTTTCCACAAACGTTTATGCACATTTAGATACGCTTAAATACATCAGCGTTTATAAGTGGTTTTAATACCATTTTGAGAGGAGTGAGAGCATCTGAAAACTGTCCACATTCATTAGGCATTCTGTCATCTTGAAAACTGATGAGGCCATCCTGCTGCTTGTATTGTGGAGGCTGAGAAGATGGAGACAGTAGGAGGAGGAGAGAAGCAGCTATTGTTGCTTCTGGACGGATCTCTTAATATCCCAGCATCTCTCTGTGGGATATTTTGCCAATATGTACAAAATTAGCCCCAAAAAAAATTCAACTTTATATGCATGTTCATTCCTTCATCTGATGACCTTCTGGAGAGGTTTAGAACACGGCTTACAAGAATGGACAATGAGAACGAGCGCATCACTGGAGGAATGTCTCCTTGTGACAAATATTTGTATTTTGTTGTATATAATGTTATTATGATAGTATTATATAAGCTTATCTTTATTTAAATGGGTATGTTTATATCTATATATCTATATATATATATATATATATATATATATATAATTTATTTATTTATTTATTTGTCAGAGAGGTGAATGGGTGGGTGGGTACTGCGGATTGGAACTGACACAGAATCCCCTGATGAAGTCACGTGACCCGTGACGAACACGCGTCGGGACACTAGCTACCGGAAGTGACGCATACCGAGCCCGCAGCTCGTTTATACAACGCCTGTATACACTCTGTGTTTGTGAGTATTTTTAATCCTTTAAATAAAAATTGATTGTTTCAACATACCACACTATGGAGTATCCTTCCTCCATGTTTTCTTAAACCTACATACACGCCACTCCGCTGAGGGACCCTATCGCTGCAATACCCTAAAGAAGTCCCTTAAAGGGACAACACCATTTGCCAGGACCTGGGAACTTCACAATGGGATACTAAAGGGAAACACCGCCAAAGGATCCCAAAGATCTTTATATACGCTGTTACCTTACAGCGGTAAGGTAAGGGGACACCCATCATCAGATTATACGGAATCATGAAGGATACATTCGCCACCACCAGCACCACTGCTGTTTCCATCGCATTTCTTCCATATTTAATTCACAATTGTTACGTTGAAGCATTAGCACTCTGTGCGATTGTAAATATAATCGCAGCACCCTGCACTTGAAATGGACATGTGCTCTTTACACTAGTATTGCTTGTCACCATGTGCATATATTTGAAAGATGGCTTGTGTGCATCACACTAGAGCACTTGCACTTTATGCGATTTTTTTCATCGCAACACGTTGCACTTTGTAATCTATATTTTTTATATTTTATTGTATATCGATGTTTCTTATTATTTAAAGTATCACTACTTCAGTATGCTGAACAGATTCACATATATGTTTTATTTAAGCAATTGAGTTGATTTTATACCTATATTTATACTTATTTATTTTAATTTAAAATTTGTATTTTCTGAATCTTATTGTGGATTTAGCATACTGTTCCCGAGGATAGGCAAACTCCACCCTAGTACAGCGCACCACTACTTCTTTTTACCTATAATTTCTCTGGGTTCAGACATTTCCCCCCAGTGTGTGCAGCAGTACACCATCTACCCCCACCCTGACTTGGAACTTTACAGTATTTTCTATGCACTTTATGAATTATTTTTTGCACTTTAGGAAGATATACACATATTCATTTATAGAGTATTAATTTATTATATTTTTATATTTATTGTCATTTGTACACCACTGGTACATTTTTTTCTGTATTTTTTTGCACTTGATTTACCTTTTACACTTTTAAATTTTTTGATAATATTTCATATTACTATGCACTAGCACTTTATTTATAGAGATATTTTTTACACACACCTTTATCTAGAGGTGTGGGCAGGATACATTTTTTTGTTTGCACACGGTGCACGTATTATTTTTGGGAACAGCGCCATTATCCCTTTGTTTACGTATTATATTGGGGTATTATACGTATTACTGTCCAAAAAGTGATGATAATCCTGATCAGAAGAGGGTGACTTCACACACGTGCTCCCTCCCCGTGTGATACAGGAAGGGGGGAGAGAGAAAAGGACATGGAGTCAGACCAAAGCACGAGAACAAATTATAAAAATCCAAAGAGCAGTATAATTAATATGTAGATAACACTACGTTGATTGGCATAACAGCTAAATTATTACAAAAATGGTTTGTACGTTTGTACTTCGTTAATGCCTGGCCATCGTGTGGCATTAAGGCGTTCAATCCATTTTGTCTCGTGCTGTAGTATCCTCTTATCCCAGTTCCAGTATGGACTTAGGTTGAAGCCTACCAAGTGTCACTTGATGCAAAATCAAATAGAGTACCTAGGCCATGCGCTGGAAGCTGGAGGGGTGTCCTCCGATACAGCTAAAATTCAGGCAGTAAGAAAGTGGCTGATCCCATAGACTATCACAGAACTTTGTTCTTTCTTGGGATTAGTAAGATATTACTGATGGTTCATCATTAAGTTTTTACACTGATTGTTGCGCCTCTCACACATTTTTTTTGTGGACATCCCACTCAACAGAAGGGCAATTTATCGCCTTCCAGCCAGATTCACTTAAGAAGAAGCCTTTGAAACACTTAAAGGGCATTTAATCAAAGCCCCCTTCTCTGGCATATGCTGACTATAGACCCCCCATACAAAATAGGCGTACCAAATATAATCAAACAATTCGCATAGAATAAGTGTACTGTGCCTGTGTTACTCGTGGTGAGCCCCTTCGGTTACCGCGAACGACCGTCCTGTACGTTCGGCTTACTTCCTGGTACCTTGGTAAGTTCACGATCGAGTCACTGGAACGCACACGAAACTTCCGGTGTGTGTTACGCCCTGACGCGTTTCGTCATTTCCGACTTCGTCTCGAGGGAGTAACACACCACGCCGGAAGATGATACATATACACATCGGGAACCAATGAAAACAAGTATTCGTTGAGAGCGACAAGAGCCAGGATCCGCCCAGACTGACCTACTGTGATCTGGGTCTCTCGCCACTCTGCAGACACCGTTCGACATAATCACTGAACCCGATGTGTGGTTAAATAACATGCAATACGATCTCATTAGACCCGATGTGCAGTTGAATGACATGCAATACAATCTCGCAAATGCATATGTATACACCAGGATAATAATAAAATCAAGTTAACAGGACCATGCTTATCAGTATGCCAATAAACTAGCAGATAAAATAACAAATAAAACCATGATCCATTGATGCGAGTTTCTTAACATATAAATATATAATATCTTAAAATCTAAAAACATAGAGACCAATAAGTAAAAACATCCAACAATGCTTAATAGATAAATCACGTTATATCCTATACCTACACGTATAGATATATGCGCCAATTAGTGTCCTATATTTAGCTCTAAAAATGATCTAATTTTTATTCTACAAGGGGCATGCTTAATCAATAAGGTAAAAATTAATAAGGTAAAAATTAACCTTTTTATAAAATTTAACCCTTTTATAAAAACGGAAAAATGCCCATTAAAATTAAAATTAAAAATAAAAATAAAATAAAAATAAGAATAAGAATAAAAATAAAAAATAAAAAATAAATAAATAAAAAATAAATAAAAATAAAAATAAATGTAAATAAAAATAAAAATAAAAATAAATATAAAAATAAAAATAAAAATAAGAATAAAAAAACAACAAATAAAAATAAAAATAAAAATAAAAATAAAAATAAAATAAAAAATAATAAATAATAATAATAAATAGATGTACAAAAAATAATAAAAAAAAAAAAAAAAAAAAAAAAAAAAACCTAATAAAATCTACAGGAGACAATCAGTTAGAAGCTTAAGTGTCACTGATAAAACAGTTTATGTCCAATTCAATGTTTAAACCCTTAGGATTTAAAACATCAGTTAAAAATATCCAATGGGTTTCTTGTTTTGATAATTAGCGAACTCTATTAATTCCCCTCCAATAGGGTTTAACCTGTTCAATCCCCCAAAACCGCAATTCAGTTGGATCTCTATTGTGCTGAAGATTAAAATGCAGGGATACATTATGGTCTTTATAACCTATCTTAATGTTATGTATGTGTTCTGCTATCCTAACTTTCAATTTTCTCTTCGTCCTCCCAATGTACATCAGGCCGCATGGGCACATAAGGGCATACACAACATGAGTGCTATTGCATGTAATGAATTGGTTCAGGGTAAATTCTCTGTTGTTCGAGGTAGAAGTAAATTTAACAAGATTTCTAGTAGGGTTCCTAATTTCCCGACATGCTTTGCACTTACGACATGCAAAGAAACCATTTTTATCCCAGAATGTACGAGGAGGAGCCGGTGGATCTACGACTTTTTTTATTATTTTGTCGCCGAAACTCGGCGCTTTCCGATAAATGAATTGTGGTTGAGTTGGTAGTACTGGATTCAGTTTTTTATCCATTAAAAGAACAGGCCAATGTTTTTTAAAAATATTTTCCACTTCTTTATATTGTATGTGGAAATTAGAGATAAAACCCCATTCTTTATTATTTATGGGGTTCATTCTCTTGTCATCCACCGTCAACAACGGCCTTAGATGTTGTTCTTGCAGACATTCTGTTCTTGGAATCTGCCCCACATCTTCAATAATTTTTTGTATGTCCTGGGGATTATATCCTCTGGCAATAAATGTATTACTCAGAACAGTGGCCTGAGATATATAATTATCGAAATTGGTACAATTCCTGCGGACCCTCATTATTTGACCCTTAGGAATATTTCGTAGCCAATTTGGATGATGTCCACTAGATATGGGCAGATAGCTGTTCCGGTCTGTTTTCTTAAAGAAAACCTTTGTTTCGAGTTTATCTCCCTTACGATATACAGTCACATCTAAGAAATTGATCTCATTTTTATTAGAATCTGAGGACAGAACAATATTGTGACTATTATTATTTAAATTATTGAGAAAACCATCTAATTGGGCTTGGTTACCGTTCCAAATGAAGAACAGATCATTTATGTACCGTTTGTAAAAAAGTAATTCCACGGGTCTATTATTAAAAATAACCTTATCCTCCCACTCTGACATAAAGAGGTTAGCTATGCTCGGTGCAAATTTTGCCCCCATAGCTACCCCTCTTTTCTGTAGATAAAATTCTCCATTATACCAAAAATAATTATGATTTAGACAAAAGTCCAAAGCATTTCTCAAAAAAACTTTCTGGGCATGAGGGAGATCATCCCTTTGACATAATGCCCAGTTTAGTGCCAATAGAGCGTCATCGTGCTGGATAATGGAATACAAGGATGATACATCCGCTGTTACCAAGAGAATATTATCTTTAGCTTTAAGGTCTACTACATCTATGAGGTTTAAAAAGCTTTTTGTATCCCTCAAATATGCCTTAGTGCAAGTAACGCTTTTTTGTAAAAAAGTGTCAAGATACTGGCCTAATCTAGATGAGACAGACCCTATGCTGTTTACTATAGGTCTTGCAGGGGGATTTTCTAAGTTTTTATGTACTTTAGGCAGAGTATACAGTGTGGGAATACGATTACTTAAAGGGAGCAAATACTTTGCTTCTTTATTAGTGAGCACATTAGCCTTTTTCCCCAAGTTCACCAACTTTTCCAGGTGATTCTGATAGGGGCTTGTGGGATCCGTTTTCAATTTAACATAGGTTTGGTCATCAGATAGTAACGCCACTATTTGATTATGGTAGTATTCTTTAGTGAGGATTACCACCCCTCCACCCTTGTCAGCTGGGCGGATTATGATGTCTTTACGTTTCTCAAGTGATTTAATCCCGTCATTAATATGTTGATGGTGTGGTGTTCTGATTGGTTTCAATGCTTCAAGGTCTTTCAACACCAGGCCTTTAAAGACCTCAACCTGGTGATTTGGGTGATTGGGGGGATTAAAAAGAGATTTATTTTTTAATCCACTATTTATTGCCTTATTGCTATATACCTTGGGAATGTCTACCCGGGGATTGTTCCCCAAAAAATATTTTTTTA